>NC_068941.1:26969415-27272445 GCF_026419915.1 Harpia harpyja | reverse complement strand
TCTCCTGCCCAGGAAAGACCAATGCTTAGGACAGGATCTCCAATCAACTTGCCTTTAACAATGCCCACTAAGTTAACTCATTGAAGTAATTTCCCAGAAAAGTGCTAACAAAACAGAACAATGACCTGCATGTGGGATTGTGATAGCAATAGTCACAATCAAATAATTTACTGTACATTAACTTTTTCTAATTTGCGCTTCCCTTCAATAAAAGCTTTAGGAAACAGCATGAATAGAGGAAGCAATAAGAGTTTAGCCAGGCTAGCATCAGGGAAGCCATATAACTCGGATGAGCCTCCGTGACCATCTGAGCAAGAAGCTGGAGCCCTAAGGGGCATTCTACCTGCAAGCTTGGGGGAAGGCAACAGTTATGTTTTCTCTTCAGTAACGCCTTCCTGACCAGCAGCATTTCCCACCTCCACAACACTGGAGCATGGTGATGACCTTCTGGGTTGAACAAACATGCCCTTCTTGGAATACTGGACCCCATGCCTTTGCTCGGGCTTGCCCAGGCATCCTGATGAATGCTTGCATGGGTGACGTCCCAGCTGCCTACAAGGTTATGATATGGCCAGGGAGTGCATGGGCTACAGGAGATGCCCTGTGCTCAAATACCCAGGAGGGCAATACTTGCTGGGGTTGCACACATAGCAGTTGGTCATCTTCAGATGGCACTCATGTTTCTCTGATTTTTGGCAGACACATTCCTTGCTTTGCAGACAGTACTTGGAAGATGGTAAGCAGCCCACCCTCCAAGTGTGCAAATAGCTGGCAGAACTGGTCCCCAGTGTTGTCCTAGAAATACTAGTTGAGCAAGGGTGCAAGACCAAGCAGCCTTGTCCTTTCCTCCTGCAGCAAGGGGTGGGAGTGCTAAACACCACGTTTCAACTTCAAGCTTTGCACAGCTTAAAGGGTAGGGGTCAGGCCCCTGCCCGACAGCAATCTGAATTGCTTTACTGACTGCACTGGCACTCAGGTGCAGATCAAGGATCTAGCCTGAGGTATTCCATTACTGTATCAACCAATTCAGATTATTGACTTTAGTGCCTGAAGAACTGATTGCTACATGCCTGTTTGCCCACTGCAGATCAAAAAGCAAACCATTTTTGCACCTGTAAAAAACCAGCCTTTTGCTGCTGAAGACAATGCATAGAAAACTCTGCATCAAATACATTAAGGAAGGAGTTAGGCTGGCATAGTACATTTTGTACAGATAAAAGGTTGGTCTAGCAGTCTGTCTTTGATTTTGACTCAAAGCATGCATTTAAACTGAAAAATTACTTTTTCCTTTGAGCTTACAACTTAATATTTACTGCCTTTAAAACCTGAACAGAATTAATAAACACCGCAATATGGGGAATTCAGATTTTGATGGTTTTCTCTGCAAGAAATATAGACATATGACAAAGCACAAATAAAGGCACAAGTTAAACCTGGGAGAAGTGAGGCCAACCTGCTCCCTGCTCCTGATAACTGAGATGTAGGAAGGAACTGCTTCCTCACAGAGACTGCATTTTTCAGGAGCTTCCAGCCTGGACACTAGTTGCTTGCTGAGCATGGACTACCACCATTTCACATCACTTCTTAGTGGCTATGGACTGATGGTTTTCAGGACATGATGCAAAACGCAGTTGCTCTTTCCTCAGGCTACTAGAGTGGTAAAGATAGAGTGATGACTGTTGTTGGATGTGATTAGACATCTCCTGTTTATCTTCTGGCTACTTTTTTCTGGTTATGAAGATAGCAGCAAAATTGTTAGTTTAAATGCCTGTTGAGAGCAGCTAGAGGCAAAGGCTTTCCCCAGTGGTGTGTCAATACAAGTAAAGAAATAGTAAATATCCATTTTTGGCTCAGAACTATCATGCACAACACAAAAATAAAAACCATGTGATGTGCTGCAGGTCCAATCATTCAATCCAGACTTTCAGCTTTACCTACGGACACCTTTGTTTGTCTAGTAAGTCACTGTTCCAGAAATGAAATGGGTGAGAGGGCTGGTAATTGAATTTACCTCTCTGCCTCTGTGAGCTGCCTAGAATGGCCCAGTGACCAAATAGCTTGTAAGCGCATGTGGTTGTGAGAGCTGTCCCAGTGGGTTGCAAGACTTTAATTTAATCTCAGCCCTGACCAGATAACTAATAGAAAGTGATCAGCCAGTTAAGGATGCTTAAACAGACGGGATGCCATGAAGTTATTTACAGCTGCGTGGCACTGAGCTTCCTGCTCTGGCATTTAACTCTCCAAAAGTGTTCACTGTCCAAATCACCTGATGGCAGCAGGTGGGTAAAAATGCCTTGGTGGGGCTGTGCCCATCAATGACTCTGAAAAGCAGCCTAGTCAAAAGAACCATCTGCCTTTGATCATTTTGGCTAGGGCTAGGTTTCTTTAATTCTCTTGCTACATTGTCCAGTTTTAGCATTACGAGAGGCAGAACATGCATATAGTGGCACTTACTTCATAACACAAAATATTCTGCTATAACCCCAAAACAGCTCCAGGGTTGCAAGCAATGGTGTATAAGTGGCAACAAACACGCACACACATATATTGTATGGAACTGCTCTGCAAGTGATCCATGGCAGCCTGCCTCTCCCACTGCCCCCTGCTTTTGTAGATATTTGGCTGCTGAACATTACCTTGAGAATACATGTTCATCTGATGGAAGTCTAAGTGAGCAAAAGGCTGTGCAATCCTTGAATCTTCTGTATGCCCTGAATTCAAGGGGCTACACTGAGATTTCTGGGTAGCTTTTCAGCTGGCTTTGCTTCTGAAACAGAAACACCTTCCCTCAAATATTGCCATTCTTGTCACCATCCAACATGAAACCATGCAGATATATCAGTTCCTTAAAATATTACTCCCTCCCCCCATCCCTAAAAGGTGGCTAGAAGATTTCTCTTGTTCAGAGAGGCAATACTGGTAGCTCCTAGCTCCTTGTATCACACAGCACCAGCCCTACATCAAACCTTCTGCACTGCCACTGCATGATCACAGACACCATTTTAACTCATCTTTCTGTTACATACTGTCGTTCAGGATGTCGTTCAGTACAGGCATTCAGCAGCACAGAGATTTGCACCAGGCTTAGAGGTGTTCACCCTCCCCAATATAATTGTGGCAGAACAGATGTGGTGACTCGGCAGCCTCTTCTGCTTTCTGCTCCAAATGAATTCTTCAGAAACCACACTGATGACTCAATGTGAACACACAAACCACATCCTGAGACTGTTTGACCTGAAAGGTAATTAGCAAGCACCTCTATGAGGAATTATTGAAATACTTGTTTCCAAGAACAAGGGATAAACCTCTACGCTGGTTAGTGAACAAAAAGGATGTTGACAGATAAGATGCTATTAGAAAAAGGTGAAGGTAAGCTCTTCCTTTGGAGAGCTGAGGTAGGAGCAAGCTTGAGATTTGAAAAAAAAGTGATATAGGAAAAGAGAAAGTAATCTACAGAGAGGATTTGTTTTAGTATTTTAAATTCCTTCCATACATGAAGAAATGTGGGGACTTTTTCAAAAGTGGGAAAAGGCTAAACCTAGGAACAATCAATGAGGGACATAGACAAATACCTAAGAAATTACCGGTGTAAATGCATTAAAGACCAGGTTAACAGAAAAAAAAAATTACTTGTCCAGATGAGATCCTTATGGAGTTTAAAATACATGGTTGGAGAAAACATTTCATTGCCACTCAGGGAGTCTTATCTCCAACTTCAAATGCCTCCTTCCCTATCCCTAAATCTCACAAAGTACATGCCTGCATTTTTAGGTAAACACTTTTTAAATATGCAGCACAGCCTCTTCCAAGTCCCACAGACAACGTCCTAAGGTGTTGTACTGCAGCTGAATGCAGTATCTGTGTTTCCATTAAACTCTGCACTGTGGGCTCCCCATCCTCCATGGGGAATTTTCTTTAATATATGGTTTCAATTTCAAAACAGCATCACTTTAGGGACCTATTCTGCCTTTATTTACGCAGCCCAAGAGATGATACATCTATCTACTGATAGCAGCTTTAATCAAAAAAGAATATTTTCAATACAAAACTAAACAATGAATTGGACACTTTTGAGAACAGGTACATTAAACCCTCGTCACAGGTCTTGGGAGCTGCTAGACTTTAAAACTGATAAATAGGGTGTCCTTGTATTCTTTAACCATCCCCCAGGGAAAGTAGTTTGTAAAATAGTAAAATTGCTCAGGCACAAATATTTATCACAGATCCAATAAGATTTTATGTGCCTTGTAACTACAATATTACATGTTTTATGCTCCTTCAATCTTTGGTTTAGAGTACATCCAGTTTCTTCAGTATAGATAATTTCACAACCAGTGGAGATCTGTAAACAGTATTTTGCTACAGCCCCATGAATACTAGGTGCCATTATTTCCCCTGTAGTTTCAGTGAAGCTTTATTCTTCCTGAACACACATTGTTCATGTTCTAAAAATGCCTGGTACAGAAGGCATAATTATCTTTATTTTATTGGATTTGTCAGGTTTACGCAGTTTTCAGTCCATTAGCGGTTAGCCACCATTAGGTAAGCATACACACTTAATTTTAAGTACCTGGGTGGTTTGTCTCATTCAGTAGGTGCTGCTTTATAGAACAGAACAGCTTGTCCTTCTTTAAAAATACAGCACAGCGTCACAAAACTAAGGCATGCAATAAAGGTAGGCTGCATCCTGCCCCTTTGATATAAAGGCAGTTAATGGAGGTATTAAATATTGCAGCTTTAGTCACACAGATGCCCAAGAGCCAGGTTGCTCCATACGAATCAGTGCAAATCACTTGTTGGCTGGGAAGCATAGCTCGAGTACTAGCAGAGCTGTTGGAGTTAGAATTCACAGATCCTGGCCCCAGTCTTGGCTGGGGCACAGAGGTTGTACAACCACCATGACGAAGCTGTATTCCTGTTGAGAGCACCCTTAGATCTGTAAAGCTACTGTGGGTTCACATGGCATTTCAATCTTTAATGCAGGCTGTGGGTATCTGAAAAGAGCAGCATGGCACTAAGCAGCCACCGCTGTACCACTCGTTTCTCCTGTGTCAGCATGAACAGGGAGCTGGAGATGGGAACTAATCTGACTGCAAAATAAAACCAGTGCAGGCAGGGCAGCCAGGTAGGGGAACAAAGCAACTGCTGAAGCAGCTCTGCTGCTGTCTGTCCAGCATGGGCTAACGTGGGCATGTTCACCACCCCAACGAGGCAGCCACTGCACCCCTTCTAGCACAGTGGGTGAGGAAGCTGTTGTCTGTGATGCTGCATGAGAACAGGCTGATGCTTGACATTGCCAAATTGCCATCTTCTTCCCTGCTTTTTTCCTTAGAGTTTTATATCTTTGTCAAGGCTGTATTTCTCTTTTTGAATCCTTGGACCTGCTGACTATCCCTTTCTCTCATCCTGCATGTCTTTTAGGTCATGGACTTTCTCACATCTTAATGGCAATTAGTGAAATCAGGCAAGGTCACACAGCTACACAGCACCAAATGGAGCCTTGGATCAGCCAGCTGAAACCTGGTCTGAAGGCTAGAGGGCTATGCTGCTTGATTTATCCACATAAACTCAGTCACCATCATCTGTGCTTTGGCGATAGCCTTGGTACCTTCCACCTTCTGCTTTCTCCCCACTCCCATGGCCCCTACACTTCTTCAGCAGACAGTTATACAGAACTCTCCCTCACTTCGGCTAGCAACAAAGGTATTTTCAGTCCAAATGACCTTTGTTTTATAACAAGGGAATAACAAGTAGCATTTCCTTGGGTGAAAGTATCTTAACCGCCTCTGACAGTCTGTGCTGAGCAGATCATAAATAGGCCTGCTACAGCCCATAGGCAAAGGCACCATCTATATCTGACAAAGAGGCAGGACACAAACCAAGCCAAAGCTGAGGCAGGCAACATATTGCCCTGCTGTTGATAGAAGCAAAGCTCTAGCAGGGCCTCAACTGATGTGTACTGCTTGCTACAGAGCTGAAGAGCATCCCTGCTCTGGTAGTCCATACAGCAGCCTCGGGGTCCTGCTCCCAGCCCTGTGGCAAGAGATCTTTTTCCTTAATTCATGTTTGACTTTCTGAGAAGCAAGTACGGCTTTTGAACAGCGGTCAGCAATCTGCAACTTATTTAAACATCCTACAGAGACATTATGCATTATTATTTAAAAAGATGGCATATTCAGGGTATTTCTAAAATAATTTAGATTCATTAATTCCCTTGTATAGCATCCATTAACTGCAGGCTATTATAATAAATAAGTGGCATAATTATTGGGCTAATTGTCCAAAAAGCTAAACCAGTCATTCTAATGAATGTTTCTGCTGCTGTCTTAGCCATCATGCTCTGTCTGGAAGCCCAGCAGCATCACAGCTCCTTGGCAGAGGAGACCCCACAGTCCCTTTTGCTTTGGTCTCTTTCCCCAAGCCTACCATCTCAGCACACCCTTCCCTTCTCCACCTTTCACCATGTCTGCTGTACCTCAAAGTCCATGTTTCAACAGTGCTTGTCTAGCATCTCAGCTTGACTCAGCAGCATCATTAGCTGCAGCAAGTGCCTTTGTTTCTGTGGCCCTCTGCCTCCCACATGCCCCAGTATGATCTCCATGGCTTTATCTTCCTCAGCAGAGGGAAGAGGCAGTCATTTCAAGCCAAGGAAAACTCATGGTATGGCTGTCCTGTTATATGAGGTGAGTAGAAAGAACAAGCAAGCTTTCTTACTCTATTTTTATGACCATAATCACCAGGCAGTGCAGTTGCTATCCTGGTATATGCTACTGGAAGAACAGGTATTGAATGACTCAGGAGATGATGATTTTTTATTGTAGAGTTCTCCAGCATTAAGGCAAACAAAGCACTGCTTCCTATCTTCCATGGTGCTTAGTTATCCTCTTCCAGGTGTGCCCAACAGTCTTGTGCCCAGCTTAAAAAAAAAAAAAAAAAAAAATTCTGCATAAAGCCAAAGGGACATACTAACTTGTAGAGAAGACAGACAGGAGGAGTTAAGTCTTTCAAACTGACAAAAAGTTGGACAACTCAGTGGGGAGGAAGAGAGGGACAGAGGGAGAGAACAAAAAGTAGAAGTGGCCAGCTGAAAGGCTTGGCAGCCTACCATAGCTACTGTTAAGCAGAGGAAATGAGGAAGAGGAACAGGCTTTAAATTGGAGTGAGCACGTAGCTGCAGACATCCTGAATTTTTCATCAGATCCTGTCATTGGTAAAGAAGATTGATGCTCCTAAGGTTCTTGTGCAAATATTGTTTAAGGAGAGACTGAGAGAGAGATTAGACTGGATAACCTCAAAAGGTCCCTTCCACTCAGCATTTCTGTGGTTTAAGGAGCTGGATCACAGATTACCAAAGACCTTTAGTCATACACAGCTATGTGAGTGAAGGACGGGGACAGAAGTGGTATAGGATGGAGAACAGACAAGAAATTGGTGGGTAGTTTTTCCAAGCAAAGAAGTAAAGGAGCAAAAACAGAGCAGCCAAGGAAACTTTTTGCAAGTTTCCTCCTGTTTTCACAGGCATGTCTAGAAGCGACCTTTTATGTGATCTATTTAAAGATAGAAAAATACTCTTGAATTGTCAACAGATGAGCAATTGTGGAGGTACTCAGCTCTCTGTCTGATGTGAGCTGGCAAGGATTGCTCACCTTCCCCCTCCTTACTAAAATTAGTCATGAAGCTCCCAGTGACTTCAGTGAAAGTAGTCTCAGCCTTCAAACACTTGAAAGCCTCCATCTTTCAATATGCTGATAAAAAGGTTTAAGGAGGCCAAAAAATGATATAAAGGAAATTTTCAAGTTTAAAAAGTGTGAGGTTTTTTTAAAGAAAATATAACCAAAAATGAAGATTCTTTCCAGTGCGGAAAAAAATCTTAAAACCCTCTCTGTCCATCCACGGCTTTTTCTTCTTGTCTTAAAAGCAGTGCCCCTTACCATCCACACACACATAGAATGAACACTTTATGTGAATATTGCCACTGGATCCAAAAGATAAATTCATGTGAAAATAGCAGTCTTCTGTTGGACAGGTTCTGTGGGAAATTATGATGTTTCCCAAACCCTGTATTCAGACAGGTACGAAACACTGAAAGACTGCCCCAGCAGCCTCCATCTATGCCATCTACTCCATCTATGCCACCTACAGAGGAGACCCCACTGTCAACAGGTCAGGCACATGTTAGCTCAGAGATGCTTCTAGAGGGGCCTCAGTGTTACTATTTGCAAAAGCAGGTGGGACTGCAAAAGCAGATGGGATTACTGATCCATCAAATTCAATTCACTGCACATTCGAGGAGCTGAACCTTGATAGCTCCTGTGTATGAGGCCTTCTTCAAACCTGCCAGTTGAATTAGACTAGACGTAGCCTATACATACCAACTGGCATGATAACAAATGGAGATCCTATTACAGCAGTGTAATATGGCAAGAAAGGGAAGGAAAACTTCCTCTAATGGTAGTGCCGATTTCCATTTTTTTCGTCTCTGATGTTTCAAGAACATACACTCTCATATAGCCAAGTCCTCTAGTGTATCATTGGGCAGAAAACCAAGACTGAGAGGTTTTGCAAAGCCTGTTTTCCCCATTACGTTCCTTCCTCAACATAGACATGAAGACGGCCAAATTGAAACTGAAGATTTCAGAGGAACTCCCAGGTCAAAAGAGTCAAACCTACATATTAAAATGAAGCCCTATCATGAGTGTTAAGAACAAATGCATTATTCAAATAAAAAGATTTTTTAAGAATCTAGGTAATTTACAGTCAATTAAATTTTGCTTCTTGTTTGACTCAGAAATTAAAATAGTCAGGTTGTACTCCATTGTTTCAAGTAACACCAGCTGCATTTAAAAAAAAACGAACACAACTAGGCCTCCTCAAGGAAAAAAAAATCTCAATAACATACAAACCCAAAACTCTAATCTCATGCTTAAAATAATTTGTTTCTGCTACTCAGGGAGAGGGATCATATTTATACATTTCCTACTGCAAAAAAGCATACTAACATATAGCATAAGGCTTTAGGTAACACATAGACTGTTGTCACTGTTGGTGTCTATATCTAGGTACACAAAGCTCCACTCTAAATATCTTTGCTATCTCGACTAAGGTTTCTTAACGTTTCCCAGTATAATACCTGGGTTTCTTTTAGAGCTTGCCCTCCTTTAGAGGATTGGGTTCTGTTTATATATATATATTTTTTTTAAATATATTTGATGAGATAAGGGGATTCAGTATTGTCCCATCATCATCAGGGGCACTGAACTAACTGGCAAGATCACTGCCCACCCTGCTTGTATTTTTAGTAGTTTAGATTTGGTTTGACAGCACATAACGTTGTTGTTCCCAGCTCCTTGGCTGATTGCTTGACCTGGTTTCTAACCCAAGTAACCTTCGTGTGTCTCTCTCAGTCTGAGCAATGAGGACAGTATGCTCTGCCATCTACTCACACCCTGTGATCATTTTTATGAGGCACATACATTACAATCAGATGTCTGAATAAATATTTAGTGCAGAGATTTAACCAGAAACTGCTTGTATTTGTCTCCATATTGACCAGTCTCAAGACTACTTACTTGGAGACATTATGAATACCACATTCATAATTTTTATGCCATTTGGGAAAAACTATCACCAGTCACTTTTGCTATAGGCTTGCGATACTGGTGGATTGCACTGGTGATTCATCAAGTAGTATCTGGCTGCATTTGCCAACCACTTTACATTGAAATTTCCATCATCTCTGTTGTTCAGAGGCAGATATTTAGATCAATGTGCTTCCTGGGCTGGACGTGTGAGCATCTTTGAACAAGCACAGCCTGTACATAAGTTCCTAAACACCCTCATTTCTCTGCATGATGGGAGCATTGCACAGGGAAGTCTAAGAGTTTCCCCATACATTCATGTTGTTTTAGGCTGTTGTTTTGTTTTTTTTTTCTTTTTCCTTCCCCACATTTTACTGGAAGTCAGGACACTGTGGGGAAGGCTGAGGATTGAGGCTGAAGCCAGGACAAACCAAGAGGACAAATAGCAGTGAGTCAGGGTAAATGAGAGGACTAACTGGCAGGGCAGACAGTTGCTGTACCTTTCATAGATAAGGCTAATGGAAACAGCATCAAAACTGTTAACCTGCACATTATTCATTTTTATATGCTGCTAGTAGTTACACTGAGCCCTTCTCATCACCCTCTATATTTTTAATACCTTCTGGCAATGTGATAATTCCTGATCACTCCCTCAACCTTTGCAGACATAAAAAACAATATTCAGAATACGAAATCATTACAGAGTTTTCAAGAGGCATTGATAAAAATAAGGTGCTTACAAAACAAAGACATTTAAATGTTCCTGACTTTTTCTCCAAGGAAGGCAGAATTCTTTTAACAGTAGAGGAATTTCCATTTCACAAACTCCCTGAACCTGCAAGAACTTCACTGTAACATCGGATGTTGTAAGCTCAGATCTCTCTGTCTAGACGAATAAATGGCGATTTTGAATAGACGTGTCTATTCAATAGATTCAATAGAATCACAGCTCTCGGGAAAATCCAGTGTCTCAGATAATAAATCACAGGAAAAAAAGATTAAAAATAAATAAGTACAATACCACACCTTTACTCTTCCACTTTCTTGCTACCCCAAGAAAACCAGGAGGCAGTTATCCCTCATGCAGTTCTGAAAACTAATTTAAGGCAGCAATGGCAGCCATAGTTTAATCAGCAATATACTCCATGGAGCATTGCAGAGGTGGATGCTACAGACCCCAAGCTTTTGCTGAGATAGTTCACTGCTGCATTACTCCATTTTTATCTTGTGTAGCCCCACTGATTTCAGTATAAAACTGGAGTACTGCAAGGATGATTCAGACCCACTGCTTTTGTTTCAGACAAGATGACATGGAGACATCTAGAAGCAGTAGTGTATTTACTTATTTAAAGTCCTCCTGTCCTTGGAGCAAAACATTGATTAAAAAATAAGACTCCTGAAGAGCTCTGATCAGAGAGCATAGCTTAATGGATGGAAAAACATACCTTTCTTAAGTAGATTAAATGCAGTCTTTAGAAGGAAATGTGCCATCTCCTCTCAGACATGATGGCATGGCACAATGACAGCACGATGATGGCAGGAACCTGACATTTTAAGTGTCAAAACAGGGGTGGTTTTGAAGCTGAAGTTGGCATTAAGAAGCTCCGGAGCTTCAACATTTTAGGATCTCCAAGAAGTTACTGAAAGGGGATTTGAGGACAAGTGTTTCACTGCTCTGTTGCCCTTCATTACATTGCATTAATTCAGGGCTTCCACTAGTCATTTTCAGAAGTGCCAAGAGAGAAATATTTTCTATTTTGTGCTTAGAAAATAATTCTTCCCTAAGAACAGATCAGAAAAGACTATTTCTTACCCCTACCCCTCTGTAGTGTTGACTGCTTCACAGGGTAGCAGGGCAACTTCTCTTAATTCCTGCCATCTCATGGACCTAAGGAACTAATGATCTCTCTGTTTTCATCTGGTGAGATGGTCTTTTGAACTGAATTAAGTCAGAGTAACTAAAGGTTTAAATATTTTTTAAAGGGTTTTAGCCCTTTATTGGATTTGCATGGCAAGGTTTTGGTAGCAGGGGGGGCTACAGGGGTGGCTTCTGTGAGAAGCTGCTAGAACCTTCCCCTATGTCCAACAGAGCCAACGTCAACTGGCTCCAAGATGGACCTGCCGGTGGCCAAGGCTGAGCCCATCAGTGATGGTTGTAGCGCCTCTGGGAGAACAGATTTAAGAAGGCGAAAAAGTTGCTGCACAACCCCCCCCCCCCCCTTCGGCTGGAGAGAGGAGTAGGAATATGTGAGAGGAACAACTCTGCAGACACCAAGGTCAGTGAAGAAGGTGGAGGAGGTGCTCCAGGCACAGGAGCAGAGATTCCCCTGCAGCCCATGGTGAAGACCATGCTGAGGCAGGCTGTCCCCCTGCAGGCCATGGAGGTCCATGATGAGGCAGGTATCCACCTGCAGCCTGTGGAGGACCCCACGCTGGAGCAGGGGGATGCCCGAAGGAGGCTGTGACCCTGTGGGAAGCCTGTGCTGGAGCAGGTTCCTGGCAGGACCTGTGGATCTGTGGAGAGAGGAGCCCACACTGAAGCAGGTTTTCTGGCAGGACTTGTGACCCCGCAGGGGATCCACACTGGAGCAGTCTGTGCCTGAAGGACTGCAGCCCATGGAAGAGACCCATGCTGGAGCAGCTCATGAAGAACTGCAGCCTGTGGGAAGGACCCACGTTGGAGAAGTTCGTGGATGACTGTCTCCCGTGGGAGGGACCCCACACTGGAGCAGGGGAAGAGTGAGGAGTCCTCCCCCTGAGGAGGAAGGAGCAGCAGAGACAACGTGTGATGAACTGACCATAACCCTCATTCCCTGTCCCCCTGTGCTGCTGGGGGGAGGAGGTAGAGACAACAGGGAGTGGAGTTGAGCCAGGAAGGAGAGAGGGGTCGGGGGAAGGTGTTTTAAGATTTAGTTTTATTTCTCATTATCCCACTATGATTTGACTGGTAATAAATTAAATTAATTTTCCCCAAGTTGAGTCTGTTTTGCCTGTGATGGTACATGGTGAGTGATCTCTCCCTGTCCTTATCTTGACCCATGCACCTTTTGTTATATTTTCTCTCCCCTGTCCAGCTGAGGAGGGGGAGTGATAGAGCAGCTTTGGTGGGCACCTGGCATCCAGCCAGGGTCAACTCACCCAAAGCCCTATGTATGTGGAATGAGCTAAATAACTTTTGCACACTGCCTGAAACCAGCATTAACGTATAAACCCCGTGAGCACAGGCATCAAACGGCATGAAAGCACAGACAGTAAGAAACTGCTTTGAAGCTCCAGCAGCTTGATAACAGAAAAAAAATTTTTGAAGTGACATCCTTGTTCTCTCGTATGGCCTGCAGAGGAGAGACATTGAAGAGTTCTTGGCACTGGCACCACCTGGGTTTTACTGAGCTGATGAGGAGTTTCACCCTGATTTGGGAAAGGAAAAACTAGAAGAGAGTTGCACTCAGCAGGAGTAGGTGCCTTCCAGTCTTGTTTGAAAAGCCAGCCTAGATGTCCCAGCAGAAGTGGTAACCTGCCTGTTTCTCTGCACACCACTTCTTTGCTGTGTTTGGCAGAATATATCACATTATCAACAGGATAAAAAAAAGGGTAAGAGGAAGAAGGAGCTACAGTGGGGATCTTCCTGTGGTCCCATGAGAAAGAAGGAATAGGACAGAGGCTGAGCACCTCTTAATACATAAGCCATGCCCTAGTGCTACAGCCTCCTTTAGGACCCCCAGTGCAGTCATGATGGTGGGAGTACAATGGTGGGAATAAATAAAAGGTGGGTTAATGAGAAGCCCGCAGACCTCTAGCCTCCTATTATCCTCCTTTGTCACCTCTTGCCTCCTTCTTTCATCTGGGCTTAAAAAAAGCCCATAAAAACGAACCTGAATGGCTCTACTTCCCTCATGCCCCTGCCCCTCCCCTGCCTTGGTTTTTTTTTGCTAGTTCTGTTCTGCCCCACTGTAAGAAGGCAGAAAATAAACCAACAACACATTTAACCAACACTGATATGGTTTAATACCTGGATCACTGTCATGTCCCAATTTCTCAGGATGATGACTCAGGTTTGCTGATTCCCAGGTCAGGACTAAGGTGAAATGACACCTTTAACTCACAAAACTCAATTTTTATTTGCTCACAACAAGAATTGGCATGCTCACCACCAAAATTGGTATGCTCACAACAAAAATTGGCATGAAACTATGTCAGTAAACGATGTAACATGTGCTAACCATGCATCACCAAACATATACTACAGGCCTTGCTTAACTGGGGATCAGTTCAGGGAAGACAATAAGGAGACCCCTCCTGTTGAGTCACGAGGTTCAGAGTGGACCCCCTTGCTTTCCAGACTCCTTCTCAGAGAGGAGCCTAGGGGCGGCTGGATCTACTCTTAGTCCCAGACTCGGTCAACGGTTTATGTCTAAAGGGATGAGGTGTTGGGATTACGGAAAAGGAAAAGGAAAGAGAGAAACAAGACAGAGATAGAGAAAAGAAAGATTTCACTGGTCCTTGGTCCAGCATTGGTTCAGTCATCCAAGGGGTCCAGTTCTGCTGGGCTTGCGCACATGGGGCTTCAGTCTGTGTAAGGTGAACTTGCCCCACCACAATGTTTGAGACAATAACTCCTTCAGTCTCTCACAATCACTCTGCAAGTTCACATGAAACGTCTGCCCACCATTTCCCATAAAATAAACCGGACATTTTATTTGGTTGGAGCAGAAGGTTAGAGTAATGCATTAGGCTGAGAAATCATGCATGTCACAGAACAACACAACCTTGTGAAGGCTTTTGCAAAATATACTGAAGACGAAGTTTGGGAGGATCTAATCTAGAGTTCAATTTACTACCCCTTAACAGGACACCATGTACAGACAGAGCTGCAGGTAAAACCACGTGTGCACGTTTTTAGCCAATGGCCGATGAAATAAAATGATTTCATTTAGTCTGCAAGGAATGAGAATTAAGTTGCATTACATTGCTTTTGGCAGGGTCTATGGGTGTTGCATAGGCAGCTACTGTACCTCAGCTGACTCACAGTATCTTGATAAACTGCATTATCTGGATTGTGTGGCTAAGCCCTGAGATAGCAAATGCTCAATGAGCTCTGCTGGGAAGCCACATACCTCCCCAAGAGCATGATGAGATTAAGCAGGGTGGTTATTGCCATATAGCTGCTTGAGGCTTGTTGCAAAACCAGCTTATTCTCCAGTGACTGTTCCCCAGCCAGTTTCTCCCTGAGGAAAAGTGCTTGAAAGAACTCATTTTCTTCATCAGAGCTATGACAAAGTTGCAAGGGATGCAGAAGACCCTCCATATAAATTGTGGATAATTTGTCAAAAGCTGAGGAGCCAGCCTCCATTTCCTGAAGAATGACAAAGCAGCCTTTTGCTCCCACAGCTATCACTGTCAAAACCCTACAGCTGAAATGAACTATTAATTTGTCAGTGGCCTAAGTGATCAGATACTATTAACAGGTGAAATCCCACTGATAATTGATTCTCTAACAGCAAGCAGCAAGTGATGAGACTCTGGTAATAAATGCACACATTTTCATTTCTGCTTGCAAAATAGCTCAGCAGAGAAAGACCAACACCAACTGCCTATGTTCAACCTGTGCTCTGACCATGGCAGAAACCCATGGGGGTGGGGGACAGCTGGAAAGGGAATGAACAGCAGAGCAGGTCCTCTCTACCACTCCTTATCAGACCTGCTGGGATAACTGAGGGGTTCGTCTGACTTGCTGTAGAGACTTCATGGCAGACTTCTCTGAGCTGATAGCGTAGTCTATGCATAGACTGTGCTGAAGTAAATCAATTACAGGGCTAATGATTATTGGCAGGAATGAATATGAGCTAGCGTCCTATCTACGTGAGCTGCTGATTCATTACTAGCTCATAAGCCAAATGTTTTAGGCCCAGGGAAAGAGATGATAGAAACAACTTGATAGAGCTGAGTGGGATTTTGCTGTATGCAGTGCCCCCTGTGCTGGACATGGTCATTTGGCAAGGACAACACATCCCATAATTAGGGTTTAAAAGACAATGTGTACTTAACTCTAGGATGGCCTGATAAGTCACAACAAACACAGGACACTGCACACCTGCTCTTTAAAGTAGTTGATGCCTTTATACTCTAACTCAGTATGTGTGGCTCTGTCCTCTGGTGATTGCCTAGCTTGAGCCTTTCCCTCCAGGGGTAACAGCCTGAGGGCTTGTTAAAGGTCTTATGGTCCCAAGCTGTGGTCCAAAACAAGGCTAAGTATGTTTCAGCCAGCTCTCAACATAACCAACATAAAACAAAGGTTGCTTTAGGGCACCAAAAATCAAACCCTAGTCTTTAATTATCCACCAGCACCATTCCTTGCCCTCTTTTCCCATAACTCTGAAACAAATGCAATCCAACTTCATTAGTCCTGGGGTGATGAACATTTACTCCATTTACAACTACCTCCTCTGCAAACAAAGGAGGACAGAGGTTTAGAAGTATTCTTGCCAGATGAGTTGTGGGGTCTGTTGTCCCCATTGCAACTCACAAATTTTAAAAAGGGCAGTCCTCATCTCCAAAAGCCCCATAGTTTAAAAAAAGAAGAAAAAAACCCACCACTCTGAAGATGCAATTAACAATGCAGCAACACAATTGTATGTAGTTCACAGCTCCAAAGTGTATACTGCTTGGATTTTGACCTTTTGAAACTCCATTAAGCTACGTAAATACAGTACAAAAGAATGTGTACTGCTCACAGTTTGCTAGCATCGGTCGGAAGAGGACCTGCACTCCTCCCACGTGCAATATTGCCAGTGATCAGACACCGTTGAAGCCTCTTTATTGATCTGCGCAGAACACAGCCACCGTGAAAGTTGTGTTAAGGCCCCCTTCCCCTTTATTGTAATATCTCTTTGACTTAATCCTGATTTTGGGGCAGCCACCCAACAGTGCAAAACCTCTTCCCAAATAGCTAACTTAGAAACTGAATTAACACATTTGCTATTAAGGCTTGGCTTGTTCCCACAATGGGGAGAAGGACAAAGGAACAAAGGAATGCTTCTGTACATCTCCCATGACATCGCAGCTTTGCCATGTTTAAATTATCTGCCTTCTGCTCTACTGTAGCAGCTCTTTATTTTGTTTCTTCAAATAAGCATTTCTCTGTTGCATTAGAAAGAATGAATAGTTTGGCAATCAAAGGGCCAGATGCAGAGGTGGTTTTACGAAGTAGCTGAATTATTTCCTGCAGATAAATCACCTGGAACATGACCTTTTCCACCCCCATTCACCATCTAACTTTTATTAAAAGTGTTCACTGTTCCCAAGTATTTGCCACATAACTGATGGTGAGGAAGTAAGCCAACATTGCTCCCAGATTACAGTCCTACCCCTCATGTAACACAACAGTCTCAGAGTGATCAATTAATGCACATGGATTTAAAAAAAAAAAAAATTCTTTTCAAGCTTAGCTATACAGAAACACTATCAGGAAGCCAAGGGTCCCAGGGTACCTGGGTTTCTCCACTTTCACTGTTCACTCATCATACGCTACAACCAGTTTCTTCCTAGGTCTTTTTGTTAGTGTCTTAAGTTTTCAGCATCCTTCCTGGGACAATAAATAAGCAAATAATCTAAGCATCAAATACAAAAAGATGGATTTCTGGAACCATAGTTCTGTGACAAAATTGGACCCACAGCATTAAAAAAAAAGAAGGTTTAATTAAAAAAACCACAACAAAACAAACCCTCACTGAAAGTATCCTCACAAGTATAGTGACCTCACGACATCTGTTTGACAAAAATATTTGAGCATACCTTTCTGCTTTAGGCAACCTGCTTTCATGAAGCTTGGGGACATATGAATCATATTTAGGCAGACCCCTGTAGAAATACACTTAGTGTGCAATGGATGCAAAACTGGACAAGCAAAAGCCCTGACAGGAATATGCTTGCACAGCCAAGAGTGAACTCAGCCTTTCTTCTACTCATACCCGAGAAGCCAGGACTAAGAAGTGTGAGAGCTGAACTACTTTCCCTGGCCTTACATTCAACTCAGAGCTGGCAGCACAGGTGAAGCATAAATGATGATGCATAGATGTTTAGATGTTACCAGACCCTACCTGGATAGGTAGGAATTGGTAAGGAAATAATACCTGTTCATCGAGGCATATATATTAAGTGTGATTTTGGCTGATGTCTTAAGCATAGTAAACACTGTATGTGGCCTTTGTATTTGTTTGTTGCAGATCCAGGTGTCCACTAGCACAGCACACACACACACACACACACACACACACTCCTTTCTCCCTCTGACAGTTAAGAAAACATTGGCAGTATCATCCTAGAGGGAACTTTGACTGGATGGGAGTGAAAGACATAAAAGCCAAATACACATAGAAATCAGTGGCCAAAACAAGGTGGCATCAAAAACTTGTGCATCTCAGGAATAGCGCAACCTGTCTGCAGATAGCACAGATGGGAGGACACGTGAGTGGAAGGAGGGGGGAAGCAGTTCCAGTTTGGATGTGCTCATCGGATTTTGAGTCATGATACATACAGCTAGCCAAACATGTTCAGAGCACAGCTCCTGGAAAGGCTAAAGAAGGGGCAAGTGAATGAGTTTAGACATTTTCTTGTGTTATTTAGGCTCACATCTGAATTTGGTTCAAGTTCTTGTGCCTGAAAGGTAGAAGACATGCTACAAAAATGTTGCTGCTGTAGCCATATAGAGCACAGAGCCCATCCAAGCTCTATCCAAAGCCAACTCAGTCATGTGAGGGCATTTACACAAAGCTTTGCTTTCCAACACTGCCAAAACATGATCCAAGCTGCAGCAGAGAGGCACAAGCTGAGAAATGATCTGTACAACCCTCTCTTACACCTACACCACTCTACTAAAGCATTTCCACTAGTATTACATTCCCCTGCTATGGGTTTTGCAGAGCTCTTTGCTGACTGTGTTGGCCAATGTAGTTTTAGGCACATCTTTAACACTTTTCACAGCCACCCTAAACCAACTGAAGCCCTTTGCCTCTGCCATACAGCCCATGGCAGAGAGCTACCTGCTCCCACACAGACTGAGACGCAGTGCAGTCCTTTGCTACTGCAGAGCAGACAGAACCTAACTTTTCTAGGCATTCTTCTTCCCATTGCATACTCCCATAGAGTCCACACCACAACCTGGCCTTGATTTAGGGACTATATTTCTCCAACCTGCTAGAAGACTGCTTTACCTATGGTAGTTCTCTGCTGCACCGCCCTAGTAAGATTTCTGGCTAGATTCTTTGCTGATGCAAACCAGTGGAGCCACATTGATTTCAACAGGGCTCTGCTGGTTTTGTCAACTGAAGACATATTTCCTCTGGCTACACATTGCTGAGAGGCTTCCCTTTTTTATACTGGCAAGTTACAAAACGTTGTTTGCCATTATGCATTTCTATCACAACGTGCAGATAGGAAATTAGTCTTCTGAGGCTCTCCCTGAGTCCCCCCCCACTCCCTGCTCAGTCCTTGAAAAGGCCATTTAGGCATGAAATATTAATCATCTGCTGTGCAATAATCTTGGAAAAATGTAATATATTCTGGCAAATCGCAGGGCCTCCAGAGGAACCGCCTGCCTCTGAATGAACGGCTCTCATCCATTATCAGGCGGTGACGAACGCAGCTCCCCACTTACTTGCCCCATCAGCATGCAAACAGCAACTCAATTCAGTTGTGAGAAATGGGAGGAAATGGCCTGTATTAATAAATGGCAAGAGTGTGAGATCACCCGATTGCAGAAAATAAGTTCAAAACCACTGAACTCCCTTCATTGTCTCATTCAATACCTTCCCTTTGCTGTAAATGCAGCACTGGGAGTAATTGAGCTTCTGAAAGAAGTTTCATAGTGAAGCCACATCACTCAAAACAATTAAGACAAACATTTTGTGCACATTGTCATCTGCCTTCGTTAGTGTTTAAAGGTCAAAGAAACATTTCATTAGAAAAAAAAAAAGAAGGGAAAAAATAGGTAAACTGTAGTACACTCCCTGGGTACATACATCTGGGAAAAATGCACGCAAAGAATCAGTGTTCAAGCAAATTAACATGCAGAATACTATCCATCTGGATGGCAAACGCTGTGCGAATTACTTATCATACTCTGATAGTATCTGGAAACCTCAGTTGGAGGGTAAAGTCTTCATATGCTACGTGCTATAGGAGAACGAGGAGGCATGCTGCCCTGGTCTCAAACTGTTCACCATCTGATCACACTAGTGGACACAAAAGAGGGGCCAAAGAAGACTTCAATGGTAGTAATCAGATGAGGATTAGCAAGCAATGAATCCAGCTGGCCCCTACTGAGAGTGCTGTACAAATGTAAACCACTGTTACTAAAATGAAAAAGCTCTTTAACTGGAAAAAAAACCCCAACAAACAAACCAAAAAAAAACCACCAAAAGGAAAACTTCAACTGCACAAAAATACATCTAAAATTCTGCCTACTTCTTCTCTAATCCTCCCTCCCATCGCATTTCCTGCTGGGAAGAACAGTAAAAATGCTGTCATGTGAGATCTGCTCTCACCGGTTTTTGTTTGTTTGGTGGCTGGTTTTAGCATGGATAAAAGAGCCAGCCGTGGTTTTAAAACAGTGCTTTGCATGCTCTTATCAGCACACTTTAAAGAATGTAATTAGACTTCAGTAATAATACCCTCTTAATTATAGCTACAAGCCCCCTCAGAGGGATAGGAAAGCACAATCGTCTTTCCCGTTCCTGAAGTGCACTAAGTGATGTGAATAAACTAATTT
This sequence comes from Harpia harpyja, assembly GCF_026419915.1. NCBI lineage: Eukaryota > Metazoa > Chordata > Aves > Accipitriformes > Accipitridae > Harpia > Harpia harpyja. The sequence continues at coordinate 27,252,102 of NC_068941.1, read as the reverse complement.
ATGGAGCTCATACAAAGAACTGTCAGATGCACTCCTACTTATTTTTATTCAGTCAACTTTGTTTCTCTGGATGAATTTGGGAGAAATTTACTCTTGGGGGAAGCAGTGTGACTTTTTCTCTGAGACATTCAGTCTACGTGTTTGAGCAGGTATAGTTATCACCTGGTCTTAATGGGCCAAGGCGAGGGGGAAACGAGGCTGGTAGGATGTGACTGGGGAAGACCAGTTTCAAGGTAGCAGTAGGCTGAACAAGCATCACATAAAAACATGCATGTTTTTATCATGTTTTCTTAAGATGCAAAGTCCTTTCAAGTCAGGAAATGGAAACCAACAGACCAAGGGGTTTGAATCAGGCCCTCCAGCCTTTCCATAACTTGAAAGCAATGTGTGTTGGAGTGGATGTTAAAATATTCTGCTCACTAGTGTCAGGTAGTTTCAGAGCAGTTAAAATGCTTTCACCTGCAGTCATTTTAATTTACCATTGCATTATGCTCAGATCCTTTCTTGTACTATTTGCAAAGGATCTGCTGGGTGCAGAGCCTGACGATCTAGATGTACCATTTTAAGAATCACCTCTTACAAGGACGCTGCTAGCACCTCAGCCTGCATCTTCAAACTGGAGTAGAGGTCATGGGACAAGTCATATCCATCAGGACTGATCTCCATTTTAGAAAACATTGTAATCAATGCTATATTGTGTGTATCTGGCAAAGAGACCAGACAGTCATTTTTTTGCAGAACCCTTTTTCCCGGTAGAGAAGGAAGAGTTTTTAAAATCAAAACATTTCACAGGAGGATGTCAATTTCAGCTTATTTTTTTTGACAGAAAAATGTTTAAATGAACCATTTCTATTTTCTTGTTTTGTTTTGATAAGGCATGAATGTTTCATTTCAATAATGTGAATGTGTTTTGTTTCTACTTTTCCAGTTCTGTTCATTTCAGCTTGCATGGCATAATAAAATATGCATGATAATATTGAATTTACACACGTCCTTTATTACATGTATCCAGCATATAATTTTGATAATAAACGATGTAGTTCAGCTATTATAAAAATAAAAAATTTCTATCTTACCGAATGAGATGTTTTCATACTACTTGAGGGAATGGTGTAGAACCCATCTAGATGAACAATTTCTGAAAGTTCAGAATTCATTTTTAGCAGCATTTTTGCTCTGTGACCTTTCTTGCGCTGGCAATCTGCAAAAGCCACTGGTTCTGCCAAGGGAAGGTGGAGCATCTTTCTCAGGCCAGTTTGAACCATCTCTTTGCCCTTGTTTGAATCCAATAGCATGGACCGCTGCCTGTGTTTTTCCCATAATTTTTCCCATAATGGGTTAATTCCTGGGACTCCATCATCAGAGGACATGCCTTCTGCTCCTCAGTGGGTAAATAGGATCTATGAAATTCCAGCTGAAATTCTGGGTGCATGAGCACCGATACAGAAAGGGGTTGCACAGGGATCTGTCCTATGTGATGTTGTTCCTGTTGTGTCCCTGAGAATCAGAGCTGCCTTCGCTGAGGCACCTATTAGGTGGATTTGTAACCTGGGAAATCTTCCAGATTTGGGGTGATAATTATTCAAAATTAATAAAACTAAGCCAAATACATTCAGCACATGACTGTTCAGTACAAGATGTGATGAAACAGAATTTAGCACCTCTCTACTAAAATGAAATCAGAAAAGTATTTAAGATAGTAGCATGAAATTCCACAGCTATAATCAACAGAGATATACACAGAAAGGGGAAGCGGTGTATGGCTCTTGGTGGTTTGAATAAATTCTCTTAATTTTGCTAACTTAAAATAGCAAATAGTACTTAAAATAGTAGCCCGTGCTTGAGAAAAGATGCTTAGTTTTATACTTTTTAGTCTTCTTTGTTAACTACTGTAATGATAAAACACCATTTCTCAGTAATATCCTGACCTTTTTCTTTATGACTGCATTTTGATTATACATAATATTGTCCTATAAAATTACATTTCCTAATCAATAAGAACCACTAAAATAATTTCAAAGCATCATTTTAACCCAGCCCTAATTTGATTTCACCCAGTGTCTGCTTAAGCATGCCACTTAGCATGTGATTTGGTTCCAAAAATTGGCTCTGTCAAAACATCGTTCTGGAGTGCTGTTTATTGTATCTTACTAATCCTGCATCAAAAGTGCTCCCTTTACAAGTAATAGGGTTCCTTTTCCTAATCTGCTTGCCTTGCTAGCAGTCTGTTCCTGGTGAATCATTTGTTTGTTCCTTTTCACACATCATCGTGAGTAATGAATTTCCAGCAGGTCTCATGGACTGCTTCTAATTGCCTTGTGAATGCTATCAGTGGCATGTCCTAGGATGCTGGTTCCCTCCACCTGAGGTCAGGGATACCCCCTGCTTTCCTCAACAATCACACTTTTTAGCTTCCTTGTCCTGACTTCCAGAGATGGGAAAGGAGGCTATTGCCACCCACGTATCTAGGGATGGGAGCTGCTGGTACTGTGGTCTGGGTATGGCCTTTGGGTCCTAAGGCAAATTAATGCCATTATCAGCAAATTTTCACCAAGGTGTTTAGCAATTCTGCTGGTGATGTGTTATAGCTGGGTGTCTCAGTTGATGCTAAGGGCAGGACCAGGAGCCAAAAGCAGAAGTAGTTAATCTATCTTGCAGCGTGGTCAATAGGTAACGCATACACAAAAAGCAAGTGCATCCACTGCACTCTCTCACTGCTTTGTTGATGCTCTGGAGCTAATGGGAGCAGTAAAACTTATTTCAGGGTGTAAAATAAGCCTCTGATTTTAACTGATTATACACCAAGGACAGGTACACTGAGCAAGAAGAAGCTGGTTCAGATTTTCAGGGAAGACTAATGATTCTGAGCACCTCAATTTTTGGACATCAGACTTGATGCCATCCTCAAAGGGTGTGGAAATGAGAAAGAGCAGAGCACATATCTCTAAACATTAGACCACTTCAAGGCATTTTGTGTTGCGCCTCCACAATCACTTCTCACTTTTAAAAGCTTCAGCTATGTTTTTGACAAAGTCATTTTTCAGAGTAGCACTGCATTAAAAGAGCAGAAGAAAAATATGAACATCCAGGATGTTCAGAAATCTTTTATCATGTCTAATAATAAACCAAGGATTAGTTTTCTTGTCATTCAGCTAAATATTTTGAATTGCAAAAGGTTCTAGATGAATTTCTTTTCATGTAGCTTTAAAAGCACAACCCAGACACTTCTTTAGGATGCACAGGTGAGCAACTGACATTTTCTAACCTGATTGCAATTATTTTGGAACACATTTTATACTGCAGTTAATTATAGAATGGGTCAAAACCAGAGAAACTCTAGAGGATCCTTCACTCCTCTAAATTCTCCAATGTGCAAATGTCATTTTTTGCATTTCCCTTTTTTTTTTTTATTTTTTTTATTTGGTTACTCTGTTATTGTATTAAGCAACTTGGAAGAGCGGCTGAATGCAAAAACCTTTTAAAGGGGAGATACTCTTCTCAGATCTACAGAAAAACCTGTGCAGGCAAGGTGCACAGTTGGGTATGGAACCGTGATCTCATTCAAGAGGATTAGGAGTTTAAAACCCCTCACTTACTCTCCTGTGTAGTACAGTAAGTGCCAGTGTGGGCACTCTTCATTTGTTGATGTGCGAAGTAAAACAGGTTAGCTTTTTTTAGCTTTGCTGCTGTGAATGCCTCTTCCTGAGCCAGCCTGTTCACATAACGGGTCCTTAGATGACCTGACATTCAGTGTTGTGATTCTTGACCCTGCTTGCCACCTACCTGCTTCTTCGGCTTTCTCTGGTGATTCAACAGCACTCACATTCACCAGTCACCTCCACAACTTTGTGGATGGGTTATTGCTGCTGGTCTTTGACGGGGGGGGGGGGGGGGGGGGAACCCCAACAAAACCACACCCTCCAGGAATTCTGTACCATCCTGAGGCTATATTCCCTAACTCATCATGACATAACCTTGGAAATCAACACAGTGCACAGCCCAGCCATCAGCAAAACCATTTCCACTGGATGTCCTTGCTGTGGTCTACCATGTTCTCAACCACTTGGGAGAAATCACTGTGTGCTATCCTAGTGACAAGGCCTGTCTCATTCTGCACGAGACCTCCTCTACAAGGTCTTTTTTCTTCTTAAAAAGTCTGCAGAAACTGGGTACAATTTTGTCCCTTTTTTGGTCAGTCTTTTTTTGATCCATTTGGTCCCCTGGAGTGCTTCTTAAGTGCTTGGTTCATGGTCTTTCAGTGTCATGCTGAGAGTACGGTGAATTCTCTATCCCTTGATGCTTTTCTGCCTTGACCAGATGTCTTTTTAAAAAGTGTACCTTTGCACAGCTGGAAGATGTGAGCTTTGGGCAGGATTGTCTAGCCTGACCTCTGTGGGATAAAGGTGGGCTTAGAAGAATCTGAGTAGCACCTTTCTTCGTGGGAAAATTTATTCTCATAAGAATCAAAGTACTCTGCAAATAAGCTCATTTCACACACCTTCTCTGACAGGGAAAAAACTCCCATAATTCTGAATTTTATCATTTTAGTGTTTTCAAAGACAAATGTCAGTTTTTCATTCTGAAAAGCGTTTCATGCTACATTCTGTGATGCCATCTTTTTTTTTTTCAAATAAAATTGGTGAATTAAACCAAATTTCCACTATTTTACTATTTTATTTCTTTTTCATCCATTTTCTTGAGTTCAGACAAATCTTTTCAGCATTTTCTCTCATGACGAATTTCAAATAGTCAGCTTTAGTTCTTAACTCAAAAAAAGCCAAATGTCAAAAAAATCTCAAAATCCCATCCTCCTCACAGCTCTGATGGAGGACATCACATTAGATGATTATTTGGTCTCTCTTGGCTTTAAAAGGTATTAGTCTATTAATTATAGATCAACGTCAGCAATTCTCCCTTAGACTTTAGCTTCAGCTTAATTTACCTTCCTTTTTTCTTTTTATTTAGGTCATCCCTCTAAAATGGACTAAAGCTCCATCTATGTACTTTCCTCTTCCTTCTATTGCAAATATCTTTCCTCTTAATTATTTGTGTGACAGCACTCTATCCACTTTGAGTGCTGGATGCTTGTCAGGAGAAATCAGGGTCTATCCCATGTTTTTCTTGTCAGACTTTTATTTGATTTCAGGCTAGCCATTCTTTGCATTGCTACCTGCGCCTTGTAACATTTTCAATATCATCCTCACTGATAGTTGATGTTGCCTTTACTTTCATTGCCCTTGAGCTCACCAGTGTCAGCCTGGTAGCGCTGCCCAATGGGGCCCAGTTTGGGTGTCATACCACCATGGCCATCCTGCTTCTGTCACCCGGGCTTGTTACCTTTGGCCAATGTCCAACTTTTCTGTGTAGGCATGTGGACTTATTTGCCATTAGTGTGAATTCCCTAATGTGATTCTGGTAGAGATGTTCTTGGCCTCTCTATCCTCTTCCCTATCTGTCAAAAGGGTATTCATATTTTCTTTGTCTCCTTTGCCCAGTGTTTTATGAACACTTTAAGTCATGAACAGCCTCCATTTGCATTCGCAAGAACCAGGTCTCAGTCCTGTAGCAAAGTCACCTGCAAGACAGCTATGTCACAACCATAAGTATAGTGTTACTGTTGATAGCTCCTTACTATTTTATAGTGCTCTCAGTAAGCTGTGGGCAAAAATAGTGTCCATTCAAAACCTGAAAATGTTTCATTACACTGGTTGGTTGCATGCAGGTCTGCAGCTCTCACCTGTCAGATACCACAAGCTTGTCATACTATAGCAAAGTATGGTCACAAGCACCTTAAAACAAGCATTCAAACCACCTGGCTTACATATGGGAAGTTATATTTTTTAGGAACACTGTGATTTTATAGTGTCTGAGAGGACAGCAGTGTGCTTAAATGTTTCTGGCTGCACTGGTAGAATTTCAGATCATTTAACTACCAGTATAATCTTCACATATCTTTAAATAATCTGTTAGAACAAAATTATGCCTTGTCTTCCTGCTCAGATTATTTTACTTCCTCTAGTAATATATCATTCCCCATTGATTTAGATTCTCTACAGTCTGCAGCCAGGAGCTCTAATTAGGTGTGCCTACAGCTCTGGAAAATAGGTCTTCCATCTTATTTTCATGTTTGGATTCAATTTACTGTATTGAAACAATTGCTTTGCTCTGGGATCTATCGATGTTTTCTCTTCCAGGGTAAGAATTGAACTTGGATCAGTCACAAAAACTAAATGACTGTGAGCATCTTGCATGAAACCTATAGTTTGTTTGGTGATTCTCGTGTTTGTCAAATGCACATGAACTCATGTAGAGCAATGCTATCACATATCTTGTATGGGCCTATTTTTAGACATGATTTTTTTCAGGATGTGAAGTATTTTACACAGGAATTTAAAAGCTCCCACCAGCACACACTCTGTAATTTCAAGGCCACCTGGGATTTCTTTTTTGTCTCTCTTTTTGGCACAATATCGAGATATCGTTCTGCCTGCGCTTATATGCATATCTAGTCACATTAAGAGTTTTACTGCTGACTTCTAGAAAAACAGGACAGTGCTGTTTGCAGACACTGTAGGTAACTTTCCTTTTGCTTTTCCTGCCCTGTCCTGATTACGGCTGGACAGGTGAAAACAGAGGTGAGCCTGAGGCAGCTCAACGTTTAGAGCTCAAAAGACCATTGACGGCATCCCCAGTGGAGAGGAGCACGGCAGGTTGATGCTGTGCCTCTGCTTCCCTGCACCCCAAAATAGCTTTCAATGCAGCAGCCAGGTTCATTTTTTGCTGTACTGTCTGTGGTCAGTCTCAGGGAGAGCTGTTTGTTATGAATGTGTCCAAATGAAGGATGACTCCTGCCAGGCCTTTGACAGAGGGAAAAAAGCCTCATTTCCTGGCTAACCAGAAAAGACAGAAGGCTTTTCTGAATACATTTGCTGTCAAAACATGTCGTTACTTGGGTTATGAGCTCATTTGGACTGTCATTTAGTTTTGTAACTGTGCAGTGACTAGGGAACAGACCCAGGAATGGGTCTCCATTGACAGTGATACAATACAAAACCAAATAGTAATAATAGCCGCTAATGCTTTGGATTGCCCACTTAGTCTCCGAGTGCCCCAGAGCCACATTCTCGGTCAAATGGAGGTAATGCTTACCCATCTATGGAAAGTTCTTGGAAAGCTATGAAAGTAAAGCACAGTAAACATGCTATCTTTTAGTATTTAATTTCCATTGCAGCTTGCTTGGTCAGGATGTGTGGGAAAGGCTGGGGTAAGTTAGGGAAATGACCTCCAAATGTACTGATTCTCCATCCTTTTCTGAGTCCTAGCGCTGCCAGGTGTTGTCACACATTGGAAAGCAGATGGGATCAGTTCATATGTCTTTCTGGCCTTCCCTGCTGTGAGAAAAGGATGCAGCACTCAAAAATGCAAATATACCTAATCAGGGTTGTGGGTGCTGAAGGAGTCATTAGGAACAACAAAATCCCAGCAGCCCTAAATGGTCACACGCAGAGGAGTCCAGCATCTACAAGACCTCCCACCTGGAGCACCTCCTCTTGGGGAAACATCCCTCCCCTCCTATTCCCCCACGCAGATGTCATCTGCAGCCTGGCCATTGAAAACCAGTCAGCTGCAAAGTGATCAGCTCGGACACTTCAAACTGGGCACAAAAGTGGGAAGTATCACTTTTTTGTCACCTTCAGCTGATACAAAATCAGTGCATGCATTGGGAATTTGCCTGCTGAACTGTGTGGTGTGAGAAGCTGTACCGAGTGCCTGCTTTTCCTTAAGTAGTACATCTTGACAAATTACATAATCAAGAGCACAGCAATCCAGAATTAATCTCACAAAGATTAAGTCATATTCTAGTACATCCAGCACAGAACTGGAAAAAAAAGTCTTTTTAGCACAAAGGCCATGGCAAGCTATTAAATCCCTCTACACTTGGCAATCTCAGTAATCCACAAGAAGAATCCATATAGTGACTGAGTTCATGCTTGAATCCTGCAATGCATGATGTCAAGGCCAGATTTTGGGCATTCCTGGTATTTTCTGCTTTTAAAGAGCAGGACGATTCTCGCCTCCTGCTGCCTTAGTATGGGGTGACTGCAGGCTCACATTTAGCAGATCTGAAAACAGCAGGGCATTCTGAGATTTCTGGGTCTGCAGCAACCTCTAAATCACCACAGTGCTCCCCCCATGCTTGCTTAACCTCATTTTTCAATCATTGCAGGAGTCCAAGTGGAGCAATATGCCTCTTTATATGCTTTTTATTAAGCAGTGAATAAAGGAAGACTATGGCTCATTCAGCATGTACCTCAGAAGATGTGAACATTCAGCCTGCCTGTCAGTTAGCTGCTCATGCATGCAGAGAACAGCTTATATTCACTTGGAATGCTTTTGTTATATATATGTATATACATATAAAAAAACCCAACCCCACCAAAACAAAAAACCCCACATGTATGCAAAATGCTATCCTCAGAGACTCATCACTTGGCCAAATCTGAGCTCATTTTCATTAGGTCACTCACAGGGATTTCTTAGGGAGGCCTGCCTCCCTTGCCAAGTGGGATCTGCCGGTACCCCGCTCTTGTAAATTGTCCATAAAACTTCTTAAAAATTCAAGATTATTTTAAGGACCAGGGGAAGTGCATTCTTTCTCCCTCAAACACAGCATGCATTCATGTTTGCAGTATGAATTGTATTTGCTCTGTGTTTGCTATAGCTTTCCAGAAAAGTTCAATTCAGGGGGAAATAACAAAAGTGTTAATGCAGGAAATACATAACTCAAGTGCTCTAGTGATCTTCACTCTGGGTACCAGTAATATTTTAGCTGCGATAAATACAGTTGCATCTTTCTCTATCCGTTGCATAAAATCGTTAAGACAAAGCACCCAGCTGATTTGCAGTGATTAATAGGTCTTTCAAGCATGCTGCCCTGTCTTGAATCACAAGGGAAGTACGTAAGGGCATACTCATAGTGCCACCACCCCTTTGCAACAGTAAATTAATTCCCACCCTCCATGGGCCTAGGACACCGTGATGGAGATATGCGCCTACCTCGACACACTTGGGCCATGTGCCAGGGCTTGCCCTCGGCTGGGGACTGCACTGCTCCTGCTCTGGTGAGCCAGCTACATCCCATCAGTGGATGCTTCAACTCACCGACTTCATGTTAAAGATGACATATAGTCAGGTAGGCACTCACGTGCTTCCTTTGTCCAGGATTTAGATTAGTTGTTTCCATGGAAATAGGTTGTTTCTGTTTATTCATGCCTATGTTCTGCTGGAAATCCTTATTTTACCATCATTTCTTCCTGGGAATGGCTGAAGTAGGCATCTTAGGGCTTCCTGGTCCCTCATCTTTTACTTTTTCCCATAATTGTATATACAAAAAGTTTAGAAAGATCTACCATTGATCCTCAGAAATTATCTGCAATGCATGTACAGATTTAATGAAAAATAGCAAGCAGCATTACAAACACACTGCTGATTTTAACAGTAGCGCATATGTGGCCAGCAAAGCAGGTTAAAGAATTTTGTCCACTTCTTTTTCTTATTTATTTAAAAAGCCCTTTTAAGAGAAAATCCTTTTTTTAAGAAAAAAATTTGCAAGTTCATAGGAAAAAAGCACTTTGGCAGAAATATTTCAGGAGTGTTTTAACATGTTTATCCAAAAGCTAACGATTTCTCTTCTAAAAAAATAAAATGGAGGGATGTCAGCCTTCTCGTTTTCCTTTTTCTTTCCTGTTTCCCCGAACAGCAACAAAAGAAATCTTTGGAAAGTTGCTATAAGAGAGGGGAAAAATATTCAGTTGGAAAGTATGGTGAGAAACAAGGTATTTTCAACCACATCTCTTCACTAGTGATGTAACATGTCACAGGATAGTAGTGGCAGGCATACTTCTATGTGTCTAGCAGAGGCAGGACTAGTTATAGAACACATATCACAGAAAAAAAAGATGCCAGAGAAAAGTATATTGCCTCTCCCTTACTTCTTCAGTATCTGTCTTATGACTATATGTAATTTCTTGATAGTGGTAAAATACTAATAATACTTTTCTACATTTCTACTTTAATCTGAGGAATCCTTTAGAGGAAGCTAGTGACCTGGGTCTAATGATGCCTTTGGGAAAAAGCCAGGTATCGTCTTTGTTTTACACGTGATGAAAATGATAGATCAAGTGTTTAAATGATGAAGGGGAAAAATCAGCTTCCCCCTTCACTGCGGAGGTTTGGCATCAGACATCTCAACTAGGGTAGTTTTGTTATACATGAGGGACCTGCATTTGAGAAATAAATATTATGCCTCCTTGCAGGACATGCCCCATAGGTCTTCCTGGACCAGTTAAGATAAGTTAACAAACTGACAAAATTCCTGATTTTGGGGGTGCAGATATGAAACAGAGCTGAAAACAAACACTGTACTACAGCCACAGCTATCCACAACTGCAGCTCCTTGACACAACGACAGGAGATGGCATGCAGGTTTTGGCATGAAACAAAGGGATTTGGGAATCTACATTCTTCAATTCAAATAAATATATTTGTTCCAGAGGAACAGAGGTGATGTAATGATACATTGTGGCAAAAAAAGTACATTGCAATTATGTTGTGATGCTCCCACTACAGTCATTATGTACTCAGATTATCTTCACTATTTCTCTCAATTGCATCAATTATAGCTGTACATTCAATTTTTGGGGGTAATTTTCTCAGTTTGGCATGATGAAATGGTACTTTTACCTTCTTTATGCTACAGAAGTCTTTGCATCTTTCTTGGACTATTTTGAAGCTTCTCTGAGCAACATAATGCTAATTTGCTTACTTGTGATTGTACTGCCTCCTTTTATTAGTTATAGTCATTATCATTACTATTGTCCAGACTTTGTCCATGTTACTGCCACATTCATTTGCCTCCTTCCACTGTGCAATGAGAAAGCCCTTGGTATTTGATGCAGCTGAAAGATCATGCATGATTCAGCTATGATTTCTCTTTAAGGTGTACTTCACAGCTCCGTCTCCTCTTCTGCTTTGTGGAGATTTCTTCAGCCACATCTGAGCATCCCCAGAATAAAAGTGGAAATGTTTTGCTGAAAGCAGTGTTTGAATACTTGCTGTGAATTTATCAACTCTTCTGTGCCAAACTGCTTGAGGTAAAACTGATCCCACGTGCAGGATTAACATCCCCAGTTGACATGGTAAGTTAGCAAGCCTGCTGAGTTATTCTGGTTTACAGACCATATAGTCACTATCTTTCCTAGCAATGGAGGTGGAGATCTGGGGTAGACATTTGGCACCATATCATTAACCTTCACAAATTTGCCATCAGTCTGTGAAATATTCTGTTTTTACAACACAAAAAGCAAATGGAAAAATACCCCCCCCCAAAAATCTACCTGGACACTTCTCTGTTTGGGGAACGAAAGCTGTGAAGCTTTGCATTCTTCTGTAGCATGCAGACAAAGAGGTTTCCACATTCAGAAATCAAAACAGTGGTATTCGTAGCATCTGCTTGACTGTTTTAGCCATCATTACAACAAATGACCATCCAATCAATACTAAAAAGCAAGAATTGTCAGCTCAGCTGCAGAACTTCTTTCTATCCCAGAATTAAAATGGTTTGCTTTTCAATGACTCCTTTGTACTAAGGATTTGAGGTTTGCTAGGGAAGCTGTTTTGGGGTGTGGGGATGCCACAGATCGGATGCTAGGATGCTGAGCTCTGGCTCTGCTTTTGATTACACGGGAATGGACTTCAGAGGTGACACAGCTCCTCCTGTCTTGGGTTGCTACGACTCCACAGCATCCAGCAGCTGCATACAGGACCTGCCTTTGCCTGCTGCTGAAATGAAGCCACACATCTCAAGAAACGTGGCATCTCTTTATGGGAGCTTGAGTGCAGCTCAAGTATGAAAATGCAGCATAGACACACCCTGTGCTTAACCCAGTCAGCCACTGGATCCAAAAGGAAATGGGACACATTGTCCTGCGACATGCAGCCTTTTAATGCAGCCCTTTGCAGAGCTTTGTCTGCCCTTGCTACATTTTCTGTTTGCGCCCTGATGAACTTCTACCTATTCAAGCATTCTGAAGACAGAAAAATATGTAGTGAACTGTTTTTGTTATATATAGCACTGATTTCCCTGTGGGAAGTTGTCTGCAGATCATTACTTTAAGGTCATGTTATGTACCTGAACTGTAACTTGTACTTCCAAACCTTACTGAAAAATGCACTGCCTTCTCTCTAAAATGTGTTTCTATTTTATTTATTCATTAACATTCACAACAACTTTTAAAGTTAGAATATGAAAGGAAAGCAAAAGATTCTTCACCTCAACACTTCTTTGTTTTTTTCATTGTGATATTCAGATTTAGTCAATAATAAAAGAGTAGAGGCGTGAATGTGTGAAAGAACAACTTTGTGAAGCTGCCTGACAGGATTTGGAAAGAAAGAGCCCTTTTTTGCCTTTCTCTGCTCTCTGATTTAGCCTCAGCACTGATGTGACAAAGTTGCCCAAGTCACTTCATTTTTTGTAGTGCAGACTGAGGGAAGGGCATGTGCACTTTATTCTCCCCTAGGGTAAAACCAAACCCTAGGGTAAGAGCATTTTGCCATTGACTTCAGTGAAGTCATGATATCAGTGTTAGATACTCCTGCTCCTAGATGTCAGTAAAGCGAAGAGAGGGAGACCAGCCACTGGTCTGGTCCTTTCCCTCCATCATGGATCTGTCCAACTTGTGGAGCAGGTAAGCCAGGACACCCTGAGCTCAGATACCCTGAGCTGGGATACCTGCTTAGCCTTTGCAGATGCTGAGTCAGATTCTTGCCAGCCACCCATGTCCCATTTGCCAGTATGCTTTTTTGCTTTCCTATATGGTAGCCCAGGACAAAGCAGAATTTAGGTCTGATGTTTGAGATGCCTTGTAGTCTTATCGTGGGCTTATGAGCAATCTAAGCACACTGAAAATGGACCATTTAAAATGTTGCTCTTTTAGCAGATATTATTTACAGTCGGTCTGACAAGATGAATCCAAAATATAAATCAAACTTTGGAGCACAAATCTTGTTAGTTGCCATGTTAGTAAATCAGCTCACCTAAATAATCTTGAGCTTTTGACAATGATGCAGCCTTCTGGATTGAAAATTCAGCTCCTGCTTGTGCAGTGAACTTGATCTGCTGACATTTCAAAGGATTGAGATCCTATTTCTGATGGTTCAGTTTATACTCAGCTATAAACTATTTTGAGCAGCACTGAGCTGAATAAAACCAGCTGATGTTCAGGTCTGTCTTCTTTGACTAAGTGGAGTAGGTTAGGGAAGGTGCGTCATTTGTACACATTTTCCAACAGAAAATAACAAGCAAACACAGGAATCTGGGGAGACAAATAATACAGCATATATAAAGAATGTTCCCAGGAACTGCTTTTTGTTTATTTTAACTTTTCCATTTGGAAGGAAAAACTGATGTTTTCAATCCATACCTCCAAGCTTATTCCCAGAATAAAACCCCTGTGTTAGAGATGTGATTTCTGCTTTTTGCTGAAGGTCTGGTATTGTTTGGCAATAAATTGTATTCTATACAGCTTCAATTACTAGCCCGCTCAGATCTGACAGCCCTTAATTATTCAAGACATGATCTACTAAAATCTACATCTGGAAACGATGTCACTTTTTGCTTTTGGCATTGGAAAATCTGACTTAATGTTAAACACATACTCTTAAATGCAAAGCTTTGAGAAAAATTAGTAGAGCTGAACACTCCTTCTACAGATTAAATTTTAAAATAAATTGCACATGCCTTTTATTTAATAGTTACAATGTTTTACCACATTTCAGTATGCTGCATTCTCTCCGTATATCTACTGGGTGATTTTGCTTCTCCCACAGATCTGGTGCTTGCTCTTATGTGATCCTTTCAGCACAGCTGTAATGGAGCAGTACTATCCAGGATTCAGAGCCTGGCTGTTTTGTCACTGCTGGATGGGCAGACTGGAGCTTCTGATAGATGTGCATGATCATTTTTGCATCTTTTCCAAAGTTTGTCAAGATGCTTACTCTTCAAGTAGTCTTGGGGAAAGGAAAACAAGGGGTTTGTACTGTTCTTTTTGCATATAGCCAGGGATGTTGCAAAACTAATACCCTTTTGGTTTAGTGAATAAAGATTTGACTTCAGAAAATCTAAGCTACTAGCTGAACCAATAATTAATAGATTTGAGGGCTAGTATTAATTTTTCTAAAAAAGAGAAAAAAAAGTAATTTTTTAAATTAACTCTGAGGAAAGGCAGATACCAGCCTCAGCTCAGTAGTGTTCACAGCACATGCAGTAAAGTTTTCCAGTCCATTTTGCATTCTGGAATTTTTTTTTATTAAAATGATAGACAGATGGAATTTGTTCCTGGCATATTCGCCAATGCCATGGTTGGCAGAACTGGCAACTGCAGAAGATACCTTCAGACTGAGTTTGTTTTTTTCCCCATATTTAAACTGGTAAACAAGTCTAATAAGTTTAGAAAATATCTTTCTGCCTCAGCTTAATTAGACTGGCATTTTATAACAGCTTGTTAGAGTACATCATCCGTTGCTTTGATTAGAATCCATATATATGGAATAAAGCGGAGTACATTCAAAAACTGCATTGTTATGGACACACTAGGGTGTGCTTGGAGACCACACGACCACCTGCCATCCTGATTAGACCATCTACTGGTATGGAGAGGTTCAAACCTAACTGGCCAATAGTATCTGGCAGTGCAGCGGTATCAGTGCTGCTGGCGTGGAAGTGGAGAACAGCTATCATATAAATGCAAACAACCAAAGCCTGGCATTGGGTGCTTTGTCCAGCCTATTGAAACCCAGTGGGTTTTACTGCTGAAGTCCTTGTGACCCTGGCTGGAAAAGTATTGCAGGAGAGAGAAAGGACAAGGCTCGGTGTGTGATGTAGTTACAATAGATAGTTTTTGTCTTGCTCAGCAAATTATTACTGAAACTCCAAAAAGGCTTTAAATATTTAAGTAGGAGCAGCAGTATTTAGAATCAAGAAGCTGTTTTTCTCAGGGGGCTACTTATGGCAACACGGTGTTTCTGAAGGTAAACCTATACAGACTCTTCCATTATTACAAAGGGGTTGAAGGATTTGTGGGGAGTGACAGGAACATTAGCCTTGAAAAAGTGAACATTCACAAGGTCTTTCTAGCTCCACAACAAATCTGTTATAAAATAATGACTCTTTCTACTCCAACACTCCTTAAGGTTTTGCAGGGATTGCTCCTCAACCTGCCTTAAGTCCTGGGTAGCAATGTTGATGTGGTGGGATGTAACTCTACACCACCCTGTTTCTGATCACTGTGGCGTTGTCCTGGTTTCAGCTGGGATAGAGTTAACTGTCTTCCTAGTAGCTGGTACAGTGCTATGTTTTGAGTTCAGTATGCGAAGAATGTTGATAACACACTGATGTTTTCAGTTGTTGCTAAGTAGTGTTTAGACTAAAGTCAAGGACTTTTCAGCTTCTCATGCCCAGCCAGTGAGAAAGCTGGAGGGGCACAAGAAGTTGGCACAGGACACAGCCAGGGCACCTGACCCAAACTGGCCAACGGGATATTCCATACCATGGGACGTCCCATCTAGTATAGGAACTGGGGAGTGGGTGCAGGGAATCGCTGCTCGGGGACTAGCTGGGTGTCGGTCGGCGGGTGGTGAGCGATTGCACTGCGCAACATTTGTACATTCCAATCCTTTCATTATTACTGTTGTCATTTTATTAGTGTTATCATTATCATTATTAGTTTCTTCTTTTCTGTTCTATTAAACCGTTCTTATCTCAACCCATGGGTTTTGCTTCTTTTCCTGATTTTCTCCCCCATCCCACTGGGTGGGGGGGGAGTGAGTGAGCGGCTGCGTGGTGTTTAGTTGCTGGCTGGGGTTAAACCACGACAGGCGTCCATCATAACAGGCATTGCAGAAGACAGTTGATACCTCTTTGCAGTGCTGCAGAGATTTTGGATGGTGCTAATTTTTACAGAGCAACCAGAGGAATCCACTATAATTCAGAAGGGGCCCCAGGGCTATACAAATTGTGCTGGCTGGTCTCTGCTTCTCTGGTGGTCTCCAAAGGTTGGAAGGTGCAAACATAGCTTAAAAATGGCATCACTTCCATCCACAGGTGAGCTCTGTGCTGTATTATTTCAAGTTGTTTTGCAGCAGGCAGAAAAGCTCGTGTAAATGCTTTTTAACCTACTAAGGTACCAAGCAAAGTGTTGCTTATTGCTCAGTGGTCTGCCAAGTTGCTTTTTTCTTCTTTTGGTTTATACATCCTTTTTTACATATCACGTAAACCCACTAAGATTAGAGCAGTCACACAGCAGGACAGAACCAAGCAACAAAGTTGTGTGCAGCAATTAGAGCAACTATATTAGAAAGTGTCAGCTTCTATCTTTGGTGACTGAAAGTAAGCAGAACAGGTATGTTATTTGTAATGTTCAAGTTCTATTTCGCATGAATTCATACAGGCAGTTTTGCTAACAGCGAACAAAAAAAGGTCGGAAGCCAGCCCTAGAGAAAATGAGATTGAATTAAAAGACAAAAGAGTTGCCTTGAAAAAAAATTAAAGTTTGGGTCTCTCCTTACTTTCCTTCAGGGCACGCTTGGTTCATATTTTCAAATTTGTCCTCATAGATGTATTTTAAGAAAAAGCTATGATCTTAATGTAAAACCACGGGTTGCCAGGAACTGAATTTTAAAGTAAAATCTCACGTTTTGTAACATAAGTGCAAAAAACTGGCATCAGTGTGTCAGAGGCAATATCTGATCTTAGATCTGATGTGCAAAACACATTGTCCTTGTAGCACTCAAGCAGAAGTTTGGTGGTATTCATGGTCCCCAGCAAAGAGACAAACCAGGGCTCTGTCGCATTTCATAGGCAGTTACTACATTTTAGTGAGGCATCAGGATTAAAAATATCTTAAGTGTCTCCAATTAACAGTGACAGTCTTATCTTTCAAGTATTGTTTCATATACTTGTTTACAAAGGGCATGCTTTCAAGTAAGATTTGGCACTTCCACAGCCTCTCTTGCCCTCTTCTGTCTATTGGCAAAATGCTGACATTGAATCTGTGACATGGCTATTGTTTCCATAGCAACAATTTGATGTCATCATAATGGATTTGTGTCTTCACTGCAGTCTCCAGCTGAAAGCAGTGTTGGGCCATGAGGACATTTATTAAAGGCCAGATTTCTGAAATAACAGCAGAAGCAGTTGAGGAAAAAAAAAAAATTGAACTTCATTTGTGCCTAAAGCCTATTCTTTTGAGGTTTGTTATGGTGGGAATTTTTTTTTTAAAGAACAAAAATAAAGAGTTAAATCTGTATTTCATTAATCAATACTCTGCCAGTTTCCCACCCAGCAGATAGCAAAACCAGCTAATTATTTCACTGGAAAACATCTGTTAAACTTTTTGTAAAGGGTTGCATTTTCATGGTTCCTCCCTCATTACCATCCTAAATAGGAAGTGTCAGATTAGGTTCTCTCTAGTCCCTAGCTAGCATCAATAAAAATATTGCAAATGTCTGCAGATGGTTTGTTTCTAATTCCTTCTGAGATCCTTTTCTGTCAAGTCCTGGAGCTATGTGAAGTTTTTTTTAACTGATCTAATACCTTTCCAATTCTTCCGGTACCTTCCTCACTTGTTAGTTATTTTTCTCCTTCCCTGTCTGAGTGCAGCAAAATTATTCCTGCTTCCTCCAATCTCCCTGACAAGCACAGATGGAAGGAAGCCATTGAGATTCCTGGTTCTGTATGCTTGCCCTGTGTTTCAAAGCCTACAGTGTTCCCTCAGCAAGATTACTACTTTATATGATGGCAAAAGCTTTTATTTGTCCTGCTTTCATTTTCACTAGCAGCTTTCTATGGCTGTACCTTGTGTTCCCTAATCGACATAAGGTTAGTGTTTCATCTACAGGGTTATTGTCTTCATACACACCTTTCCTTTCCTTTCCTTTCCTTTCCTTTCCTTTCCTTTCCTTTCCTTTCCTTTCCTTTCCTTTCCTTTCCTTTCCTTTCCTTTCCTTTCCTTTCCTTTCCTTTCCTTTCCTTTCCTTTCCTTTCCTTTCCTTTCCTTTCCTTTCCTTATCCCTGCATTTCCCTGATCACCCATGTTTGTTGTTTACTACTCCTAGTAAAAGTTTGCTCCTTATCCTGTTTTTGTTGCAGTGGGCTCTTGGAAAGTTGCCTCTCAGGGCTCAGCTCTCCTTTCCTCTGCCTTACTCTTCTTTTCTCTAGCAGCTGATTTTTAGCAGTACAAACTTTTCTGCCATATTTTAATGGCTGAATTGGACACTGGCTTTTCATTTTGGGGATTCTCCGGCTCTTTGTTTCTGGCAAGCACAGTCTAACACGTGAAATCCTCATGAAGTTAAGTAAGTGTTTAGTTCCACTGGTGCCTGATCTGTAAAATATGAGCCTGATTCCCTCTTGCTTGTAGCTGTGTATCCATATTGAATTAAGTGGTTTCTGCAGATGAAAATGAACAAAATATGGTCATGATTAAATAGAGACAGCAGAGTACTGTTTCCCATCCTCCTGCCAGGTCTTCCCTCCCAGCTAACAGCACTTCACGCTCAAAAGTGCCAGAGACATCGCAAAGTCCAGAGATCATTCTGGGGCTAATCACCACTGTGGGTGCACAGGACTCCCCCTGTGTGGGTTGATATAGTTCAGCTTGAACCATATAAGATGAACTACAGGGCATCCTGGCTGTGCACATATGCACTGAGGAACAGCCGTGGCTCGGCTGGGACTACGCAGGTGCCAGGATTTGTTGTAGGTGGGTGGTTAGGAATCATGGGCTGGATCCTCAGCTGGCCCAGGCAGGTACCATCTGGTGTCTTCACAATCCCCTGAAGGTGCTTGCTCATGCTCAGCACTGTAGCAAGGACAATAGAAGGCTTTGCACAGGCTAGTGTAGTGTGAAGATACACTAAATCCTCTCTGAGAGTTTAAAGAGGGATGATCCTGGAGAAGGACAGAACAAAAAAAGTAGTTTCAATCTTGTGTTGCTCATTTGTACAGAACCTTAGAATTTAAAAGCCAGGCCCCAGAAGCAGATGCCCACAATGTTGAGATGGGAAGCAAACACGAGGCCTCTGCATGTCTCAGCATACGATTTTCAACAGAGAACATAGATGAGGAATGCTTATACCATCTAATACCAAATACTGGAGAGAGGGGGATGACAGGAAAACACTTTTTTAATCAGTGCATCTGAAAAGCTAGAAGGAAGGACTGGAAAGCTATCCTGTACTTAGGATAAGATGTTGGTCTTAGTCTTTTCCTTCAAAAGTTGGATGTAGTTCCTAATTTCTGTAATAGTGTAGAGGTTACAGCTGTTGACGAAGGTATGCAGCAGAGGGTGGAGGAGGAGGGCTGGCCCAGTGCTAAACTCCCTAAACACTAGACAAGAGGCTATTTGAGCCAGAGCAGCTGAGCTGCTGAAAATTTCCATCTAGCAGAAAGGAATTCAAGTCTCAGGGACTGGCAATAGCAGAAGAGGGAGCAGACAGGGTGGCATAGCAGACAGAGCACTCAGGTGGCAAAGGTGCAAGTCCTGCCTGTCCTCATGGAGTTATTTCTAAGTTTTATATGAAAGAGTTACTGGAACAAACCTGGGGCACTGTTTCCCAATAGCTAATTCTTAACAGAAAAGTTATAAAGGTTTTTTTCTGCTTCCAATTTTACGCCTTTCTTCTTGCACTGTTTAGGTACTAACTGTACCTGGGATCCCAAATTCTTCCTGGGGTGGAAAGCCATTGGAAAACAAGATCACCACCTGTGCATCCACTGGATTTCACACTTCATGTCCACACTTCAAGAAAACTATTGCACAAGAATGGTGGAAGGTGATTGAATACTCGTGATTGGTTTAGAGGTAAAAGAACTCTTTATTGCCCTTTTTCTTTTCTTTTCTTTTCTTTTTTTTTTTTGCAATTAAAGTAAGGCAATATTCCTAATGTCTTCTTTTTGGCTGGAAAAACAACAACGACAACAAAATCATCCATAATAAATTGTAACCCAAGAGATCCTCTGATCTTAAATCCTCTCACTAGTGGTTTGTTAATTGTAAGCTACATATTATTAGTGGCTCACAGCTAAGTCTAAGCCTCTTGGCTCTGGAGCAATAGGGGAACTTTTGCTGCGTGGGTCAGAATAGGCTTCAGAAGGCCATTTTATTTCAACCTTTGGACATGATCTCACTTAAGCCCACCTATCTCTTGCTTGTCCCCACCACTGCAAGGTAGAGATCTTGTTCTTACCCCAGCTCCCCAGGAGCAAAACACCCCATTACAAAGAAATCTCTGAATGAGCAAGCCGTAGCCGGCCCACAGAGACTGTGGTTAGGTATACAGCAAATGTCCGCATCAAACTCACTCCTTGTGCAATGGCTCATTTCCACAGCCATGCCAAGCACCCACTTGGGCTGGAAAGAGTGTTTAAAAATGGTGACTCCAATCTGCAGCTGTAGGCATAAGCAAGCCATACACTTACTCTGTGTGAATAATCTGACCTAGCAACTGGAATGTTTTTTCAATTAGATGGACTCAAATTTTAGCTTCTGGGCAGTTCATTTTTGATTTACTCTGAATCCACAGACAAATTGATCTGTGAACAGCCATTGCTTTCACAGAGGGATTTGATTTGAGGAATTATGGGCTAGATTCATCATACTGATGACAGATAGATTTTCATACTTTGTGTTTTATTAGTGGCATGTTCTTTGTTAACATTCAAAGGAGATCAATCACAAGGTGTTCTGCTATTGAGTTTCTCTGGAAAAAGGACACCATATGTGGATACAGGAGTACAGGTCAGTGTGTACCGGCCTCAGAGAAATACAATACCTTTACTAGTAGGGAATAATTGGAAATGGGTCCAAATTTCAGCCATTACAAGAACATCACTGATGTCTTGCAAAACTCTACATGGACTGAAATGCATTACTCTCAATGCATTTTTGTTCACAATGCCTTGATTATCCCCCACCCCCAATTAAGGGAAGAAATGTAAAATTTGTACAAAGCTGTGCAGGGAATATACATTTATCATGTGCTCCTGGTGACCAGTCCTGTGTTCAGGTTACCAACCTCTGGTGCTTTTCTGCAATTACAGACTTACCCAAGTGAACTCTCCAGTCTTAAAAGCCTAGTATCCTACTTATTCTCTGGAAAAATCAGCTGCTGCTTCTTCCAGCATGCATCATTTAACTCCTTGAACTTGTGCCACAGTAATCAGTACTATATGGGGAAATCATATTACCTTTGAGTAACCCTCTTATACAGCCCATGCTGTACATTTTCTTTTCAACATTTTTGGCATTTGATACTGTGGTATAAAAAGTTTCATTCTCTATTAAATTAGCTGATAGAATGAACTGTATGGAGCTCTGTCCAGCTACAGATGAGTGATGGACACTTAATTTCTGCAGGACTGTTTTGTGTAAGATCACTGAAATAACTACCTAGTATTTTTCAATTCTGTTCACTTTGGGTGAAACTCTCTATTATGAGGAGCCAAAGCTTTACTTCATTGACCCAGCCAGTCCTATTCTTGGGAGCTTGCAAAGAAAGAGGTGAAATGGTTAGTTTGCTGTTTGCAGCCACTTCAGAGCATGGAACCAGTTTATTAGCTTCAACTTCCAGCCAATTCACAAAACCACAGAAAGCACAGGACACTGGGAGGATGCCTTAACAAATGCAGAAGCCCGATGAATGCATTGTCCTGGCTTTAGTGTTAGCAAGTTTCTTAGCAACAGAAATGCTTCAGATGATCACATCCCTCATTTGGGACGGCTGAAGTATTTAGCTGTCCAAAGGACACTTAAAATAGACTACTTTTTTTTTTTTTTTTTGTGGGAGATGGCAAAAAATAAGATGTGTCAAAGACTGGGCTAGTTCCTCTGCGCAGTGTTCTCTTAACTGTGCAATTGGCTTCCCTTTTGGCCTTTTTGAGAAACAAAGGCAGCATTTCTTCCCATCAGACCATTTGCTCCTACTGAGGCCGATGTTTTTTCCTTGCCTGTTGATTCCCATTGAGCTGACAGTTTTCTTTTGCATTACTTGGGAATTGCATGCATTATTTTGAGGGCAAAGCCGGAATCAAAGAATAGCCTGGCACACACAGAAAGTGGAAATTCATAATAGGTATTTTGTGCTTGACCAGAAGCAAAGGAACAGCTTCTATTCCTTAGGAGTTTTTCTGTATCTGAAAATTTATACTGAAATAAATGTTATTGCATATTACATACTTTACAGGGAGACTAGAGCTACCTGAGAAAGTGCTGTGAAAAAAATGGTAGAATCTTTTTTTCCAAAGACATTAGACTGGCAATTTGAAAACATTACTTATGGAAAATAAAAATGCATTGGGCTCCATCTGAAAGTCACCTTTGCTGGAAGCAGGAAAAAGACTCAAGCTCCTTGGGCAAGGACCCTGAAAACTTGCTTGACAGAATTTAGCTGTGGAGACACTCGTGCAAATGAATTTTTGACTTTGTGAGCCTGACCAGCTATCAGTTGACTGCCAAGGCAAACAGAAATTGGAAATATTATTAAGTTTAGAGATACTACATTTTGGTAGGTTTCTTTCCCATGTTGGAAAACACAAGTCAGCCTTTTCCAATGGTAAACTCCTGATCATTTTACAAAGGTTGTGAAACAACATGTAGAACATAAAATACAGGTAATTATTTTGTAAAGGGCCAATTGAAAACAGCAGGACAATGTTTTCTAAACCCTCCAATGCAAATGCAACTCTGCTTCTTTCCAAAAATCAGAGGTAAGGCTTCTATTTGCCTTGGCAGGATCAGACATAGACTCACGCTGGCTGTTTTCAAAATCGCAGCCTGGGAGTGTCTATGTCCTATTCTCTACAGGAAAGAAAACATAAAGATGCAACAAGAAGCTGGTCACACTTACCACAGAAAACATAAAGTTTCCATAGATATATAGGAGCTGTAAAGAATTCACTTTCCAAGGGTCAGGTTGTAAACTTAGAGTGCTGTCAAAATTTCAGGCTCAGTGAACTTCCCTTAACTACTATTTATCAGGTGGCATCCATAATTTTTCAGATTGCTTTTTCCTACCTTTTTTTGTGCCAAACAATATGACTACTATTCATATTTCTCTTTAGAGATGTACATATTTATAATTGTATGCAACTGGTTTAACATCTGGCTTCAATAGGAGGTGATATGTATATTATTCTAATCTGCATCTATTGGCAAAAAAAAAATTACCATAGCAAAGACTGCCTTTGACTAGAGTTGTGTGCCTACAGCCTCAGGAGTGCATAACGCATCAGTGAAAATGTAGATCATAACTGTTCAATTTGAGCCCTTCTGCCAAGCTCACGTCAGCCTTGCAACACACAGTTCTGTGGGTGTATTGCAGGACTTGGGATGTGCTGAACATGACACGTACCTTACTTCCTAAGTTCACATCTGGCTTTTGGCCAAATGATACCTTAGTTCAACTATAAGTGGAAAACACTCAATTAGATGAATATACATCTTAATGAACTGCCTGCTGCACACTACCTCTTGGAAAAATTGTATGCTAAATGCTTGTTTAAAAATACAGTTTCACACACAAGAACTTAAAAGATGGTCTATTTGCCCTGTAGTGAGGAAGGGCTGGGTTATTACAGGCACTTGCTTGCTTGAGGATTAGCTACAATTGCAAAGGACATGTAAACAAGCTGAGGATGGGATGACCCTGCTGCAGTTTCCCAGATCAGCCCTTGCCCCCTCTATTGGTGCAGATCAAGAAAAGGGCACACAAGGCTGTGGCAGACATGTTCTTTGCCCACAGTCCCTGATGCCTTGAATAAAGGCATGAGAAGGAAAAACTTTACTGTATTGCTGTAGTGACGAACTTTTTCTTGCTTGAATAACTTCAAAATTTTGGTATGTACTAATTAGATAAGAAAACCTTGAGCTTTGTCAATGGTATGTGCTGAAGGCACCAATAAACAGGAGGCCTCGGGCCTGACGTGCGTCAACAGCCAAGAAGCCTTGGGCCTTGATGATAAGCTTTGAGTTCTGCTGAGTTTTTGTAATTAAAACTTGCCAAGGCCAGCTAACTAGGAAAAAGAGATGACCCACACTGCACATGACCAAAGGGTGGACACTATGTAAATGATAATATGAATATGCATATGACTAGAACAATATAAATTTTGCTTGCTGTAGGTAACTGCGTGCACGATAGGTGGAGTGGTCCCCCGTGCACCCAGTGCTGCAATAAAGAATGCCTGCTTTCTAAAACTCCATAATCAAGTCTTAGAGAGTTTCTTTGACTGGCTTTTTCAGTAACACCCCAAGATGCACAGATGAGGGGTAAAGTCTCATGTTGCTTCCAACCCCTTCAACATTCCTGAGCCTTTGCTAAAATCTGCAGGGGTGGATTGAGTCACCCACGTCTCTGTAAATAGCAATGCCTCTGTCAGTCCAGTGTAGCCTGCAAGCACAGTGGGACAAGCAAATGCTTTATCCTTTTATCAAGTGTCTTCTGAGTTCAAATTATGTCAGCATGTGTTTCATTCAAAAGCAGAGAGCAGAGGGAAAGCCAGTAACAGAAATCCATCCCTCCACCCCTGCTAAGGCATAATGACCTTTATGAACCTAATATTTTACTACCTTTATTACGTGCAAGAAAGCAGTCACTGGAATCTTCTTTCATATCTTATTTTGAAAGACAAAATTATTCTTAATGGAAATGAAGATTAAGTATAGGCAGCAACCTCCAAACATTACAGATCACAAGTCAGCTCTCTTCTCCTTCCCCAGTTCACAAGACTGACTTAAAGATCATGAGGATTGTTGTCTTCTTTTCTTAAATAGATGCTGCATTTTTATTTGTCCCCTCCATGTCAAGGGATTCATTCTTCCAGCCCTATCTTGAACCATCTGCTCAAAGCTTCTCAGTACAGTTCAGGAGCTGCCTTGCCTGTTCCTGATCTTCATGATCTGTATCTAGAGGGAAGGGAAGGGCTGTATCTCCTACAAGCAAGAGGAGGAAGAAGAGTGAGGGAGAGGAAGGACACTGAAATTTTCCAAGTGACAGTGCCAACAGGTCTTTCAGTGTTTTTGGCATTGCCCACCTATAGCAGTAGTTGGGTTGCAGCAGAACCTGTGTCAGGGTGGGCACAGCAACCACAGCCAGCTACGGGTCTCGGAAGTCCACCAGCAGAGGCACTTTCAGATCAGAAGTCATCAAGTTTGCTGCCTGTTGCCTGGTGCCAAAGTTAGAGCAACCTTTCCACACTGTACACGTGGCAATGAGTATTAGTGAGGAGGCAAAATGCTGCCAGCCACCGATGCAATAGCAGGACCTGGCTGAAGGGGAGGGAGGAAGCTGCCTGCACGCTACTTCAGGGAGCAGGATGGAAATTGTGGCTTTCTGACCCTGACAGCCACAAGGTGCTGTACAAGCATGAGACAGCCCAGAATGACTGGCTAAAACCAAGTGCCTATAATACTGAAGCTCAGAAAGGAGTGCACTGATGAGACCATATTGGTAAATACTAGAAGGCAGAAAGCTTCCAGTGCTACACCAAGCAAGTGTGAGAGACTGAAAGAGTTAATGTCTCAAACATTGTGGTGGGGCAAGTTCTGCATAACAACCAACCCTGCCTAGTAAGGAACCACAGGTGAAAAGAAGCCGATCAGCACCCATCAGCAACAGGACAGGGAGGGCATGCCAGAGGGTGCACAGCTCCCTGTTCTGATGTGCTATTCTGATATGCTGAGCAGGGCAGCTCACCAGGCATGGCGAAAGATTGCATCTGCAAGGAAGGGGAAGTTACTCCCCAAACGACCCCCAAGCCCAACACACAAACTGCTCATGACACCTAATTAACCTAATAAACTCGAGTACCTGCTCAAAAGAGGGGCGAGGATGATAAAAGGACACAAACTGAAGCCCCAGGTGCACATGTCCACTGGAACTGGACCCCTTGGCTGACTGGACCAATGCTGGACCCAGGACTGGTGAAATCTTTCTCTTTCCCTTTTTCTCTCTCTGTCTTGTTCTCTCTTTCCCTTTTCCTTTTCTGTAATCCCTACACCTCATCCCTTTAAGACATAAAACCATTGACCAAGTCTGGGACTAAGAGTGGATCCAGCTGCTCCTAGGACCTTCTCTGAGAAGAGTCTAGAAGGCAAGGGGGTCCACTCTGAACCTCGTGACTCAGCGGGAAGGCCTCTCCTCATTGTCTTCTCTGAACTTATCCCCAAATAAGCAAGGCCTGTAGTATATGTTTGGTGGTGTATTATTAGCACGTTACACAGTTTACTGACGTAGTCTCATGCAAATTTTTGTTGTGAGCATACTAATTTTGGTGGTGAGCATGCCAATTCTTGTTGTGAGCAAATAAAAGTTGAGTTTTGTGAGTTAAAAGATCCCTGGTGTCATTTCACCTTAGTCCTGACCTGGGAATCAGCAAACCTGAGTCATGGTCCTGAAAAATTGGGATGTGACAGCAAGCTACAATGCAGTGTTGCCAGTCTTCGCCACAACATGGAATGTAGGGAGAAAATGGCATTTTGAAGTCACATTGCACTAATAGGTGGCAGGCTCAATTTTGCAAATCTACCTGTACGCTGACACCAATTGTTCAACTTCATGTAACTTCAGCTTCTTATCTCTTGATGGCATGCCTTGATCTGACTGCCCAGATCCAGTCTTTATGCCAACCCATTTTACCTGGGGACAGAAGAAGCCACAGCAGCAGAGGATTAACAGTGCCCTTATCTTGTACTGTTACAACCAACAGCAAAGCCTCCCTGTAGCTTTGCCAAACTTCTGTAGACCCAAGCAGAAAATGCAGGCACACATGGGAATATGTAGGCATAATATTAAGTGTCTGAATTGTAGATTATTCAAATAATTAACTCAACCAGCTATTTGGTGATCTACCTTGAATGATTAAATCTCTGGAGATGCACATGGAATCAGATTTAAAATGACAGTTATGCCTAATTACAATAATTGCACGCAGAGCATTTTATCACAGACTTTTGTGGACTATTAAGTGACTAGTTTAAGTGATAAACTAGTTAAGCAGCAGAAGGCAGCTTTGGTGAAGTTGTGTAAATGACACTAGACTGGAAGGTTTTTATGGTTTGAAGCCTGTGGCTTTGCCATTGGGGCTTTCTGAGGGTACTGATGAAATCTACTCTATATAGTGTCAAAGGAAATTTAAAGCAAGAAGGCAGAAACGTGTTCCCATGTGCCCAAACTCACATTGGCTGCAGCGATACTCCCAGTTTCTGAGACCTGATTTCTCTGAACACCTGCGCAAGCAACTTTTTGCTTATAAAGCTGTTTTCCAAAACAAGATGCATGAAAGAATATATCTGCTGTGACCATGCAGCTGTTGAGACTCAAGAGACTATATGGTCAAGTAGAGAAGCTGTAGCCAATTTAGAGGTTAGCAGTTTTCAGAATCACTTAGGGTTGTGATAGGATCTCTGAGGATCTTCTGCGGAGTGCCTTGCTGAAACCCCTTTCTATGATCTGAGTGTCCAGCTCCAACAGATGCTTCTGGAAATCTGAATCATGTTTTGCAATGAAAGAATAAAAACTACCACCATATGCCAGTAGATAAGTAGCATAACATAAGTATCCACTTATTACAGAAAAAAATCTGCTAACACTCTGAGAAAGAGATGCATTTGCATCAGGCACATAAGCACTTTCCATTGTGTTTTGGGTTTGTGTGGCAGGGTTTTGGTAGTGGGAGAGGGGCTGCAGGGATGGATCCTGTAAGAAGCTGCTGCCAGAAGCTTCCCTGGCTCCAAGTTGGACTCACCTCTGGCCAGGGCCAAGCTAATCTGCGATGGTGGTAGCACCTCTGGGAGAACATATTTAAGAAGGGAAACCTGCAGCGGGGGAGGAGACTGGAATATGAGAAGAACACCTCTGCAGACACCAAGGTCAGTGAAGAAGGAGGGGGAGGAGGTACGCCGGAGGAGGGGATGCCCCTGCAGCCCGTGGTGAGACGGCAGGCTGTCCCCCCCAGCCCATGGAGGGGAGCGGGGGAGCAGATGTCCACCTGCAGTCTGTGGAGGACCCCACGCCAGAGCAGGTGGATGCCCCCGAAGATGGCTGTGACTCCATGGGAAAGCCCATGCTGGAGCAGCCTGTGCCTGAAGGACTGCGGCCCATGGAAAGGATCCATGCTGGAGAAGTTTGTGGAGAACTGTCTTCCATGGGAGGGACCCCACGCTGGAGCAGGGGATGAGTGAGGAGTCCTTCCCCTGAGGAGGAAGGAGTGGCAGAGACAACTGTGTGATGGACTGACCCCAACCCCCATTCCCCATCCCCCTGCACTGCTGGGGCGAGGAGGTAGAGAAAATCGGGACTGGAGTTGAGCCCAGGAAGGAGGGAGGGGTGGGGGAAGGTGTTTTAAGATTTGGTTTTACTTCTCATTATCCTTGTTTCAATTTGATTGGTAGTAAATTAAATTGATTTTGTTTTTTCCCCAAGTTGAGTCTGTTTTTTGCTCATGACCATAACTGAGTGATTGCTTCCTGTCCTTGTGTCGACTCATGAGCTTTTCTTTATATTTTCTCCTCCCCATCCCACTGGGGGGTGGGGAGGAGTGGGCAAGCGGCCTCATGGTGCTTTGTTGCCCGCTGGGCTTAAACCATGACACATGGCATTGCCTCCTATATAGGATTTTGATGATGCTCAACTCATCTCTTTAAACCATGAATTGGGACAGTTGGCTGAAAGACCAGGGAAGAGATATTAATATTTCAGAAGGATTGAGCACAAGATCTTTATATCACCTAGCATATCTCCCCTTTATCCACATGCAGTTTATTTAGTAAGATTTAATAAGCTCAGTATATTGAAGTTCTCAAATTAAAACAATAGAAATAAATATAACCTGGAATGCAACAGAGACTGTATGGGATTCCATGTCCTTAACCTTGTGATTCTGGATATTTATAATGTGGATAACAATTGACTAGTTATGTTACAATATGGATTGTCAACATCTGCAAAATTAATCAGTCTGAAATTAAAATGTTCTACTGAATGTATTCTCCATTGCTTTTTATTCTTTTTTTACAGTCTTAAAATGTATTTATTTAAAGATTATTTTAATGTATTTCATTAAGCTCTGAAAACCCATCTGACTTTTTCCTTTTTGGAAGGAAGAAGAAAGGGTATTTTCTACATCAGAGCTACAATGATGCGTCAAACTGCATTCTCCTACATACCAAAATAAATAGCATGCAGAACTTGTCTGCAATGAGATAAATAATCTAGAGCTTGAAGGTCAACAGCATGCCTGTGGGAGAGAAAAATGTATGTGAGAAGTATCATTCAAGGCATTTCCATGTACGTATGTGCTGGAAGATGTGGTTACGGATGTTATTCCTGAATGAATTCCCAGAACAGGGAACAGTGATGAGTTGTGCCTCCCCAGATGATTCTAATTAATAACCCAATTGTGACTACAGAAGCAACTCCAATAGGTGGGCAGACAGTGATAAATGTGGACTTATGAGAATGCAGCCACTGCAGCCAGCCATGAACTATGGTATGAGCTGGGAGGAAGCCGGGGGAGGAAAGGGACAGAGAGGAAATAAGTGCAATGAATGTCTCCAGCCTGCATGTGCGAGAGAATATTGCTGAGTAAAAACCACTTCCCCTACGAAAAAGCTGGTGGTGAATAAGCTTGGCTGAGGGGACTGATCAGCCTTTTTTCTTTCGTCAAAGGAATTGCTGCATTTTAATCCTGCCTGCAAACATCTTAAAATGATTAATGTTAGCATTAGCATATTTGACTTTCATTTGTGACTTGATAGGTTTTGAAACTCTAATATCTTGGTTGCAACATGGAGACAGTGGAAATGAATGAAAAGAAAAGAACAGAGAGTTAAAAAAGGTGGTGGTGGTGAAATAAAAAAGAAAGTGTTGGTTTGGGCAGATAGAAAACAAGCTTTTATTAAACCAAAAATCCAACAGGAAATCGTGGAGTATATTTGTAACATGTTGGCAAGTCTCAAAGTAAATAAGTTCTCGTAGGATTTCAGATTGTTGACTTTTTTTCCATTTTGAATTATGAACAGCACTCCCAAATAAAAAGTCGAAAACTCCACTTTAGAAAACATTGAAATGCTTTGATGTTACAGCCTAAACTTTTTTCCTCAAAACAATTTGTCAACTTCAGCCCAAAAACTCATGAAACCACATTTTTGAGCTTACTATATTCTGAAAAGAATTTGTCCAGCTGTAGTTTCAGACTTCAGTGATAAAGAATATATCCTTCAAGTCTCGAAGCATGTTTGCTGAATTGATGTCTTAAACATTATTATAGCATTGCACTGGCAGCAAGTCTCAGGCATCCTCCACACTGTGTTGTAATCCAGGAAGCACTTCTGGTTATAGCAGTTTCTAGGGATAGCGATTCTGGAAGAGAACCATACCGAATTAGACATGTAGTTTTCATCCGTCTCTGAGTTGTAATACCTCTATATTTTCCAAAGGAGATGTGGATTGCTGTTAAATGAATTTAGTTTACTGAAAACCAGCTTATTTTTAATTACCTTTTGCAAGGCTTAAAATAGTCCATAGATACCCCAATGGCTGCAGTACAGAGGACCACTGAGCTAGGCAGAACAAGAAGTATGTGCTCCACTTTGAGCAGCTGGGCTGAGTCGCAATTATATTTAAGCACATCATGTAGAAACTATTGGAATGGAGCCCTAATCTGTCTCTTCCAATGTATATTATACTGCCTCTAGCGTAAAGAGAGAAGATCAATAGTTGCTTTCCCAGCTTTACTATGCACGGTGAGTTATTGCAAGTTATACAGACCGTTGAGGTAGCAGCAAACACACAGCCAGCAAACCTTGATGGACAAGACTCTTGAAGCCTGTCCCCTCTCCCGAAATTGGCTAGAGTATATTTAGATAGATCAAGACAAAGCACTACAGAGAAGCCACCTATTGTGTTCCATCATTGACATAAGAGCAGAGTATGTCCCTTTTGCACAACTTCAGTCCTAGGAATTTGAAAAAAGTAGTGGGTGTCTACACATTGTACTTCTGAACAGTTGTTGTGCTGTGCTTTTTTTTAAAAAACAAAATGCTCTTTGCTTTGGCTCCACCTGTGTGCTCTAATATAACATCAGAAACTGCTAATTGTTTCAGAATTTGTTCTTACTCTTTCATTACCCTAAAAAAATGTCTTTATCTGTAAATTGTTAGAATGGTTGAAAATATATATACTTGATTTCTGCTAATACTCTATACCTGTATTTTATCTGCTAATTACAGCAAATAGAAAATCTAGACAAGGATGAATACAATAAGATAATGTCTTTTAACAGTAACTGATTAAACTGTAAAACAAGACACGTGCTATTTAAGGGATAATGTTCATGGCACTTGAACACACCAGGCAATAAGCTGTGTTTGTAGTTGATTAAATGTCACAGTGAATCTGAAGCATCTGATAATTGCAAAAATAATTTCCTGCAGGTATACTAATAATATGAAAAGGTGGAGCTTAACAGTGTGTGATGTATGGATGGAAACACCCTGGATTTACAAGGACAATGAAAGTTTTGATCCATAGCCAGTAGCCTGTCGGTGAGCTGTGTGGATCAGGACAAGCATCAGTTGAGCAAGGGGTGTTGTGCATATCCGTGAAAGCATTCTTCTGTTCCTGTACTGTGCAAGTGCTTTCACATGGCAAAAGCCATGCTGATTTCAGCATGGATAGCTTTAGTTTTGAGAAATGAGAGTATACATTAAACACTCCTGACATTTTCTGAAGTAAGGACATGAAGCACATTGTGACGGAGTATGGACAGGTCAAGCTAATAGCTCCCTGCATCTTGAATTTCTTCTTATGGTTACAATCTCGTAAGTTAAGCTTTGAATCTTTCCCTGTCTCAGTCTCTAGTCCTGCTGAGAAAGTTCACCACAAAAAGCTGAATTTTAATCCCAAGACAAAAAAGAAAAGTCCTTATTGTGTGTAGCATTAGTTTACAAAGGCCTGTAGGATATGCACTCTTAAGTATAATTATTTATTGTCAAAGATCATGCAGGGAAAGAAGACTTTTCACTTACTTTTCTTTTGCAGAACTATAAACAGCACTTCTCACTGATTAATAATAAGCTTGCTGTCCTTCCTTGAGTCACAGATCTCCAGTTTCAATGTATAAATCTTAATGGCAGCATTCTGTTTGGTGAAATGTGTAAGCTGTTTGATCACACAGGCCTGTATTTTCTGGACCTAACCTTATTTTCTCACACTGGAAATTCTGTACCCTGTTGCATTGCTGATAAGTGTCAGACTCATTTTAGACAGTATGTTATGCACTCTCTGGCCCACAGTTGGCTGTAATCCCTCGCCTGTCATCACGCAACTCTGTAAAGTATCTTGAAATGGGAGAAAACTGGCTAACAACTTCTCAATGCCATATAATTATCAGACGGTAACTACCCACGCTGATTACCAGTCAAATTAAACAGGGAGTTTAAAGATGGATTTGTATATGTATGTGTGGGTGGAGCTGGTGGCTCATCTCTGCTCAGACTCTTCGGCAGTAGGAAGCGCAGGTACTGTATTTCCTCTAGCAAGAATGCTGAGAATTCCTAGCTAGAGCACAGAAAAACAAAATGGGCCTCAGTCCAAACTGTTTTAAGAGGAAGGAAAAAAAAAGTGTTTTTCCTAACTTGGCTTTGGTTCTTGTTTAACATCAAGGGGAGCTATTGCTGCTGGAGGCTCTGTACTGAAAGTTATTGCATTCATGCAAGTTGCTCTGTCTCCCTTCTGTTGCCTCTCGGCCAAGTGATGGTTCATTTCTGGGCTTGTAGTAGATCGATACACATGACTGGAGAGAAAGTCAGGTCACAGAACTCAGCCTGGTGCTTTTTGCTCACATGGTGGGAGGATGTTCTGACTACAGACTGGAGGAGAGAAACAGGAGCTACAGTCAGAGAGTCAGGTAGTAAAAACAACAGCCAACTCAACATTTAGCCCTTTAAGGTTCTCCAGCTGCTCAGTGCATTACATTATAGAAGGAATCATAAAAGAGCCTTGACTATCTTTGTAGCTGAACTTCTCACAAGTATGGATGACTATATAAGTTATCCTTCTGATACAGGGCACAGATTTTTAACTGAGACTTCTACTGATGTTTTACCAGGCTGCTGCATCTATTGAGGTATATCAGAATATTACCCACAATAGCATGAATCTTACACCTGGGATTTTTAACTAGATGAACCTGTATTCAAGCTGCATTCTTCCAATTAAAGCATTTGCAATAAGGGGATCTGTGGACAGATGCAGAAGATAGAGCCACCACTGTGCATCACTCCATTTACAAGGGGATTGTTTCATAGCTTCTGCTATTACTAAGAGCATCCAAGCTTTTCTGAAAGGCAAGCCAGCTTCACTCCAAAGCACACCTGCAGTAGACATATCTATTTCCGGACATCAGAGAAAAGAGAATACAAGTTTGTGGCATCCTTAAAGGAGCAGTTAGAGGACAGTAATCCCTACCTATAAATGCAGCACTTTGCTGTGAGCACTTTCCAACAGTAGTCTCTAAAGCCTATTTTTGGGACTGATGATGACATTAGAGACTGCACTTGGTGAACTTGGATGCTTTCTCGAGTAGGCAGGGGTATTTTTGGATGTTCCCCTGTAAAAACCCATCTTTTTTAATAAATGGTATGATCATGGACAAGTAGAACAGAAGTTAAAGGACCAAGGAAAAATCATGGTAAATGCCAGTCTTGGTCATTGCCAGGCAGAGGGGAAAAAAGCACCAAAAAAAAAAAAAAGTTTTGTGGTGGTTCAAGATGACTGTCTGTATTACCACAATATAAAATGTCATTTTAGTTGGAAAGATGAGACTGGGGACTCAATAGACCCAATTTGCCTCAATGTAGTTGGAACAGGGATACAGTACATGTTACTGTTCTAGTGATTTGTGGATGAATACTAAAGAAATCCAGCTGGTACAGTGCAATGAAATATCATGTTGGCAAAACTGAAACGGGACCATTTTATTACCATTACATGTGGGTGTCTGCATGTTAAGATGGTTAAATTCACCACATCTCATTCCAAGGTGTATGATAGTCCTGATACAGGTTAGATTTCTCAGCTGACTTTAGAAGAAATTCCCATCTCTGCTAATTTTGAAAAGTTATACCATTTTTCCTTATGCAGCAGTCAAAAACTTGGACTATTGCTTCAAGTTATGAATTTAGAATTTTTAAATTATTTTTTTTAAGAACTTCTGCTGCCATAACTTGGTTTATAGCCCTATTATTTTGGGTTGCTAAAGTGTTACACAAAATAGCAGTAGCATTCAGACAGATTTCTGAGGTGCAAAGCCATAAATTTTGACAGCATTTTATTTGATGAAAGTAAATAGTGTCATTTTCCACTTTATGAACTCCATTTGACATACACTCTGATCTTAAAAAATTTATTGCATTTGGAGAATGGAGAAGATGGGCTGTTCAAATTCTCCATGACCAATAATTTATCAAATCTGTCTCCCGTTTTTTCTTCACATACAAGACTGTTCTGCTAATGTCCTCCAGTACTTAAAGCTAATGGGCTATATTTAGGGTATTCTATTATCTAAGATATGTGACAAATATTAGGCATTAAAGATGTCTACTGAAAGGGCTACATGATTTATTATTAATCAAAAGAATAAATCAGGTTTTCCTTTCCTATGGCAATCCTTGTCTATTTAAAAGGGTTGCTAATATTCCAGTTCTCACATCTCATTGTTAGTGGAGCTCCAGATGTTTCTACTCCTGAGAGGTTTTAGAGATTTCTCACCAATTCTACACCTACCTCCCTAGAAAAGGGACAGATGCTTTCTCTGGTTCAGGACTGAAGGCTGCATGATAATAACTTAATATTAGGCTTCGATGTCAATATTGCATTTTTTGAGAACATATTCCAGTTCCAAAAAAAGGCTTTTGGCCAGGCAAGCCATAGACTTTTGTGCAGCAATGAGCCACCTAGAAGTACAATGAGGTAGCTGAGTGCAGGTCAGACATGGGACTTAACAAAAATGCTAGTTCCAGTGCTAAAGATCTCCCTCCAGCTGTGGTCTGTAATGGAAAAAAGACAGTTGTTCCCATCACATCCAGTTCACGGTGAGCACACTGTTTTGCAGAGTATCCCAGAGGAACACTGCCCCTAATAAACTGCTTTCTCCCAGGCCTTTCAGGAGTGGAAAGAAAGAGGTACTAGATCTTCATGAAAAGACTAACCTAGAATATAGCTCTTCCCATTGCCCCATCTGCTAATTTTCTCTTCTTAATGTGACGATAGCATGCAGATCCCCATGTACCCATCATAAGCAAAGGCAGCCCTAATTCCATGAATTCATGTTCCCTTGATGGACAGAACATGAGGCTAGTTAGTTACAAGGACGGTCTTTCTTGCAGTGTGGTGAAAGAAGGTCAAATCACACCAAAAAAGCTTTCAGGAGTAAGAATGATGTGGTCCATAGAATGTGACTGCTGGGAAACACTATCGGAGGCAACGAAAGATTTCCAACTGGAAAGACCTAGTGCCTCTTGTTGCTGGAAAGCAAGCTGAAAATATGACTGTTGTTCAAGACCCTGTGCTCCTCCCTAAGCATCCAGTTAGAGGATACAAGACCTGATGAACCTTTTATAGAGGTCATTATGGCAACCCTTATGTGAAGAAACACTGCTTTGGGTTGATGATAACTTTCACAAATAAACCAACAGTGTCAGATGAGGAGGAGGGCTGTGGAAATCAGACCCTTAGTCCATTACATTTTTTGTGAAATACAACTGCACTTGGTGCTCCCAGTTGGCTTTTCTCCCTCAAGGGAGGGATCTTATTTCAAAGAAAAATGCGATTTCTGCTAGTTGAGGGGATTGGGAGTAGAGAACAAGGCAAGAAAAAAAAAATGGCTTTTGACAAACTTATTTTCTGATTCTCTGTGTGTTTCTTCTGATCCTTAGCATCCAACTCCTCACTAGGAACTGCAGTTTGATTAATGACACCATGACTTCTCCAAGCCAGCAAAAAGTAGGTAGGAGAAAAAGCATGAAGTGCTGTTGAACATCCCAGCTTAGTCTGCAACACAGCTACTGTGCCAAAAGGGTTAATTGTGCTTCTGTCCAAGTGCAAGAAGTCACTTCCCTGCAAGCCACCAACCCCCACCCTCCCCATGGGACATGAGCAAGACACATCAGTGAGAGCTCTTTAGGGAAAAGAGGATTTTCTCCATCCCATCTTTCCTCCCTCTCACACACTCTCACACTACACAATTCCGCCCCCCCCCCCCCCCCGGGGTTAGGCTAAAATTCTCAAAGAAGAAGAAAGATTTCTCTCCTATCTTACCTTCAAGCAATCTTTAACTCTGGTCAGACCACAGATCTGTGTTTAAAGGGATATTGACACATCATCCACCTTCACCATCCAACTCAAGTGTCCCAAATGACACTCAGGAAATGCCTATCTCTTTGAACAACTGAAATTCTCACGTGACGAGCTTTAGATATTCTGAACTAGCTGAAGCCACTGATGCCATACGGGCATTTTAATCCTCATTCCTGCCCATGGTTTGAACTGTATTTCCATCTATATTGCTAAATTAAAAAAGCATGAGGAAGGGTAGAAAATGAGGGGAAGAAACCATTAAGAGGATCTTCTTAAATATAGCTTCAAGTCTGATGCAAAGACTTCACTGCGGAGATAAAACACTTTTGTTGTTTTACTGTATATTTTAGGAGAGAATAATGTCTTAATTCTGGGCCTGTAATCATGTGCCTTTGAGATGTTTAGAAGCCTTGCTCCCTGCCACAACATAATTATACAGCACAGAATAATTATTTTACAGTCAATTAAATACACTAAATGTGCATATTTAAGAAACCTGATTTAAACGTCATCTCTACCATGCTGCATAGAATACTGCAATTCTTCCATCTGAACCAGAGACCAATTACATTGCTAATGAAGCTCAGCAGTTCAGCCAACCTCCTGAAGTAGTGCTTGAAACTTTGTTTAGCCATGGAATTTATGCATGCCAGCCACCATAACAGAGTTTGACTCTAGGTTTCTGCTGATTCCATAAAACAAAAAGGAAATTCTTCTGTGAAGTTCTCTTTTATTAATGCTAGAGCTCAAGCTGGGTGCCTCCAAAGAGGAATCCTAAACAAAGAAATCCCTGGGAAATTATACCCTTAAAATCTATGTTCCCCACCCCTTATGTGAAAGTTTGGACCAATAGTAATATCAGGGTCTGGAGTCTTCCTTTTCTTCATTGAGTCCTGTCATTGTCTCTAGGTGGCCCATTCCTTTTCTTATCTCTAAGGTTGCAGCTTCTGCTGATGATTGTAGCTTCCTTATCTTGCAGCTTGAACCGGCTCTGGGGTCTTTTTTTACCTTATCAAAAAGCATCATAAAACTTTTTGCTTCACTTCACAGAATAAGTTTTCTTATGGCAAAGAAGTACGTTTTTGAATCACGTTTCCTATCAGTCAATGAAAACTAACATTTTTGTAGCAGACCAAATTCACGGCATGCACAAGTACTCAGTTTTTGTTAATGGCTGAACAATGGTTTATGAAAGCTCTTATTAAGAAAAATAACATAGTCATTTAGAAGTGATCCAGTGTTATAGGAGCTTCTCCAAATGTTATTATAATATTAGAAGGATGATTAATAATATGGCACACATACAATTCTTTCATCTTTTCTGGAACACAAGTTCTTTTCATTCTATAGAATAACTGATATGCATGTGAGGAGGAGAAAGATATCAATGAAAGAAGGAGAGTGGTTTTTAGCTGCTTCCCCCCAGGCATTTTACTGCACTACTTACATAGAGGATATCTGATTTAGTATTAGATTAAGAAAGGGATGCAAGTGACTTCAAACTAAAGCAGAACAAGAACAAACCAAAACAGTGAACAACTACTACTACTACTACTACTATCAATAAAAAATCAGACTAAATCCTTTCAGCTAAATTTGAGACTTTACCTGAACCACGTCCCAAATCATCTAGTCACATGGAGCATCTGGTTCTTCAGCACTTCCTCCAAGCATATTTAAATAAAAAACCCCAAACCTAAATCTTTTAATGAAATGCTTTTTTTTTTTTTACTCTAACTTTACCTTAATTGCTTAATATTTACTAGGTTTTTACCCTTATCACTTGCCTACTCACAGTAGGCAAACACAGAAGTGAAGAACACAATACAAAAGGCCATCAACCACTTGGGGCTTCTATATTTAGCAAGGTGGATGCTGTGTTAGTAGCACCTGGCTCCACTCAATGTTGAGAATACAGCTGTATTACGGGGAAGGAGTAGGAAAAATTGTAATACTGCAAGGTACCTACCCTGTTCTGTGATCAGTCCCAGTAAATCTCTCCCTGAAAATCTCTGTCACATTAGATGTTTGTAAAAATGTGGGTATCACTTTGTCAGGGATGTCAATGATAAATAGCAAGGGTGACCTCTTTTGATTTCACTGGGATGCTCCCAGCTCACATAACCAAAGCCTGGTAACTTCTTTTAGTATGTCTGGAATGTTCCCTCATTTTTTAGCTCCTCAAACAAAACATCCTTTTCTTCATTCAAGTAAGAAATGGATTTAAGACATGTTCCTGAAACAACGTGGGCTGTCCCTGTTTTTTATCAGGAACTAGCAGCCCAGCAGAATGAGTATTCAGTGTGATGAATTGGGTGTGGGGTGAAAGAAAAAGACGAATGAGCACTGACACTGTCAAGGCTTTTCTGGTAGAAAATGTTAATGACATGCTTGGAGTTTCCTGATAACTCTGTCAGATAGCCCATTACTGGGAAAAATCTTCCCATCCGACACCATGCCAATGTTGTTGTGGAGTCAGAATCGGTAAGCAGTGGCACTTACAAAATACAAAGTAAGGGTTGTTTTGTTCTCTGGGGTTCAAATAAAGCATTGAAACAAAAGTTGCTCTGCTTTGACTGTCAGAAATAACGGTTACTGTACCTAAGTACAAACAAGGTGGGTGGTGCTTGTGCAGCAATTCAGCCCAATTTGCAGGAGTACAAATTCAATGGGTTGTGTTCCTGGCTGTACAAATAGAGCTTTCTTAAGCTACTGTATGGGAGAAACAAGATGAGCAGCCAACTCATTGGGCTTACTGAAAACATTTCATCAATTATTTGTAGATTTTTTACTATAACTTAAATATTAAAAGGCTTTGAATCCAGCTGCTCAGAAGAGACATCTCCCAAGATTAAGCAAAAAAGGGGAAAGGGGGCAACGCCATTTCCTGATTCAGGTGTCAAATTATTTCTACATTCTTTTAAATTAAGGCAAAAGATTACCAAAATCTGTCACAGGTTACTGAGGGCTCTTCATTAACTCCAGAGGCCAAAGCACTTTTGCTTTGAGTGGATATGCTATTTCTGCTCTGTAACATTAATTCTCTACTCAAATGCAATAAAATTCCTTTAGCTAACCTTGAAATAAAACCAGATTGATTAATTCTGACATGTGGTATTGAAATCAACACCCTGCTGTGGGA
This sequence comes from Harpia harpyja, assembly GCF_026419915.1. Lineage (NCBI taxonomy): Eukaryota > Metazoa > Chordata > Aves > Accipitriformes > Accipitridae > Harpia > Harpia harpyja. The sequence continues at coordinate 27,212,489 of NC_068941.1, read as the reverse complement.
GGGGTGTTGAAGAAGGTCCTATCTTAAATGAAATATTGTTTCCCTTGTGTGGGGAAGAGATTAAAATCCTCAAAATGCAAACTCTGGCAAATTGATCATCAAGATAAAGAGATAGCAGGGGTTTGACCTTTCAGGCAAGCACAACATCTTTTCTAACACTTGTATTTGTTGAATGCTGCCAATTACTGAAGACTAGCCATTGCTTTCATCTAGCTGCCTTCCTATCATTCAGCGGCAGTAGTGTAAGTACTGGCTGGAAGGGGAGGAGCTGAACTGAAGATGGATCATTGCTATAACCCCCAGTCCATGCTAGAGGAGTCTTGTTCATGGTGTGGAGGAACCTTTGCATGAGTGCAGGACAGTTCCAGTTCTCAAGTGGATCCAGTTCTCAGGCAGGAGTCTAGCGGTACTGATGTTACAGTATGAAAACAGACCATGCCCATTCAGATAAAGGAACACAGCATTCCCATTCCAGCTCAAGAGCAAGCAATAGCAGAAAAAAAATCCAGACACTTGCCTGTGTGAGCGTAGGAGCAGCTCTGGAGGGCTTAGTAACTCCAGAGTATGCTATAACTCTCTCTGTCAAAGTTGGTCTGGGAGCATACAAGCATCTTTGCAACTTTCACTCTATAATATTTCCTATAAAAGACTTAGTCCTGGGAAAGGAGTCAGAATAGTCTACATGTGACCTGTACAAAGATAATTTTTAAAGCATAACACCTTGATGTCAGTGTGTATTTTGTAGAGTCACTGCATCTTTTCCAGCTGCTAGAGCTTGGTCCAAACTGCATCAAAATGATCCTTTTTGCATGGGACTGTGAAAGAATCTATCAAAGAAAGACTTTGTATATAAACAACCCTACTCCAAATCTGAATAGTTGATACTCATGTAGAAACTCACTGCCTAAAAATTTGAAATGCAAGTACACTACAGAAAATCAAAACTGAAATAAAACTGGGGGACTCTGGCAATTACAGTTACACACACAAAAAAAACCCCCCAAACCCAACATGTAGAAGATTGAGAAGTTTTCAGAATCAAGAACTGTGAGCAGAGAAATGCTAGAAATACAAGTATCTGTGGAATTTATTCTGCTCCCCAGTAAGTATAATTTTTAACAAAACAATTACACACTGTGGTGGTTTTTTTCCCACAGGACACCTGCCTCCTCCAGAGCACAGGAGGGATGGTGTCTGTGGATGAATCAGGCTTGTGGGGTGAAGGAGACTGTTGTTTGCAGATTTGCCTCCTTCAATTTGATTAAAACCTTGCCAAGCAAATTCTGGCATATCTGTACTTTTTAAAACTTGCTCCACCAGATGGTTATTATTCAGCTTATGGGGGAGGCACTGGGGGAGTTGTTTAGGAATCCAGAACTTTTGTGTGCGCATGTCATCCAATTAATGACTGTTTCTCTCAAGGAAGAGCTTGATTTGGTCTGGTACAATGTAGGGGCCTCGAGACAGGGCTGGAAATAGCAGTGCAATGTCAGTATCAGCTGCTTTCCTCTTGCTGTAGTTACCTTGCATTGGCTGTATTCCATCAGTAACGTGGGATGTGCCACAGAGGCACCTGGCAAGAGGTGAGGATATATAGGACATAAAAACTGCATTAAGGGGTCACACCTGTGATCCAGCTAGCCCAGGACCCCCTAAGGGTCTTGACTGGGGACTCCTGCGGGGAGAGCGATATATTCGCAGCGACTACTAGTAGACAGTGTCTGTCAGCTCCCTCTGTGGTCGGTGGAGAGATGGAGACTCCTGGCAAGGGCAGTTCAGACCAAGTTCACACCTCAGCAGCCCTGAACTGTCCTTCAGGGGACCTGCATCCCCCCTGTTGTCAGCAGAAAGGTGACAGGAAAGGGAGACTCACTAGATGTACCAAGAGCTATTCACAGAGACCCATACCAACCCAGCGCTTCTTGCCAATACTCTCTTACCTTGCCACCACTCATCCTGCTACTGAATGAAAGTGAAAGTGGAGATATTTCTAAATTTCTTTTGACAAAAGGAGAGCTCAAGCACATTTCTGGAATTCCACCTGAGCCCAATGAGGAATATGAAAGCGCAAGTGCATTATCCTTCAGATGGGGAAAACAGTCAGGAACTGGTTTCTCTGTGTTTAGATTTTCATAGCAAACCTCTCTGTTGAGAAATTCCCCAGTGCCAGATATTGTTGTGGGTTTTTTTTCTCTTTTAGTGCACACCCAGACTTTTATTTTAGCATCTTTCTTTACTCAGAATTTTTTTTAAAAAAATTGAAGGAGGAAAGGGAGAAGAGGTGAAAGATTAGAGAGAGTTTTCTTATCAAGGTTTGAAAACGCTGAAAATCTCTGTGTATAGGGGAGAATCCACAGTTGTTTTCTTGCTCTGAGACTGTTGTTCAGATGGGCTTTCATCTGCCAGACTAGTTTCATTTAGAAGTTCAAATGTGGCATGTTCTGTGTGTAGCCTCGATGAAGAAAATTTGCTTGTCTAAGATTGAAATAAAATTATTAATTAAGAAATAAAAGTATTCTAATAAAAGTGGTCAGTGATATCTTGGGAATATGCAGCACATTATTTTTAATGGCTTTTGATGGGTGCTGAGTCCTATCCTCATATCCCCACGATAAAGACATGCAATATTTCTGGACCTCTGCACACAAAAACTGACCAAGGATTCATATAAAAACACTGCCATGTGCTTACATCTTCATTCAGTTACTCAGGTAGTCGCATCAGACCACTGTTTTAGCTTGGCTCAGTGAACAGAAGCCAGCAGATGTTGAGTGTCTCTTCAAGTTTGACAGATTTGTTTTCAACCAGGCTTTGTGTGTCTTGTTTATTTAGAAGATAAGCTTTTTGAGTCACAGACTGTCTTTTTCTCTGGGTCCAATTCTGAGCCACTGAAGCTAGGAGATTTATCTTATCTTTAACAGAGGCTCGGGCAGAGCCTATTCTGTAGGACTTGGTGTCAGAAAGAACATCTAGGTACTCCAGTAGTACTAACAATTATTACCAATGATAATTGATTTCTGTAGACAAGGACCGTATTCTGTAAAGAAGCTGCTGCCAGTTGTGGGTGCTGAGTACTTCTGATACGTGCACCTTTAATTTAACCTTAATTTATTCAAATTGACGGTGTACGAGGGGTCTTTCCAAGCACTCATCATTGTCCTGACTTTGCTGGCACTGATGTCAGTAGAAGACTCCCCCTGGAGTTCAGATAGCTGATACAGGCCAACGCTGAGTGCTTCTGAAATCCCAGCCTTATAATCCATTTATTTGAATGAATCCATTTCCTTCGAAAATGGAAAACTAAACAGGAATTTTAAAGGCATAATGCTACTGTCATCACAAATGTTGCATATTTACCTAACATCTTCGCGCCCAAAGAGTATAAATATGCTCAGGCTATACATGGAGAGCCTGGATATCCTGATGAACAAGTGAATGCATCAGTGAATTCTGCTTGGCAGAAAATGGGTAGGCAAGTCTTGCACACATCAGTTGCTGAGTTGCTGAACTGTTGCTGCATTTGAGCCCTTGAGCAAGAATATCATGACGAATCCCCATGTTAGCAAATAATATGTATAATATGATTGAAATAACCGTGGAGCTGCTAAAGTCCTGTGTACAGCCCCCATCAGTTTAATATTCATAATAGGGAAACAATAACTAGACATGATTCAGGGTTTAGGAACTAACTACTAGACAATGGGCTTTATGTTTCTGCCAGAAAGGGTAACAGATTGTGGCCTGGTCCATAAACTTTGAAGAACTGCTTGGAACTGCCAAGATTAGGGAAGGAGGTAAAAGGTAATTCCTACAGGGGGACATCACGACCACCAACTCATTGACCACCTACTCAAATGATACCACCTACGCAAAAGAAGACAATGAAGGAAGAAGACAGAGTCTGCACACTAGTTTACATGAGGGGCGAAGAAGAAAGAACCAATCATTAAGGAAAATAACAATGAATATGTATTAATGAAGTGTAAAAATGTGAGGATTTTTGAGACAAAGGTGTGCTGTCTTGAGACAGGCACCCATTCATGCGCATCAATGAAATCAATTTGAAAATACCTCGACCCTGTGTGCTATTGGCTTGCACACCAGGTAAATGAACCCCATTTATGGGACAACCATTCTTAGCTATTATTTGATGAGAAGTTTAATATCCATGCAAAGAGGCTAGGGTGTCACTTTTGAAATCTTATCTGGCAGATCCCCAGTCAACTTTTGCAGAATAAAAGCATAAATTGACCCTGCCAGAATACGTAGCCATAGATTTCAGGGATTGGTAAGCATTTGTCCCCAGACCTGGTAGGGCACAAATTTTCCTCTCTGAACAGCAGAAGAAAATTGAGATTTTGTATGCATGGAAGTATAGAGAATTGTTATCATTGTACCCTTATAACCTCTTATTGTGTAGCAGAAGAGTACAGCAACAAATATGATACAGATGAACAAAGTAGATATGAATGAAACTACACATTAGGGGAGCAACAACAGTAGCACTGACTGCGTTAAAACATGTGATACCTCCATATTATATGCCACAGGCATTGCCCTATGTCTGTTCTACAGTGCAGCGCATAGGCTCCTGAACTCAAGCAATGCCTGGGAAAAAAACCTGCCAAAACAAGAGTTATCTGCGAGAGGAAAGGGAGAGAAGGTTGCCGGTGGATAGCTGCAGGCGTTTGTCTAAAACTGGAGGAGGTGCAGGAGGCAAAGATCAGGAAAGGTAAGAGATTCACATGCTATGACCTACCACAGTAGAGGGGGAAGTGAGAATTGACCTAAAATGTGGAAAAGATAGATACATTTGGTGAGGGGAAAATAGCTGCCAGCTGGACACTTCCAGAGCGAGTTTTAAATATTGCTGAGATTACATTGCTAAGAAGTTAACTGAATCTTCTGCGCATAAAATTTCATTTAGCACATTGCATTAAAGTGTTGCAGCTGTCTGCAAGGGTGGCAAACTTTCTTACACAGGCTTGTAAGTTACACCCATCGTTGTGATATCTGGCAAGTTTGTGCATAAGGTAATCTCACATGCATCTCTCAGGTCATTCCTCCTTCCAGTGGGGCAATTGCATGTGCACTATTAATGGCTAAATTTTATATTGTCTTGGCATCTATTCCTTTTCTACTTCCCTTATTAGATCTGGAGCAAGTTTAGAAATAGCTAGGAAGTAATGTTTTTCCTCTACAAATGTCTTAACTAAAAGCAATTTATTTTGTTTTCATAGCCAATTGCAGTTGAAACATGAGGCTTTTACTATAAAACTGATGTATTTTGATTAAAAATATAATTAGTGCAAGTTTCCATTTAACTGAAAAGCTATTTTTTCATAGGGGAAAAAAAAATCCTCACACAATTCCTTAATCAAACTGAATAAAAATTAATTTCTTACACTAATACAGATCTACCACAGCACTTGTCACCCTGAAGGACCTCAGACCTAGAAATCAGGCATTACTGAAAAGTAGCTTGGGAAATCTTTAACAGCATACAAAATGCAGTGGATGGGTTCACGTAGGAAATATAATCTTTCAAGTGATATAAAAGAGAACATTTAAATATAGGAAAATTACTTAAGTTGGAACCTCAACCTTGACACAGGCTCCTATCTTGACTGAAGGTGAACTGTAATTGTTTAACATGCCAAAATCCTTTTCCTGTGTCTGAGTAGTCAGCAAGTAGGTGTGAAGATGAGCATTAATAGGGCTGTTCCTGTCATTTAGAAATGTCCCAAGTCTTGGTAATTTGTGCCTTTAAATGTGTATCAGAAGGGTCAAATATCAGTGAAATGACTTTGAGAAAGTCAGAATGATTGAAAAAACAAAACCTGTTTGGCTCTCTATTGTAAATGCATGATAAAACACTGATAGATATTTTATTAGGGTTTTGTGGGTTTTTTACCTTTTTTTTTGTAACTGAGAAAATCTGTCAAAAATTTTGGTTGGGAAGTTTTCAGAGGCCTGTTAATTCAGTGCTCTGCTTATCTGTGGCTTCTGTGTGCAGCTGCAGAGCATTATTGTGTCAAATGTATTAAAATGAGGCACTGATTTGGTTAGAGGGACTCTGCACGAAGTGATGAAAGTAATCTCTTGAAAAAGAGGGAAATATGCTTCTCCAGAGCTCTTAAAAGGGACACTTTGACAATGCACTAAGCAATTTAGAAACCCAAATGAAAACCCACAAAGTCCATACCAGGCAGTTATCCCTCTGTAATGCCGTAACTCAGTACTCTCTTCTCATTCAGAATAGAGTAGCATGTGTTTAACCCTAAGTCTGAGTTTAGGCCTTGCTGATTTCACTGATTTTCAAGGTGTGGAGTTAAATCCACACCTAAGTTAACAGGAAATATGAGAAATACAAAAGCTACTGTGAGATGCAGCAGATATGGAAGAGCAAAGTTTTTTTACATGGGTGTATACAATAAGTATGCCTCTTGGGCTTGAAAATATTATCCTTATGCTATAGGAAACTTGAACCTTCACAGGTACATAGGCACCTTGGTCCTAGTGATATCACTGGGAATTAGACATTTAAATACCTCTCCAGAACCAGAACAACACAGTGCAAAGGTATTTAGGCAGCTAATGGTATACACCACATTGCCTAGTAGGATTTCTAAACTTGGTAATGTACCTAGCTTCAACTGGTTTAAAAAAACCCACATCGCATTTCGACAAGTCACATTCCTTATAGCAGCGATAAAGTTGTTGCATTACGAATGATTCCTTGTTGAAAGTGTCCCATTCAAATAAGTATCATATGACTTGTATAATAACATGCTGCGCATCTGTTCACTGTAGCTTCAGCTGGATTAATGGAATGTGAGACAGTGTGCAATACTTTGATTTTCGTTTTCTCATAACTGTTGATTTGCAAAAGCTAAACAATATAACCCTGAATAAAACCACATTAAAATAGGCTATGTATCCGGTGTGATATAAATAATGTGACAAGATGAGACAATACTTTGCCATTTCAACAATTTGGAAACAATTTCAATAGAAGAGTAGCATGTTGCCACCTACACCACCTATTTTCCCTTCTTTTATTTTATTTTTTTAAATCAGGTACAGGCTTATGATTATGGAGATACTGTTTGTTTCCATAAAGCAAAGCCACACAGGCACCAGAGCTTGTTTTAATTCACAGAGTTTATCACCTCAGGAATCTGAAACTGGTTAGCATTCAACTTGCAAATATGTTTTAAAATCTATGCAAACATGTTACAGTTAACTTTGGGAAACTTGGTAGACTAGGAGGAATATCAAATGAAACAGATCTTATAAAAATAAACGCAGTAACAAAAGGCAAGAAGCAGCTTGCCAAGCAAGTCATCTATGCAGGCCTTCTAACTTGCAGTTAAAAAGTCTTGTGGCCCCAGCTGAAAGATGCTGAAACAGGCTTATTTACTACGACAGTGTCTCATATACATCCTAAGTGACATGGAGTGGTACAGGAAAGATCCACATCCAGATGTTTCTTGTCTGCTGAGTTAATTTTCCTCTTGCAGCACTATCTGCTTTGAAATGTCCCACAAATGTTTTCCATCCCAGTGGACAGTGGGTCCCACTCCCTGCTGTGAGATGGCACTTAGCACATATGCTCTGTCATGATCTTTGCCAGCATTGCAAGTAGTTGATATAAGGCTCAATTTTCAACCTGGAAGGACAGAGGACTGCTTTCTGCTGGGTCCCTTTCCTTCAGCCTGCCTGTCACATGGGCAGTTAGGTCTTGCCAAGACAACACTCTGGGATTGGGCCTGCAACTGACATTCCTTGAAGTGAAGATACCTTGTGAAGCCTGGGAAGGTGTCACACAACAAAGGGTTCTTTGGATCTCGGATGATAAAATAGCAACGGACTAAGGACCAAGTCTAACCAACTTTATTCTAATAAGAAAAGTTGACAATCAATCACTATAAGCCTGAATGGAATGCAAGCAATCTAAGTGTGAGCGAAAGGGCAATAGGAACAGCTCACTTGCCATGTAGGCAATGTACAACACTGTTAATGATTAATCTTTCCTGCTGATGAGCAACAGTCAGGGAAATTGTTGACCTCTCATGTTCTCCATCATGATGTAAGGGTGTCTCCTTTGCCAGGCAGCACCCCTGGACCAGCCAATGAGAGCTACTCCAAGTAAGCATTGGAGCGCCTTATTTATGGGATTGCACCTTCTCTGTTCAATTTTATGACTGACAGTTAACATAGACACATCCTTTACATACAAAGCTGGACATGTCTCAAAAATGTTGGTGATCTGCAAATAATTATAAGAGGTTGATCACAGGTTTCTTTGTGTGAGTTGGTCCATGCAGCTATGCAAGCAGTGCAAGTACATTATTTAAGACCTTTCCATTGTCCCATGCCATACCTGAGGTCAGGAGCATCTCACCACATAAGGGCATAGGAAAAGTGTAGTCTCATATTTAAAAACATTGCAGCTGTCACAGTACTGCCTCCATTTTAAGAGTGGACAAAGCAACAGTCTTGACATTTTGACAAAACAAAATCTAGTCTCTCCCATGCTTTTCACAAAATTTTGAAAGTACAGTTCAAAACACCCAACAGCCATGTGGTCATATGGGACAGAACCATTATTTAACATGACTCCTATGAAGAATGCACCCTAGCCACCAAGCTACATAAACAGTCTTGCCAATTGGTCCTTTTCCACTTGATGTAAAGATTGACTGAGCCACCAGGGAAGCCAACATATCTCTGTGGGCTCTGATAAGACCACCTCCCTGACATAAGGAAGACACCTCAGAAGAGCTGCATTTTGAACTTCCTACAACCCACTCAAATAGGCTAACCGACAGGATATAGGCCAGCTCTTTTCACTGACAGGGACATGTGTGGAGAGTGAGTTGCTTTTTCTTGCCATTTTTCTCAAAGCCAGTAATTTTCTATAGAAAGTTTAAAATTTTAATTAAATGCTTAGGAAATCCTTTGCCCTATGATATCCTCCTTCCAGCTGCTGCAAGGGAGAGAGTGGCTCTACAGCTCTACTCCTTACCATGTGTAGTTTTGGTAATTGTTAGGGGCTTTTAGAACTGGCTTGTTCTTTTAGCTGAACTAAATAGCTGGAGGAGGGATGAGTATCTCTTCTACTCAACAAAAGTTCGGTTACATTTTTAGATTTTTGTTTAGTGACCTACACTTCCTGTTGTTTGGTTTTTTTTTTTTTTTTTTTCTCTTCTTAAACTCTAGCTCTGGTTTGCTATTTCTCTTCCACTTTATGATTTTGTATCAGACAACACAATGATGTTTTTTTAATTTATACCAGCATTTATAGCTTCTTCTTTTATTTTTTTTACCATTTTACAATATAAATTTATGGATAAACTATGACAGCAGAACAGTTAGCAGTAGTGAAGGCCACAGTGGATTAAAATCCCAAACTAGACACTCTCAGGCATTTGCACTCAGAAGCTGTACCAGTTTCTTCATCATCTGTCTGATTGCTGGTGTGAGTGGGCTGAGCTGTTTCTACTGCAGAGTCAGACACTGTGGCCTGATGAGACATTAAACCAGAGGGACAGAATGAAAGCCTGGTTGAACATATCAAGATCTGGACATCAAGACCAATGTGCTAGCAGAGTTACCTACCTATTTTAAAATGTATTTGTGGGCTCCTTCTGAGGGCCCAGCTGAAAAGTGCTTAAAATGGGTGGTTTACTAAGACAGTCAACATCATGCTGCTTTTATTGTTCAGAACAAAATCCTGTAATACAGAAAACACATTGTTTTAATTTTGAATTCTAGGCAATTTCACTCAGTTTTCTTGAATCTTTCAGCATTGTTGCATGATCTGGTAAAATTATTTTTTGTGTGCAAGTGTCTACCCAACTCTTGCAGGTCATTTGAAAAAAAAATAATCCAGGTGTCTAGTATTCAGAGTCTTCTGTGTAGCAGTGTTATAGCTGAGCATAAATGAATATACCTTGAGAAAACAGCAGGGAGGGACAGCATGCCAGTTAGCAGGTGTCTAGCTTTTACAGGCAAGCACCTGGCTTACAGTGAGTTTTGGTGCACGTGTATTAAATCTCTAGAGTTTTAGTGTCTTTAGGAAAAACTCACACGGATCTTACATGTTATCCTGATTACAATCAAAATCTGAGCAAAGTCCAGAGTGTCCTCTTCTCTCCTGCTTCCTTGCTTAGCAGCTCCTGAGAGCTATAAATGTGAAGGTTGCCCTAACAGGCAGCCTGGTATCTGCTGTCCCCGAAGTTCAAAGGAAGGCAGAATTCTCCTTGGCTTCATGCATCCAGATGCCTCTCTGCAAGCCCCTACCCATAGCTTCCTTCCCCATGAAGGGTTAAAGTCCCTTAAGTTTTTGACCAAACTTCATGCAGGCACAAAAGTTTTACTTGTCAGTACAAATAACACAATCCTCTTAAAATCCTGTTAAACTCTTCCTCAACGATTTCCTGTAGCATTGAATTCCATAGGCTGATAATGTGCTACTTTAAGACACTTTCCCTTCTGTTCATTTCAGATTTTCTGCCTGCCAATTTCATCAACTTTACTCTTGTAATTGTGTTATGGGGCTGGGACTGGCTATGGAGGAGTACCAGATCTCTTTCACCTAATTCATTCATTATTTTAGGTTGTCCTTCTTATACTCCTGCTTTCTAAACTAAATAGCCTTGGTTATTTTAATTGTTCTCAATATTTAATCTCTCTTCTACTCTCTTATCCCCTGTCCATGTAGAGCTTTACTCTCTGTGGCACACTGGAGTTTGGAGTTGAGACAGACTACCCTGTATTAAGGGGACGAAAAAATATATCACCAAATTATAAAATCCTAGTCCTGTTCCAATATTTCCTTTAGCAATCCTTGCCAATTTTATTATTTTGCCCAATCATTTCTTTGTTCTAAACTTTCAGCAGCACGTTAGCCTGCTAACAATGAATGCTAGATCCCGTTCTTGAAATACTCTAGGTAATTTAGATCTTTAGGTAATTTAGATCCCAGCAGCATGTGAAAAATACTTAGGCCCTTTCTCCTACTCCATATGACTTAACATTTATCTAATTTAAATTGTAGCTATCACCTAACTGCATTGCTGATAGTTTTGTTTTGTCCTGTTTGCGCTCAGATACCAGCTAGCCTAGTTGGTCTCATTTTGTTAACACTGAATTAACAGTGCATTTCTTTACTCCCTAGAGGTAGAGTGAAGCTAAAGGGATAATGGTGTTAGTTTCAGAGCCTAGAAGGTAGGGTGCTAGAGGATTATTTGATCTGTAATTTGCCTCACACAAAACATCCAAGAAAAGTGTAACCTTTACCTTGCCACACAAGATATTTGTTACTATCAGTGTACCTAGAGAAGAACATGTGTGAAGTTTTATTGTTTCTTTTCTTACTTTTTAAGTCTGTTTATTTATTTAATTTTTGCTAGTAGACCAGTGATGGGACAGTTCTTAAGTCTCCAACACCTACTTGGCTTAATCTTGGAATCATATCTTCTTTCACATTTGGTTATCAAAACTTTTCATGAGGATTCTTTGAAGCTGTAAAAAAGTTGTGTTTGGGTTAGAGGACAAGGGGATGATAGCTAGTGAGATCTAATGCATGGACTAGCAGCGTAGGCTGCATTTCTCTATTAACTGAGTGAAGCACGGATGTTTTAACTAAGCTTTTTTTCAGATTTTGAATTCATTGGAGCTTGAATCTAAACTATCAGCTGGTAGGTGCATATGAATCAAAAGTGAATGGAAAGGTCAAATGAAGAAAAGTGATGTAAAACTGTCTGTCTTGGTGTTTTTCACAGTGCCTGTTACCATAGTATCTAAACAATTATGGCATAGCAATACCTGCAGCTGGTGCTGGCTTTGAGAATACTTCTAAATTCTTCAATAAAAAACATCTGGATTTTAGATTAACAGGCTTTCAAGCCATTCTTATTAACACCCACCTACCTTTTTTTCTTGTGTTCAGCAGGTTTTTACACAGACTTGACAGGATTTTGTAGCTAACAAAATGAGAAACACCAAAAATGTAGCCAGTTTTCATTCTGGGGTCATTGCCACTACTGCGTGGACTGCATGAAATATATGCTCACCAGGTTGTTCAAAGTGCCGATTGCAAGTAACCTAATACAATATAACACTTGTTTTAATTGCCTGAGGTACTTATTAGTATCATATTCACAGCTAATGAACTGAAATGCCATGTTATATTAGCAGCTTGATCACCAATAGTGTGATAAACTCGCAAAATTTTTTTGTGGTTGGCAGTTTGATTACCTTTCGTTTTTCACCACCATTCAGATCTCTGTCCAATTGACAAGAATACAGGGATAGTCAACAGCTCATCAGCTACTTTCATGTTTTCTTTTCTACTAACTGCTAGTGTATGCAAGTAATACACTGTTTTTCTATGAAACATTAAATGTGGAACAGTACAGTGTACTTTTTCTGCTTTGGAAATTATTGGTATTTAGTAAGAACTTGATGCAGATTAGGTTGGTTAAGATTACTTTGACATTACCTTCAGAGCATCTCAGGTTTTTAAAGGAATAGTGATTGTTGATTATAAACTCATAAAGAGATAATGATCTGCAGAGATGGATTAAGGTAGACTATAGGGCCTTCAGAAGCCTTCCAGTTCCTAAGGTTACATGGGTCTCCTCATCTCCACTTCCATTGAAAGGAAACAGACAGGTTTTTTGCCTTTTTTGGAAGGAAAGTCTAAAAAATGTAGTTTAGGCATATCAGATACTGTCTGAATCTGCAGAGCGCCTGAAATATGGCCAAAAAGGGCTGCTGGACACTGCTTCAGTCAGTCAAACTGTACAGACAAGATAGACAGCGTATGCTGCAGTATTTCATAGGAATCAGACTGCTGTAATCTGTCATGGATATCAGAGTGGTGACTGAACTACTTGTGCTTAGATGCCCATTCCTTTTCTCCCTCACTCCAGATGAATTTCACTCAGCCCCAAGAGACCATCAGAAGAGAAAGCTCTTGGCTGAGAAGATGCTGAAAAAGGAATAGTTGAGCCAACGCTGAAAGACCCAGGATTGATAGCCTGGATGTAAGAATGAGCAGGAAGCTTATGTTACCCTAGCTCAACTCTAGCTGCTGCAAATTAAGAGAAATTCAGCGGTCATGCTCCAGTGACTGAAACCAGACCATCTGGATAGAGACTGACTACCAAACACCAGTGCCAGCTCACACCTCTTCAGTAAATATTTGTGGGTGGATTGCCCAACTCATCCAAGAGTTCTACTGGAAACATTCACTCTCCTGGAGCCATAGGAACTGCTGAGCCTAAGGAATTTACTCCAGGATTTTGTGAATGGGTTTTTCTTCCGTCCGCTTTCTGGTGGAAGACTGTCAGGAGATTTCTGTCAGAAATTACGGAGGAGTTGCCTTTCCTTGTGACATAGCATACACTTTGAGCTTTGGGAATACCACCATTAAACATTTTCATGCCAATGGGTTCGAAAAGTAAACCTGTAAATCTCAACCTGTGAAAGAGCAACAGTTCAGTTTTTCATGAAAAAGCTTGCCGGAAAGAGAATGTCTGATAAGAAAACTGAGTCTTTTCAGTTAACTATAGACACCTAAGGAAGTACCATAGATATCCCCAAATGGTACTTCCCATTTGCTTTACACAGAATGGCGTGGTTCTACCTCTGCAGGTAAATGTCTCTCTCCATAGTCTATAGAGGGAGACTGGTTGACAAGCCTAGCCAAAATCCCACCTTGGGCTCCTGTAGTAACCACTTTAGGATAAGAATGAGCATTGAAATATCCAACATAAAAAAACAGTATCACAGGCTCTTTCTGAAAACAATCCTGAGCAGTGCTTAAACCACCGTCCCTACAAAGCGATTAAGCCAACAGATGAACAAAGATCTGTAACATCTTGATCTACAAAGACCTGTAACATCTTGATCTACAAAGACTACATTGATCAGGCTGATGGAACTTGAAGAAGATACTACATCTTCTGTCATTTTATGTAGCATCTCCTCCTACACATAAGACTTCCTATACTGTCCCCAGGACTCTGTCAGGGGAAACCTTGCATTCCTACTCATTGCACTCTTACTGTCCTCCTCCAGTCTGTACTTGCCAAAGGGGCATGCTTGCTGCAGGACAGAGCAAACTTCCTTCATAAACCTGTATTGGTTTTGTGTGGCAAGGTTTTGGTAGCGGGTGGGGTTACAGGGGTGGCTTCTGTAAGAAGCTGCTGGAAGCTTCCCCTGTGTTCGACAGAGCCCATACCAGCCGGCTCTAAGACAGACCCGCCGCCGGCCAAGGCCGAGCCAATCAGCGATAGTGGTAACGCCTCTGTGATAACATTTTTAAGAAGGAAAAAAAGTTGGGACGGCGGTATTCGGCAGCCGGAGAGAGGAGTGAGAACATGTAAGAGAAACAACTCTGCGGACACCAAGGTCAGTGAAGAAGGAGGGGGAGGAGATGCTCCAGGCGCCGGAGCAGAGATTCCCCTGCAGCCCGTGGTGAAGACCATGGTGAGGCAGGCTGTCCCCCTGCAGTCCATGGAGGTCCACGGTGGAGCAGATATCCACCTGCAGCCCGTGGAGGACCCCACGCCGGAGCAGGTGGGTTCCCGAAGGAGGCTGTGACCCCGTGGGAACCCCGCGCTGGAGCAGGCTCCTGGCAGGACCTGCGGATCTGTGGAGAGAGGAGCCCACGGAGCAGGTTTTCTGGCAGGACTTGTGACCCCGTGGGGGGCTCACGCTGGAGCAGTCTGTGCCTGAAGGACTGCACACCGTGGAAAGGACCCATGCTGGAGCAGTTCGTGAAGAACTGCAGCCCGTGGGAAGGACCCACGTTGGAGAAGTTCGTGGAGGACTGTCTCCCGTGGGTGGGACCCCACGCTGGAGCAGGGGAAGAGTGTGATGAGTCCTCCCCCTGAGGAGGATGAAGCGGCAGAAAATAACGTGTGATGAACTGACCGTAAACCCCATCCCCGTCCCCCTGTGCCGCTGGGGGGGTGGTAGAGAATCCGGGAGTGAAGTTGTGCCCGGGAAGAAGGGAGGGGTGGAGGGAAGGTGTTCTGAGATTTGGTTTTATTTCTCATTACCCTACTCCGGTTGATTTGTAATAAATCAAGTTAATTTTTCCCCAAACTGAGTCTGTTTTGCCCGTGACGGTAATTGGTAAGTGATCTCTCCTATCCTTATCTCGACCCACAAGCTCTTTGTTATATTTTCTCTCCCCTGTCCAGTTGAGAAGGAGGGGGAGTGATAGAACAGCTCTGGTGGGCACCTGGCATCCAGCCAGGGTTAACCCACTCATTGCACTCTTACTGTCCTCCTCCAGTCTGTACTTGCCAAAGGGGCATGCTTGCTGCAGGACAGAGCAAACTTCCTTCATAAACCACACAACATAATCCCAACTTCACCAGGATCAACCTAGTTGTGACAGATGTTACCTGTTCACATACCAACATCACGGAAGCCTCTAAGACTACCCTGAGTATGTACAATATGGTGACTAACACTCAGAAATTCAGATCAGCCATCTTCTTCTCATTCTCACACATAACTTCACCTTTAGTATCAGACAGTGAGGACACAGCAATATCACACAGAGGGTCTTGCAATATGGCAGACTTCTAATGAGCCACCTTGAAGAAGATATTTTAAATGTCTATTCCACCCTGCTTATGCTTATACTTATGCTGTACCTAAGACTATATAAATGACACCTTTATCACCTAGAGTCTTTCACTGAAATCCACTACAAATGCAGTATGTGTCCCCCTGCCTAGAGGCATCTCCTTCAACAGTCCTCCAACCCTCAGTGTGGATCTTTTCTAAACTTATCACTATAGCAGCACTCTTATGGACCAACACATACTAACCAGACCCATAATAACAGCTGAATGTCAAAAGTAAGAACTGCCAACACATCTTCTCAACTGTTACAATACCTTGTCCTCCACTGGACCATTACGAGACCTGGAGCTTACACATCCCATATGTAATATACTTTTGCAAGCACATTAAATGTCCATGAGGAAATTACATGAGTGAAACCAAACAACCGCTAAACACCAGAATGAGTGAATAAATGAAAAACAGACACACTCAAAGATCTGAGAAAGAATATTTCTCACAAAACATTCATTTCATTTTTGCCTTTTCAGTTCTTATCCTCAAGGGAAACCTGTGAAATACTTTCAAAATAAGTACCTGGGAACTAAAATTCATAACACTTTTGGATACCAGAAATCATGAATTGAGTAGAGATATACTAGTTTTGTAGCACATTACGCCTTCTTTTGCCCATGCCCATTAATTCCTGCAAGTTCAGTTGATGATAAATTGCCTCTCTCTTTTTCCCACAGCAGATAGCTATCTTACCATCTCTTCTGTTGCAGGTGTCATTCCTCTGTTCCTGAGGTACCAGCTGCCTTTTCTCTCAAATGATCTAACTGATTAACAAATTCAGAATGATTGTTCTCAGCTTGTATTTAACTCCAAAGATCTCTGCTTCTCTTTCAAGCCTGAAGAAGAGCTTGTACACTTAAAAGCTTGTCTGTTTTGCCTATATCAGTACTTAAAAAAAAACACCAAAACCCCCAACCTCCCTCTCCTTCAACGCTTTCCTAACTTAGGAAACATACCTACCTTTTTAGACAGAATTAATTATATAAGGTAAATCCTATATGGTAGAAAGACGGGAGATTTTTATTCTGCTTGGATACACAATGAAAAAGAAAAAAAGCTATGTTCTATCCTTTGAAGTAGGGACATCCAAAAGTATATCTTACCTCGCTAGTTGAAACAGGGTGCAAAGATAGTTATAAAATTGATGTTTATACTGCTTTCCAAAAGACTTAAGGAGATAAAATTCTCTGATAATTGCCTCCTCTTGTCTTACATGGATCTTATAAACAATACGGGGCCATATTTGAAGGATGTAATTTAACATACACAAATCTTTTAAATGCTCAAATGTATGCAAAAAGTACTGTGTAAATGTTACACAATGTTAATCAGTCAGACCATTCAAACAGTTTTTATTCATCAGAAAATAGATTTCTTCCCTTTGCAAATATTTCCGAACATGAAAACCATTTGTTAAATTGGGTAAAGTACTCTATGGCCTATGCTTTAAAATAGAGTGAAAATACACATTGTTTTTCCAGTGGTTGCACTTATTTTTCTTGGTTCTGGTCCAACTTACTCTTTCTTCTCTGTGGTTTATTCAGTGACTGGTCAAAACTCCAATATAGTTGACCTGATGTTGTTGTAATGGGTTGGGTAAACTTTATTATGATTCTCAGTGAATTTGGTGGGTGACAGATGTGTGCGCAACATTTGTCTGAAGCAGCTGTGGATACAAAGGTAGGTCTATCTGCTAGTCACTGTTTACATGGGGGATATTGATGTTGTCCTTGGTGGTAGCATGAGTTCTGGGCTTCAAGATTTGAAGCTTGGCAGAGAAGTGTTATCTTGCCTCTGGGGAATAGGAAAAGTGTGAATATAGAGGTTTCGTAGTGGCAACACCTTGTCTTGTGCTTTTATAAAAATGCTTTTCCTGCCTGCATTTCCTTCTGTAAAGCTATTTGTTTGAATGATTTCTCGGTACTTATAGAACAGGCCAGTGTATAATGCTGTCTAATGTAATCTGTTTTCTACATTTCAAAACACATTTGGATAAATTTTTCAGGGAGTAAATATAACATCAAACCCTAGCAGTTGCAGCTTGAATCACTTGTACGCAACATGGTCTATTCTTTCTTAACGTAGCTGCACTTGCTGTGAGGGAATTAGGTTAAATTTGCAATAGAGAAAGTATGCTGCATTACATTTACAGGTCTCACAGCCTTGGGCATAGGAGAATTGGTATTGAAATACTTTCACAAAAGCAACCTAAAGATAAGTGCTTACCCATTCTTCTCTTTCCCATCTCCTGCATTGACTGCTTTTCTGAGAGAAATTCAGACAGTAATGAGAGTTGTTAGTTGGTGTGTCCAGAACATCAAAAAGATGAGCAACATATAAATCCTCCTGCCCTTAAATATGGTAAAACTTAAAACATCCTTGAACTGTGCACTACACCAGCTGATGGCTGGGATGAATCAAAGCAACCATATGGCAGGGGGAGCGCTGAATGATGAAGCAGGAGGCTGAATTTTCTAAGCTTAAGAAGGGATGTCAAATAGCCGCTAAAATAAATAAATAAGTAGATAAATAAATAATGGAAACTGCCTGAGTTCAAGTGAGGAAGAGTGTTTTGAGTTGGCTGCATACACAGGCGTATCATACAAACACACCCAGTGTTTTTCTAATGCTATGCTCATCTGCTCTTTTGAGCAGCTGGTCGAACACATTGGATATATAAATATCCTGCTCTGTGAAGCATTCTGTGTCTTGTGCTTATGATTACAGCAACAGTAACATGTACTGGTTTGTTGTGGTAGGGTCACCTTGGGTGCAGTGGTAAATCAAGTGGATTTTGTGGCCCATTTGGGATTTTTGTGCATGGGGAGGAATCACTGTTCATATTTCATTGAGACAGTAGAGTAGATTACTATGACTCTTAATTTAGATACAGCCTGTGTTGTTTTAAGATGACAGTGTCCCTTTCAGAATACTTTACTGATGCAGCAATATCTGGGCTGTTCTCTGGTCAGCTAGCTAGTAAAAATGCTAGGGAAAGTCTTTGACACTTTTTTTGGCAAAGAAGAGACAGACATTTCCAGCTTGTAAGAGTAAGCAGGAAGAAGAGACTGGTCTAACTCTTTTGATGACCTAAAGCTGCCTGATTTGAACTTTAAAGAGTCCTGTCTATTCAACATCCATTTATAAGAAATAGCACTGGAGTTATCTTTAATGTCATGAGGAGCTATAGTCCTTCCTATTAACTATGCCACTTCATGGAAAAAGCCTAGATATACGTCTTCTTTGCAATTCCATCAAGTCCTTTTGATACACCTTGTACAAGACAGAATCACACCGATGTCGCTGAAAGGGATTGGGATGGCACAAATTCTGCCTATTTCCACAACCAGGGAACATGCTTCCTGAGCCTGCAGAGCATCTCTAAAAGCGCTCCTCTCCCTCCTAGTCATACACAAGTCATGACAAGCAACAGCACACTTCCCATTTTCTCCCTGAAGCTAAGAATAATATCTTGTTGTGCAACCACTCAAAAATATTTCCAGACATCCATAACTTTGTCATCTCAGATCATGACTTCTTTTCTCAAACCAAAAGCAAATTCCTAGATTTTTTTCAAGGCTATTACATGGGCCAAGACTGCTATATTAGAAGAAATATATTCAAAAGAAACTCAAGATTTCTGAAATGTTTTAATTGCCAGAATGTCCCCTGTTGATGTAGGGTCATGTATACTATAGGCCTCTTGAGCTGCAGGAAGCAATATGTTGGATTGGATTTGGGGTCCTTGTAGCATTTTGAGGAGCCCCTGTGATCCAAAGCCTCATCTATTCATTCCTGCACAACATGTGCATGGCATTTGCTGCCATAAAGTGGTCAAGTTAAGTCAGTAGCTGTGTGTGGGAGACTAGCTGACAGCAGCAGTTGCCAATCCAATTCCCCCTGTTGTTGGTCCATTCCCCTCACCGAACAAACCTATGCAAAGAAGAGGAAGAATGGTTTGAGCTTCTCTCTGAGAGCCATTGAATTTGAAATGAACTCCTAGTTCTACACAAAAGTCATAGCCAGCACAACTGTTATGAGGGGATAATGGTCTTTTTTGTAGTCAGCAATGGGCCCAGTGCTGTATTTGCTGACTGTGAGCCTCACAGAATAAGGCATAGTAAGCTTACAGCACTATCCATGGTCTGCAAACAGAGGAATGAACCTATGACCCTCCCTCTCTTCATTGCTACAGAAAAGCCACCTTTCTCATGCAAATGTGCCTCTTTTGTTTCCTGGTGTTAACAGCAATGATGTCATATATTCAACCATCTCATCTTTGCCAAAGCATGTAAAGCACTCATGAATGAAGGACCTGCAGTGGTTTGAAAAGAAAGTCACAGCAGTCAGAGAGAATTAGAGTCCAGCATTATTAAATATCATGTGCCTTCCTCACAGTACCCTCTTGGCAGAAATGGCGAATGCATCTCTTTAGGTTATTGTTAGAATGTGCCAAGGTAGAAAAACGGTCACCCCCAAAGTCTTGGGAGCTCTTAAAATTATTTTTTTTCCTCTTTATTTTTGAAAAATACTCTCATTTATTTTTCATTTTTGTGTGATTCAATATCAACTAAATTTTCTCACCCAAGATATAATGTACTGCTTGTCAATATCAGTTAAAATCATGCAGCTACACAGGAGAGCCACATTGGAAGTGTTTTCTTTTGGCACCCAGCTGTACTTTTTGATTTATTGTAGCAGGATTGCTTGCCAGTTACCACAGTAAGTAAGACCACATCCAAAAAAATGACAAGAACCTGGAAAGCAAAACCTGTGGTGTTTAATTAAATAACCCTCCCTTTTTTAAAGGAAAAATTCATCCAGGAAATTTTAAAAAATATTTTGGGAAGCAATTTAGTTTTAAATTGAAGCTGAATGGTTAATGAGTTATTGATAAAAAATCTGCTGTGGTAAGTTTGTTGTGTTGCACTTCAAGAGGGAATAAGAATCTGAAAGTCAAGTGAGAAGAAAAAGTGGTAACAGTTCTGTAACACAACAGGGGATTTTACAAAGCATTCTCTTGTTCTATATGCCAGGATCCCACCAGAATTAGCATGTTCTAAAAATAATAAGAAAATCTCTTAATTATTTATATCTGCTTACTTGATTGTTCATTAGAATGTGTTTGTTGTCACTGTAAAGACAAAACTCAAAAATTTACTGCTACCAAAACTATTCCAGTATTTCAGTTTGCTATGGCAAAAATGGACCAAAGTATGCACAAGCTGCAGGGGAACATCTTTTTCTGCATGCAGAGGACAGTATGGAAAACAAACAGAGGGCAGTCAAAGATGTAATAAACAGAATTTATGAACCAATACATGTACATCAGCTGTATTTGTTAAGGCTCCAAGCCTTCAAGGATTTATGCCAAGGGACTACTTGGAGTACATAAAGTCTTTTAGTATCACCACCTATGTTATTCCTGGGTGTTGAATTTAAACATTTAGGTGTCAGTTGCAGAAATGAAAGAACATATCAGTGTACAGGTAGGTAACAAACAATTTTATTATTTTTTTCTGAAAAAAGTACGTGCTGTCAACATATACTTCTTCAAGGTAGGTCAGGTCCTCAGCTGGCATAAAGCAGTACAGCTCTACTGAGGTAAAGGAGTCTTCCACTGTATACAGGGTGAACTTTTAACCCTCAAGGCAGATTCAGTACAGTGCAGCATACAGCACTGAAATTCCCATGCCAGAAAATACCAGTCACCATGGAAAGAAAAGAAGAAACCTGGGACTCTGGAGAGCTGACTAAATCAAAAGAGGATGACAGTACATGGAAAGTGAAGATGGATTTGTTCAAATAGGGCACCTATCTTCTTGTATCTAAACCTGATCCAGAAATCATGTACTCCTCTGTGTACATTCCACAAGGATTCACATGGGGAGGTCTACCAAGAAACCACCCTACCACACAAGAGGATCAGATGCCTGTGAAGTCTGTATGTTCCCACAAAGTGCAGAAAATGCAGATGAATATTAAACTAATATTCTGCCTCTTGGGGTTCAGCGCCATGTCTTTTATTGCCCAACAGAACTGCACAGCCATCAGGCTGTCTGCTTTTCAGAAAGGCGGTGGTCTGTGGGAAAGGGCATTTTTCACTCCTTTTTTTCTGGCTTTATGCAGTGGAGTCTATAAGATTCCTTTGACCAGAAAAAGAGAGTGAAAACAGATGTGAACTTCTCTCCTAATGGTTTGGGCGGTCACCCTGGAGAGTTAATGCTAAGCTGGGGAATGGGCACAGGCTTTCTGGGTAAGGATGGTCTATTTTTTTATGTTAAACAATCACTGGGTAAGACTGTGAAAGTTAAAGTTTAAGAGCTTATGAAGTACACTACCATGCATGATTTCATCTAATGACTCATTCAGGCAGCAGAGCAGTTTGTAAAATGTAATGTTTAATCTGTTGATTACTAGAAAGTATTCAGTTAGATTCCAGACAATAGTAATGAATTAATGCTCTTTTGAAGTCTTACTTAATATTTACTCTTCAGGCAGTGGTACTTTGCTTTGAGTGGATTTTTACATGGGGCTGAACTCCAGACTTACTTTGGATTGTGTCGTTCAATTAATTGCATTTATTCATTCACTCCAGTGGGCCCACTTGGAGAATAGGGTCTTAATGGAGGGCAAGTGACAATTTGAGCTCTAGGCCCTATTTAAGAGGAAAGGCTGTCAGTAGGACCTCTAAAATCCTAAACTTTAAGGGCTGGATGCTGCAAAGACTGCTGTCTATATGGCCAGACCTGCATTTTCACTTTATATTTTTAAGAAAAGTATTGTAGTAAGAGGTAAAAGCTGATCTAAACAGTTGCTCATAGTTCTCATTCTGCCTCCCTCCTACACTCAGAAAGATGTGTATACAGAGTGTATAAGCAGCATGCACGCAGCTACAAGAACACAGCCACGGGTGTTCACTGCATTATCAGGGCTGTTGTGTGGAGCAAAGTAGGATCTCAGTAGGATCCAGTACCAAAATAAGCTAAGAGCATTTGCCCTTTGCCATATAGTTCACTAGAGTCTATTTTTCCTCATTTTTGTGTTGTATTTTTTCTTGTATTGTATTTAATTATATCAAAACTATGTATATTTTTACATATCCTCTGTTATCTAAAGCTAAAGCGTAAAGGAAATAAAGTGATAGAGCATCAAAAAAATAAATGACACCTAATAGCTCCCAGAGAAAACAGGCAGTGTTTTTACAAGAAGGAAAGGGGAGACGGAGACATAAAACAGAAAACAAAGGAAAGATTTTTATGATAGGTTTTAAAAGAAGAATCATAAAAGTGATGGTGGGAGCAAAGAAGTCAAAAAAGTTGAACCTGAAAAAGAAAACAATATTTAGGAATGGCAACAGAGAAGAAGATATGCCAAGGTCATATGAAAAGGATGAACTGAGAAAGACAAGGAGATGGGAAGAGTTTGTTTGAGCGCAGCAATTTCCATCACATTGAGGGCAGATATGCAAAGAAAAAGGAAGAAATGGAAGAACAAAACAAATAAATACAGTAACTAGAAAAGCACACATGCACATTCAGAAACATACATGTGCACTGTTGTTTTATCTCCACTGAAACGACAAAGCAAAGAGAGAGTTTTTGAAGAACACCTTTTTTTTTTTTTTTTTAATAAAACCCCTGCCTGGCAATTCATTTGACTTCCAGAAAGTTTAGAAAAGATGGTAATAAACTGTGAATGTGTTTCTGACTAATCTTGATCTCTGGCAAGAATGTATGGCTACTGCTTTTGTTTGAAAATGTTGTCTGGTTAAATCCTTATACAATAATAATATTCTGTACATGAGCACAGAAGACTGAAAATCCTGATATAAAAATGGAAGCTTGCTGTTGTTTATCAGGTGCTCCAGCAAACCAGAATAAGCAAATATTTCATGTAGAGCTGCATGTTATACTCAGCACAAGCAAGGTTGTTACATAAATCTCTGTGTACTTCCAGAGTACAGGAAGCAGATTCCAAAACCGCATGGATACACTGCCACAGTTTTGGAGCTTACAATCACAGTATAAGGACGTCATTTCCAGACTACTCCTTATATTATGACACAAAAACCAAGCTTTTGCCTTTTCTTTGAAGGTACGATTCATGCAAAACCTCCAAGTAACTTTGGACAATTGCCTTTGAATACTCTCTAGTGTAGTGTTGTATTGGCTTTGTGTGGCAAGGTTTTGGTAGTGGGGGGGGAGGGGTTACAGGGGTGGCTTCTGTGAGAAGCTGCTGGAAGCTTCCCCTGTGACCGACAGAGCCAATACCAGCTGGCTCTAAGACGGACGTGCCACCAGCCAAAGCCGAGCCCATCAGTGATAGTGGTAGTGCCTCTGTGATAACATTTTTAAGAAGGAAAAAAGTTTCTGGGACAGACAGAAATGGCAGCCAGAGAGAGGAGTGAGAACATGTGAGAGAAACAGCCCTGCAGACACCAAGGTCAGTGAAGAAGGAGGGGGAGGAGATGCTCCAGGCACTGGAGCAGAGATTCCCCTGCAGCCCGTGGTGAAGACCATGGTGAGGCAGGCTGTCCCCCTGCAGTCCATGGAGGTCCACGGTGGAGCAGATATCCACCTGCAGCCCGTGGAGGACCCCACGCCGGAGCAGGTGGGAGCCCGAAGAAGGCTGTGACCCCATGGGAAGCCCATGCTGGAGCAGGCTCCTGGCAGGACCTGCGGATCTGTGGAGAGAGGAGCCCACACTGAAGCAGGTTTTCTGGCAGGACTGGAGCAGTGTGCTCCTGAAGGACTGCACCCCGTGGAAGGGACCCATGCTGGAGCAGTTCGTGAAGAACTGCAGCCCTTGGGAAGGACCCACATTGGAGAAGTTCGTGGAGGACTGTCTCTCATAGGAGGGACCCCACACTGGAGCAGGGGAAGAGTGTGATGAGTCCTGCCCCTGAGGAGGATGAAGCGGCAGAAATAACGTGTGATGAACTGACCATAAACCCCATTCCCCATCCCCCTGCTCCGCTGGGCGGGGGTGGGTAGAGAATCCGGGAGTGAAGTTGTGCCCTGGAAGAAGGGAGGGGTGGAGGGGAGGTGTTTTGAGATTTAGTTTTATTTCTCATTACCCTACTCTGGTTGATTTGTAATAAATTGAGTTAATTTTCCCCAAGGTGAGTCTGTTTTGCCCTTGACGGTAATTAGTGAGTGATCTCTCCTGTCCTCATCTCGACCCATGAGCCCTTTGTTATATTTTCTCTCCCCTGTCCAGCTGAGGAGAGGGGGAGTGATAGAATGGCCTTGGTGGGCACCTGGCATTCAGCCAGGGTCAACCCGCCACAAGTGTCTAGCGTGATGTTGATTTTACATCTGTTGGAATAATAACACAAAGAACTCATGATAGGCTTTCTAAGTGAGCCATCTAACTTCAGCCATCTGGAAATAGTTATAGGTTTATATTTGCACTTCTGATTTTCCTAGAGTATTCCTATCAAGCATTCAGTGCAAAACTTGGAATTACAAGAATACCCTGTGTACACTTGCTGCTCTGTAACTGTGACATGTACAGGAACTTCTACGTGTCTCTTTTTTTTTTTTTTTTCCAAAGGGAAAAACTGTTGAGTGCTTTAGCAGTCGATGGCATTCAAAGTAGTCTGTCTGTGCTACTGCACAGTGCATCTCTTTAGCACTTCGTATGAAAAGTTTCATCCAAATCTCTGGGTGCTGACTCATATCCTGCAGCATCACTCAGTAGCCACTGCTTCTACCTGAAAAATTCCCCAAGCTTGTTGCAGCAAAGACTTTATCTTCAGATATTGAGTTCCTGTTTAAACAATACATAACAATGACTTCTGTTTTGGCAAGATCATTTCACGTTGGACTAAAACCTGGCCATCTGTATGGGTCTTAAATTATTATTCACCTTCTGTCTAGGCAGTATTGTTCTTCCCTCCTCCAGAGCTATTGATGAGATGGTTGTCTGCTCCTGAACAGTCTAAGGTTCAGTGTAGTCGGGGCACTCCTCTAGAAGTGGAACACATGTCTAAGAGGGCCTGATTCAGGCCAGAGCCTTAGACTTCAGTCTCCCCCCATCCCAGGTGAGAGTAGGAAACACTGGTCATTGGCTTCCTGGGTAGAGGAGTGATGCTTGGGTTTATCCTAATATTGAACAAAGCAATCCATGGTTGAGAATTTTTCAAAAGAAGGAAAAATCATTTCACAGTTCTGTTAACAGCGTCTGGGCTCATTGCTGCTCAATTTAGTGGCAAAGTTTATGTTGATGTTTTTCATGCTGGCCAGTTGTCCTTTGACAATGCTTCTGGAGTGCTGAACTTGTGACTGTATCCACTTCAGTCTTCAGCTGAACTTCTGGTTAATTCACCCATAACTATTTTAAGCCAGGATTAGGTTGTAAGGGTTGGGTAGGCAACGACAACCTAGCCTCTCAGACATGCAATTCATATGCTCCTGCCCTCAGCACAGTCATTTGTTCCCCTCTGAACACACTTCCCTGGAAGTTAGAAGTGGATCACATTTGCTAGGCTACACCGTACAGTGTCAAATCTGAATTTCCTGTATCCATTTCCATTTGAATCAGCAATCCTAACAATGAGCTTACCCAGAGCACTCAAGGGGACAGGCCAGGGTGAGATACAAAGCCTCATTGAGAAGGAGCTATTAATTAGCAGCCGCACATTTACTATTCCAGCTGCATTAGAAAGTAATTACATTTAAGCCGTCCTTCATTCAAAGCTGCAGGGGCAAGTAAATAAACTTAACAGAAGCCACAGCTATTAAATGAAGACATATGACACAGGCAGTCAACTGCAGTAAAAGACTTCTAGAAAAGAAACTCTTTCAGATTAGGCTTGGGGAGGGGGCACAGCAGTGGATTCTGACCGCAGAAACCTTGCTCTAGACTTTGGAAGCACTTGCTCATGGCATCGTAAAGTTTAGTTTTGTTCTTAACAAAGGGCTGGGGTTATAAAACCGCAGTGTAAACCTCTGCAAGCTGACAGCACTTATTCACTGGGCACAGGATGAATTTTTCAAGGCATTACAAGTAAACCATTAGTTTACATGTTCCAATGAATTAAACTGAACTCCTTAAAACACAGGTGAAGTTTCATCGTGTGGGCATGCATGATTAAAGCAGTCATGCAAGATAATTTCTCTTTGCTGATGACAGTGGAAGGCAGGGAAATAAATCACGGTGTCTTTAACAAAATGGGTTTGTTTCATCTGGGTCAAAGGTATTCAAGTGCTTTTGTTGAAATCACATTGATATTGCACAATATTCCAAAGGGACAAGTTAAAAATGTCATTAGTGCCAAGAGCATGCACTTCCAAGTCTTGATGTGTTTGAGCTTTTTCATGTTTAATACTGTATTTGCTGGGTTTGAAGATGTTTATTCATTGTTCATGATAACTAAGCAGCATTATGTGTTGCTTCACTTATTCTAGAGCCTATAAAACGAGTTGGAGCTCTAACAGCTACTGGCTCAAATCAAAATCTTTCGTGCCCTTAATGGGGCAATTATTTTACACTTACCCCTTGCAGTGAAAGCTAGTACAGGCAATATAGTTCATGCATTAAGAACTCTTGAGTACATCTCTATAGAACTCTTTCATCACTTAGATACCTGAGGCACCTTGTGGGGTTCAGTCCCATACTGCTCTGGTCAGCAACCTCTGCCAATGCTGTTTGACACTTTGGCTCCCTTCATGAGATTTGAATCTTCAAAACTCTTCATAGGATCTATCCCAGCTAATTTTACCCATCTTCATATTAGGCATACAAACTGAGCTGTCCTCTAGGCTCCCTTTATTGTCAAGGAAGTTTGGCAGGTGCCTCTCTTCAGAGAGTAATTTACATATTTCCCTGGGACTGACTGTAGATGAATCCTTTCTGTTTCAGGCTGGACAACCTACTTTTGAGCCGGCAAAGACTGGGCCAGAGGAAACACACCCTTGCTGTCCATCTCCCTTTGTGTACTGTGGTGGAAGAAGCTGCAGGTGTTTCTCATTCTTCCTGAATTCTTTCTCTTCTTCAGAATGCAGGTCTTACAAAGGTGGCAAAACCTCTGGGAGAAGTGCCTGTATTCACACTTACGTTTCACTCCAGCTGATGGTACAATGGCAGACTCATATGTTCATTTAATCAAAACACATTTTCAAGTTGTTTTTTCTTCTTTGTGTTTATAAAACTTTACAATAGTCTTTATTCACACAAGTGATCATATTACCTAGTAGCTGAGTTCTCAACCGTCTACCAACAATTCAGGATGGGACAGGGTGCATTTCAAAGGTGCTGCCCAGTGATTTGGTAGGACTAACTAGAGTACTAACTATACAGGAACTTTGTTTTCCAGCCTTTTAGGAAAAGCATCCTTTAACAATTCATACATCATTTTCCTAACAGATTATTAGATTGTAGCTATATTGCACTTGATATAGTGTATTTAAAATAATAATTCTTGCAAAATACTTAGATTCAGAACTGTCAGATTGTGACCCTTTAGCTAACATTATCATAATTGGTATGCATTATCTAGGAAAATATCCATTTCATGCATCAGAACCCTGGCAACATTGTTTCTGGATAGCTGGGATAACATTGCAGGATCCTTATGCAACATATACAAATGTCTGACAATGTTGGATTGTGGATCTTATGTTCTCTTGAGCATAGTTACATGTACAAAATCATATTGTGTTCCTTATTCTACCTTTTCCTCCTGTTACCAAACTTCTAATTATACTGAAAATACTTATTTTAGGACTTCTTCCTGTGGAATTTGCATATATACTGGAAAATTGCCTTTTCTTTATTATTTCCGGATTTACAGTTAGTTCAGCTTTCCTCTATCTAAATTTTTTAATGTGGACTCCTGTCCCTCTACAGTACATTTTATCTCTGTGAAATCTGGTTTCAGGCATATTTTCAGCCTCCATCCATTTTCTACAAAAATAACAGCCTTTGCTTTTTTTCAAGATTTGTTTTTAGCTCTGTCTCAAGATTGGATGCTACTTTTGTTTGTGCTCAAAATGGGAAGCAAGCAATCTCTCATGCTCCTTAGTCTAGTCCAGTCTTGGCTGAATTTTTAAGGCTCCTTATGCTCTCTTAGTTTTGCTTGGACTCTGTGTGATTTGTGATTTGGTAATCTCATTCACTGAGCACTGAGCTTTCTCTCCAACATGTTGAGACTGATTTGCTCTATTCTGCAGACTGACACCATTTTACATTTTTTCCCTAAGCTTCAGTCAAGAACTTCTAATAATCTTTTCTATATGACGACTCAGAAATCCTCCAGAAACTAACATTATGAGTGCTGCAAACTCTCCCTCCCCGTAAAAAACATTGCTTGTGTGACTCAAAAGTCCCAGAATTTTTATAAAAAACCCTTTTGGTTTCATGTTTGAAACTTATCTCTCAAAGCTGGTATTCTTTCTGGTCATGTGGGAAGTCTTGGGACCCACATCTGATAAAAAGAATTGCTCTTTCTTACCTAAGTTAGGCTGTTAAACAAATCTAGTGGCACTGCCTTGATAATGCTAAATTCAACAAGTCCTCTTTGATTATCTTTGTCTCTCAATCATTAATTAATTCTCAAATAGCCACTGGCTTTCTGCAGCTGTGCTGGAGCTTCTCCTCACTACCTTCTCCCCAGTGGTTCTCCTTCTTACGATTAGGCAGTAGTCTTTTGTGGTGAACTTTATGTTTCAGCACACAATAAAAATGAGTCTTCATCAGAGTAACAGATTAAATAATATAAAAATCAGGAAAAAAAAAATGAAGGGTTAAGAATGTGGCTCTGTCTCGTAGTTAGTCTAATTAACATCAATACTGTTGTAGTACTTTCTGCGGAATAAATTTCCTGGCAAAAAGAAAAAGGAAGATACTGTGGAAGGTTTCTGGCCTATCCTTTTAACTTAATAGCACATCACATGGGCTTGGACCTTCATGTCTCTACATGGATTTGGGTTAAAACCTTTAGGTGGTTCACTGTAGCTTTCCAGAGCTCCTCAGTACTGAGTGTGTCCAGCTGCCACACAACATCACAAACAACAAAATCAGGCAAGCCATGAAGCTAAAGCAACATGAAAATCAAAGGAAATCCTACTTCACTGTCACTTGGCAGACAGTCAATTACCAGAAGATACTGATATCTTTTGGCTCAACCCTGCTGCCATCATCAATGTCCATAGGAAAAAAAAGAGTGAAAAATCCCCAAAGCACACAACATTAAATCTGACCTTTCAAAACAACACTCTTAAAAAGCTGATGGCAATTACAGCCTTAACATTACATCATAACTGCGCACATGCCTCCACATTAAACAGAAATAGAGGCACCATTAGAGCTCAGGTATAAATATCAAATTCCCTGTGGATTTTACTTTTTTTTGGATTCAAACAATTGTTTCTTTTTATCTGAAATCCTGCAGGTCTGTTATGCCTTAAAATGCTTAATATATTTGGCATGATGCATTATTCTGTGTCACTGTCTGTTACACAGGCTGCTTCTTCAACTTGTATGACACAGTGTCACAGGGGGAGATATATCAAGAGGAAATATGGGAAAGAAAATATACAATTGAATTTCACCAGGGTAGCCAGGGTGTGAAGCAAGGACAGATGCATTGTATGTGTGATGTCTGCAAAGTAAGGTCCTTGCGCTAAACAGGAAAATGGACAATTGGGGAGTGGTTCTTCCACAGCCTGAGACATCTGTTTTTTAACTATACAGGACCAGAATGTCTAAAATGATCATTCTCCACAGTAAGGTCCCAATTTTTTGGAGGTGCTTAATGCAGACTAGTGGAAGTTGTTAGGAGCCAAATTCTTCCTGAAAATGCAGACACTTTACCTAGAAGCTTAAACACATGCTGAGTGCCTTTGAAAATTTACCCTTTTCTTTTCTTTTTTCTTTTCTTTTTTCTTTTCTTTTCTTTTCTTTTCTTTTCTTTTCTTTTCTTTTCTTTTCTTTTCTTTTCTTTTCTTTTCTTTTCTTTCTTTTCTTTCTTTTCTTTTCTTTTCTTTTCTTTTCTTTTCTTTTCTTTTCTTTTCTTTTCTTTTCTTTTCTTTTCTTTTCTTTTCTTTTCTTTTCTTTTCTTTTCTTTTTCCTTTCCTTTCCTTTCCTTTCCTTTCCTTTCCTTTCCTTTCCTTTCCTTTCCTTTCCTTTCCTTTCCTTTCCTTTCCTTTCCTTTCCTTTCCTTTCCTTTCCTTTCCTTTCCTTTCCTTTCCTTTCCTTTCCTTTCCTTTCCTTTCCTTTCCTTTCCTTTCCTTTCCTTTCCTTTCCTTTCCTTTCCTTTCCTTTCCTTTCCTTTCCTTTCCCTTTCCCTTTCCTTTTCCTTTTCCTTTCCTTTTGCTTTTTTCCTTTTCCTTTTCCTTTTCTAACATGCATGCATACAAGGGTGAGGCAAGTAAACCAGGCAACGGGAGTGCCTTCTAATGAAGTATAAATCAGGTGTCCAGTGCATCTGGATGGGCTGTGATATCTCTTTCATGAAATTACTGGCAACAGGGTGGCAGATAAGGAGTATGAAACAGGAAATCATCAGCAGGTTTTGTTCTGTGATTTGCTCCAATGATACCGAGACAAGATTGGCTGCAATCCCACAGGGCACAAATAATGCAGCAGTTCAGGAAGTCTGACATTAGTTCACAAAAAATCTGACGATACTTGATGAATTTCCCAGTGCTGTGATAATGTAGCTCTAGCCCGCTGCTCAATTTACTTCTTGTAAATCCCTTTCAAAGTACAAGGGAAAAAAAATCCACAGTGGGCAGTATCCAAACGTGACGAGTCTCTTCCATCTTTCACCCTGTAGTGTATCCAGCTGGGCTTTGGATGTGAGACTGAAGAAGCTATGGCTTGTCCAAACTTTAGTATTCCTTTGTCAACCAGTCATAGACACCTATAATGCCTTGATGCTTCCATTAACTCGCAGAGGCAGGTATTGACAAAAGCAGCCACTGGAGCAAGGGTGGTGCTGCCCCTGTTAGGGAGAGCATTTAGATAAGCTCTGCCATATCAACCAGCAGTATACCCCATATCCATTGCCAGGGTTTGGGGGGAAACTTATGAAGAAATCAGTAGGGTATTTACTGCCTGGGTGCTTCTAGCCCTACACTTTGAGCATGGGTATGAACATACAACTATGCACTAGAACTGAGTGGGTTAAGCTTGAGATCTATACGTAGCTGAAATGAAAGGGGCAGTCTTACAAGAGTTTGAATGCAGTTTTCTGTATCTTTCTGGTCTCTGGGTAAGTTTGTAATTTCCTCCCCTGCCCCTGCCTTTCTTCACCCAATTATATCTGTTTGGTTTTCCCTCTTTTTACTGTATATAAATAAATCTCTTTTTGTTTCCCACATATAGTACATTTCATGATTTGACTCAAAGCCTTCAAGAATGATGGTAACCTAGAAAAAGAGTTGCTGAATAGTACAAACCCATCAATTTTGGTTATGGAACATTTAAATTTCTCTAAATGACATCTTTTTTTTTCCAGATGAAAGTTTGGTCCAGTTGGAAGAAGGAATGTAGGCACATGCCTGGAACTGCTGGCATCCCATCAACCTGTCAGATCAGCAGAGATTTGGCTTGACTCTGGACATGCAGAAGTACCAGTCAAATGTTAACTGCAGTATACTCAATAAACGTGACCGCTCGGGATTTCCTGCAAAGGTAGTGCTCACACACAGCAAATCAGACACTTCACAAAGCATTGGACTAGGAAATATAAAGCACAAGTACACATTTCTAGCCAGGAAACACTGGAAGAAAATGTGTGGCTGCTCTACCACTACACCATACTCTAGTCTGCAGTGTAAATGTAGCAGTTCTGTTATCTTTGGCAATGCGCAGGAACATCCCAGTCAGGTTACTGAAGGAGAGGAGCTGTGAATTGGTTGTGCCTTTTATCAGGCATGAGTGCAAGAATGTGTTTGCAGACGGCAGGAGCACTGTTCAGAGTGGGCTGTTACCAACCTTACATCTAAAAAGAGCCCTAAATCCCTTAACAGGCCTAAAATTATTCATTCATTTTGCCCTAAAGGTTTGTATTTTCTCTGTGTGAGTAGCATATGCTCGATACACGCAATTTTGTTACCTTTTCTTACTGATATAGCAAACTAGTATCAAGCTTTGTAAAAATAAAGATTTATGAATTTTAATGAATGCTATTTCAGCTTTAAAGTAAAACTGTTACAATAATAATGATATTTTATCAAGTTGACTCTTAAATCTGAGACAGAAATACTCATCCTGGTTTGAAATTAGGTATGCAAAATACTTAGGCAAAATAAAAACAATTAAAAGACAGACGAAATGGGCTATTTTTGAATGATACAGCTAAAGTCAGAACAAATGTGCCAGTTTCAGGCATCACTGTGAAAAATAGAAAATATAATTTGGCAAGGGAGTGGCTTATCCTATTGTTTTATTAGGCTTTTCAGTCAGCTTTCCATTTTTAACATTCAGAAAGTTACTTCTGAGAGAGCACAGTAATGTCATACAGATCACTTTGTAGGTCTACTGTCACCGGAATGTAGAGCCAAAAAGAGCTACTTCACACTGCAGGTGCAAACACTGTTTGCAAAACTGTCTCCATCTGTTAAATGAAAACAACTCTGAATGAAAGGGATTAGAATGTAAATTGTTTTAAATACCCATGTAAATAAATTCTTCCATACTCTTGTAACTATGCTGATTATCCAGAGGAAACCTCCTTGTCTTGCAAAGTGGGGTTTTTTTACAACTTAATATCTCATGGTTCCCAGGTGGGATGTTTTGAGATGGATTTTGAATTATTACATTTAAATATAGAATGGAGAGATGTGCAGAAGACATACTCTTGATTACATCTGCAGACCAAGACTAAGTTGTGCTTTTAATCAACTTAGACAGTCACGTGACAATAGTGTACTCTGTGTCTTGACAAACTTAAAAACAAGGTAGACATCGTACATATGGCTTGAGATTTTGCCCCTGAAATCATTGGCCAACTCCCCTAAAGATCTCGAACTATTCCAATTCAACTTCTTAATTAATTTAAATATAAGCTCTGCATTCCGAATATAGCCACCTCATCCCAAGGTGATAGTACTGAAAATTCGAAGGAACTGAAGAACAGATGATTAAAATCCAGGCAAAATTTATTATAATAATTCCAGAATAACCCTAAATATCTTTCCTCAAACTTCGCAGAAATGTTCTCATTCATTTTCAGCATGATTGGGGCAATTTTCAGTCTAAAACTATCTTTCCAATAGAAATGAAATAAAATTATTTGATAAAGTTAAAATAGGATTTAATGACCATGAAAGCAGTCTATAACTACACTGTGGAAGAACAATTTACTGTTTCTTCAAAATACACACCAATCTGTCTATCTGCCAACTCCCTTAACATAGAGTATATATAAATTTGTGTATTAAAAAGAAGTACCTAAGGGTTTGCTTCTAACAGGTGCTGAGCACCTGACAGAAGAAGCTCTGAAGCTGTCAGGATCCTACTCAAAATACATGATTTTCACAGCAGAATAACTGTGAAAGAACATTTCTAACCTCAAATAAATACTAGTTTACAATTTCACTTTCTGATTTGAATTGAAATAAACCAACTTTGTTTATAAGTAAGAGATTTCCTTTCTTTTTTCTTCTTTTTAATTTAAATTTTGAATTTATAGACATAAATCTGTTTAAGGTTAAGTAACATTTATGTTTGTTTGTTTGCTTTTATGTCCGATTTCCCATCACTGAAACTAGGGAAACTGAAAAATTCTCATGAAATGCTTATTAATTTGCATCATGGCCCAGAGTCAGAATTTGACTGAGATGCAGTGGGACTGTTTTTTTTGACATCAAACCAGTTCAGAGGAAGTCTCTGGCTAAACAAGTAGAGATGTGTCTCCAAACTTCTGCTGGCCTTTTGTAGTCTCTGAACTATTAATCAAATGCTAGACCTGGGAACTTCAACCTTTGCCATAGCATTGGTTAAAGCACTGCCAAAATGTTAGTGAATACTGCTGAAAAACTTCTTCAGACATGAAAACCAAATTATTACTCTTTACACTTATGAAAATCAATGAATTAATGTTGTCTTCAAGGTGCAGCTTTTGTACTTCTGGCTCATTTGGACTGCAAACTTACTATGACTGAAATATAGAATCATACAATCATGGAATCATAGAATAGTTTGGGTTGCAAGGGACATTTAAAGGTCATCTAGTCCAAGCACCCTGCAATGAGCAGGGAAATCTTCAACTAGATCAGGTTGCTCAGAGCATTGTCCAAGCTGACCTTGAATGTTTGCAGGGATGGTGCATCTACCACGTCTCTGGGCAACCTGCTCCAGTGTTTCACCACCCTCATTGTAAAAACTTTCTTCCTTATATCTAGTCTGAATCGACTCTCTTTTAGTTTAAAACTATTACCTTTTGTCCTACCACTACAGGCCCTGCTAAATGTCTTTCCCCATCTTTCTTATAAGCCCCTGTCGTGGTTTCAGCCCAGCTGGTAACAAAGCACCACAGAGCTGCTTGCTCACTCATCCACCCCCGCACCAGCCACAGTGGGATGAGGAGAAAATATAAAGGCAGGCTCGTGGGTCGAGACAAGGACAGGGAGGGATCACTCACCACTTATGGTCACGGGCAAAAGACGGGCTCAACTTGGGGAAGAAACAAAATCAATTTAATTTACTACAAATCAAAACAAAACAAGGATATTAAGAAGTAAACCCAAACCTTAGAACACCTTCCCCCCACCCCTCCCTCCTTCCTGGCTCAACTCCACTCCCAGTTCTCTCTACCTCCTCCCCCTGGCGGCGCAGGGGAACAGGGAATGGGGGTTGGGGTCAGCTCCCCACACCTTGTCTCTGCCGCTCCTTCCTCCTCAGGGGGAGGACTCCTCACTCGTCCCCTGCTCCAGTGCGGGGTCCCTCCCATGGGAGACAGTCCTTCATGAACTTCTTCAATGTGAGTCCTTTCCATGGGCTGCAGTTCTTCATGAACATCTCTGGCATGGGTCCTTTCCACAGACCGATCTTCAGTCACAGACTGCTCCAGCGTGGGCTTTCCCATGGAGTCATGGCCATCTTCAGGGGCATCTGCTCCCCTGCTCCCCTCCATGGGCTGGGGGGGACCACCTGCTGTCTTACCACGGGCTGCAGGGGTATCCCCTCCTCTGGCGCACCTCCTCCCCCTCCTTCTTCACTGACCTCGGTGTCTGCAGAGGTGTTCCTCTCACATTCCAATCCCCCTACTCACTGCAGGTTTCCCTTCTTAAATCTGTTACCCCAGAGGCACTACCACCATCGCTAATGGTCTCGGCCTTGGCCAGAGGTGGGTCTGAATTGGAGCCAGGGGAGCTTCTAGCAGCTTCTCACAGGATCCACCCCTGTGGGCCCCTCCCCCACTACCAAAAAAAATGTGCCACAAAAACCCATAACAGCCCCCCTATAAATATTGAAAGGCCTCAATAAGGTCTGCACGGAGCCTTCTCTTCTCCAGGCTGAGTGATCCTAATTCTCTCAGCCTTTCCTCATAGGAGAGGTGTTCCATCCCTCCGATCATTTTTGTGGCCCTCCTCTAGACCCACTCCAACAGGTCCATGTCTTTCCTGTACTGAGGACTCCAGAGCTGAATGCAGTACTCCAGGTGGGGTCTCATAAAAGCAGAGTGGAGGGGGAGAATCACCTCCCTTGACCTGCTGGCCACATTTCTTTTGATGCAGCCCAGGGTATCATTGGCTTTCTGGGCTGTGAATGCACGCTGTGTGTCCAAAAGAGGGCAACGAAGCTGGGGAAGGGTCTAGAGAACAAATCTTATGAGGAGCGGCTGAGGGAACTGGGGCTGTTTAGCCTGGAGAAAAGGAGGCTCAGGAGAGACCTTATTGCTCTCTACAACTACCTGAAAGGAGATTGTAGCAAGGTGGGTGTCGATCTCTCCTCCCAAGTAACAAGTGATAGGACAAGAGGAAATGGTCTCAAGTTGCGCCAGGGGAGGTTTAGATTGGATATTAAGAAAAATTTCTTCACCAAAAAGGTTGTCAAACATTGGAACAGGCTGCCAGGGAAGCAGATGAGTCACCATCCATGGAGGTATTTAAAAGACGTGCAGGTGTGGTGCTTAGGGCCATGGTTTAGTGGTGGACTTGGCAGTGCTAGGTTAATGGTTGGACTCGATCTTAAAGGTCTTTTTCATTCTAAACGATTCTATGATTCTATGGTTCTATGATTGCTGGCTCATGTCCAGCTTTTCAACTACCAGTACTGCCAAGTCCTTCTCTGCAGGGCTGCTCTCAATCCCTTCATCCCCCAGCCTGTATTGATACTGGGCATTGCCCGGACCCTGGTGCAGGACCTTGCCTTGGCCTTGTTGAACCTCATGAGGTTCCCATGGGCCCACTTCTCAAGCTTGTCCAGGTCCCTCTGAATGGCATCCCCTCCCTCAAGTGTGTCAACTACACCACTCAGCTTGGTGTCGTCTGTAAACTTGCTGAGGGTGTACTCAATCCCACTGTCTATGTCACTGATGAAGACATTAAACAGTACTGGTCCCAATACAGACCCCTGAGGGACACCACTTGTCACTGATCTCCATCCGGACATTGAGCTGTTGACCGCTACTCCCTGGATGTGAACGTCTAGCCAATTCCTTATCCACTGAAGAGTCCACCCATCAAATCCATCTCTCTCCAAGTTAGAGAGAAGAATGTTGTGGGGGACTGTGTCAAGGGCCTTACAGAAGTCCAAGTAGGTGACATCTGTAGCTCTTCCCTTGTCTACTGATGTAGTCACTCCATCACAGAAGGCCACTAGGTTGGTCAGGCAAGACTTGCCCTTGGTGAAGCCGTGCTGGCTGTCTCAAATCACCTCCTGTCCTCCATGTGCCTTAGCATAATTTCTAGGAGGATCTTCTAGGAGGATCTGTTCCATATAATTGCTTTAAAGTTGCCTTTGCAGTTATTTTACATGTTTACCAAGTCAATTCCCAACTCCAAATAGTTTTGTCTATGCATGTATGCTTGTTTGTTTGTTTGACTATTTTTGTAAACTGTAGAAAATAAACTTCAGATTGCACTGACAGATTATATCATACAATTTATGCAGAGGAAAGTATTCAAAGAGATTTCTTTTCTTCAGATTAGATATGTGTTTATTACAAAATCTTGAACTGTCTATGTGTGAGACAAGGTAAAAAAGAAAATTCACTCAGTTGAACACATTCCATTTAAATCTTAGTGCTTAATTTTATGCAGATTAGGGTGTAAACACAGATAAGTATAATAAGACACAAGCATTGCTGAAGGCTACTAACATTTTTGCGTACATGAGAAAATTAACTGGCACTACAATAACTTTGTTGGGAAGCTATGCCCAAGTAGCTCTCTGCATATATGATTCTGAAATAAAAGTGACTTTTTTCTGGAATGATTATTCCTTTCGGAAGCAGAGTAATTATACTGGAATAAACCCACTTTTATTCTGGAACTGAATGTCTGCACTGGGGAGTTATTCCAGAATAGTTAAATTATACCAAAATAGCAATAACGGAAGTTATTACAGAATAGTTCTGCTGGTTAATTTCCCCCGAGTAGTGCAGACCAAAGGTTGAGTTACACCAGAATGTATTATACATAATTATGTCATCGATTGCTGTAGAGTAGGAGGGATTTTAAAAGGGAATGACTCCCATTTAAGACAATTGCTGATAGTCCTCCTCCCCCCAAAATAAAATCCCAGTTAATTGGACCTGCAGCTAAGAAAACTTTGATAAAAAACTCAGTAAGTTCCAGAGCAGGACATTAAATTATTGTAGCAAATCACATCCAGATTAGAAGAAACATCTATGGGTGGCACTACCCTGTTTACTGTCTCATACATGCGTCATCCATATTGGGTTGTCCTCCTTTCCATTCACAGTGACAACTGTCATTGTAC
The DNA here is from genome assembly GCF_026419915.1 of Harpia harpyja. NCBI lineage: Eukaryota > Metazoa > Chordata > Aves > Accipitriformes > Accipitridae > Harpia > Harpia harpyja. The sequence continues at coordinate 27,173,915 of NC_068941.1, read as the reverse complement.
TCGGGAAACAAAAATCTCTTCTGTATATTCTTACTAAGCTATGGCTGTTTCAGTAAGTTTCCCTTTGTGTCCTGCCTGCAAAGTGTGAAAAACGAGGGAACATCATGTGAATCTGCCTTTCTGAAACAAGCCTTGCACTTGCTGCCTCATCTAGCTAATGAGAAACAGGGGAGGGAGAGAAGAGGGAACTTCCAGTACTTAAGAACAGGTAGTTAGAAGCAATTAAATGGAATAAACTGAAGGTCCATAGACATGACAGATCTCAGCTTTGTAGGGAGGCAACATAATAAGGATAAGCTTGTGGGGTTTTGTCAAGCCTTTACCTAAGGCTTTTCTTTTCCTTTCAGTCATAGGAGCTGCATAGCTGGGTGAAGTCCAGAATTTGGACTTCATAAAAACTAAGGCTGCTCCACACAATTAGGGCTGTGGACAGAGTTTTAAAGTAAGAAACATCCACTTGCACTCCAAGGGCTTGCTCCATTTTGCTGTGGTGTGTACCAGCCACAGCTTAGCCCCCTGACTCCCCAGGGGTGTTAAATGAGCAACACCATCAGGGGCATAGTACCATTCTGCAGATCTCTGGCATGTCTCTGGAAGTCTCTGAAAGATTTGTTAGCTACACAGAAAAACTGACTGACTTCAACTCTAACCTGTCAGCCTATGGAAAAAAGACTTGGGTGATCATGCTGTCAGCCCATATCTATTTGTCTATCGTCCTCTGATAACTTTTGTACACTTCGGCTCATGTCAATGAAATGTGACTAAAAGGAAGCCAAAGTCTCCAGTAGAGTGGTGTTCCTATTACTTCTCTGGAAGTAGGCGCTCATTGAAGGAGACGGACCCTATATGACCGCAGTGTTAGCTGAACCTCTAGAGAATGTAAGCAGAAGAGAGAGGTACTACGGGTGTGAGAAAGGCCTCAGTAAGAGGTTGTGCTTATTTCACCCAAGTAAATCAGTTACGACACACAGATATACAGAAAACCATATTTCACCTGAACTATTTACTTTCTGTTTCATTTCTCTTCATCTTTGGTCTGCCTTTATTTCTTTTTTTTAATAAAGGCAACAAAACCAAATTTAGTTATCAACAAGATGATGTATCATCTTGTTGCTGGGATGGCCACTACTTTTGCCAAATCAAGGGTCTAGGAAGGCTTTCAAGGCTATAGGAACACATATGCAATGCAGTGGCTCCCAGGATGGGCTAGTCTGTCAATCTATGGTACCGTTAAAAGAGCATGCTAAGTGTTACTTGTGGTCTTCAGGAAATTTTTGAAGGGTTAAGGTCGAGTGAAACAAGTGAGATCTTCAAGAACTTAATATTATCTGGCACCAAAGTGAAGTGGTCCAATTATTCTAAATGGGAGCTATTGTGTGCTGAGCCCTTTGGAAATCTTGCCCATGAAAAAGCCTGATAAATGGACAAGTCTGCTCCATAGCATATGTTAAATTTCACTTCAGTTTTTATCCTCTTTATATTTGTCTCACCAACTCTGCAGGTGCAAAATGTGTGTGCACATTCCTTTCTCCATTCCTCCTCCCAGAAAGTCAGGCAAATTGCACATGGGTGTTCCCAGAAATGTTCTAGCATAACATTCATCAAAAATAGATGATCTGTATTATGACTTTGCCTATTATTTCTCATATAGTTCATAAGGATGACAGTAACAGAGGGTACTACTGTGGAAAACACCCACTGTTTGGCTTTTCCAGTAATCTGAGCTAAGAAAATTTCATAGTACCTATGTGCTCTGAACAGGGGACAATGCCTGTATTTCATCATCAGAACATTGCTTCTTCATTTTAAGACTTTGATAAAACTGTATTAGAGAGTTTACAATTCTAGTCTCATATTAAGACATTGGAAATTTAGTGTGGCTACACTGACTTCAGCTTTAGTGTCCTTGCCATATATATTTACTATTTTTGTGTGGTGAGACAGTGATAATAAGTAGGAACCCATACTACTGCAGTCATATATTAACTGATCAGATTGAAAAATGACAGAGTAACAGGTAATACAAGTCAGATGAAGTAAGTGGCTTCCAGCTCATGACCTTGCTGGCTAGCCTTCCCATCACAAGAGAAAGGGGATTCCTATAACTTATGCAGTGGCTCTCAAGTCTCTACTCCCCATCTCTTTTGTGCGCTCAGACCCTTTTTCTGCTGCATTTTTTGCTTTTAAATTACAATATTGTTAACACTGAATAAATGCTGTTTTACCAAATAATTAAATATTGAACTTACTTTAAATCAATTAAATAGTAGATATACTGCCTATACTTAAATGTCCTTGTCACGGAATAATTCAAGTGAGTCTTTTCTGTTTCATTTTTAGTGTCTTTCCTGAGAAAGTCCAAGTCTGGGTTGCCTTGTCCCTTCTTTGCCACAGTGTCACTCATGCCTTTGTTTTACATCATCCTACATCTCTTGTTTTACTGTATCCCATCCACAGTAACTGAGGGTCTGAACTGTCACCTCTCTGTACTAACACAGAAGGTGTAACAAAGAGAAAATGCTGTATGTGGTCTGCTGGTTTAAGCAAAGCGGGTTCTATGTACACAGTATGGTCTTACTGATGCTATAGTCAGGCTGAAAAAAGTCACTGTTTCCCTACCCTGGCTGACTACCTGGCCCCTGGTATTGGGTTCCCTTCAGCTCTAGGTAACACTGAAGTTACTTTACCACTTTATGCCTACCTAACATGCTGATGCCAAATCTGCTATGATAACTTGTGTTACCATCTTACTCCAAAACCTTCCATTGATAAGTGACGCAGCAGTTTTCATAAATTCAAAGACTCTTAGATTATGGGGTCTTCTATGGTCTTTCAATATGACCTCCAGCACAAAACAGACCATACTGTTCATACTTTTTCTCTTTGGACTATGCCTTTGCAAGGACCAAGCAACAGCCAGGAAAACAAAACAAGATGCTACATGCTAGGTATTCTTCTCCAACTGACTTGATTACCTCTCTACCCGTAAGCCACAAGTCTGAGGACATTTAGTTTCTGCCCTTTAACAGCTTCTCAGTTAGCAAAAACAGATTTAAGGACAGCACTCTTCTCAGGACAGATTTTGATGGATACTAGCACATTAAATGTCAAACAGAAGAGAAATTTTCTTGTTGGGGTCATTTGCTATTGTATTGTATTGTGCAATGTGACTGCTTATCTCGGGTTGCAGAGGTTATTTGCTGCAGGGAAGGCTGAGAATGTCATTATTACACTGTGCCCTGAGATAACCTGCAGCATATCATTAAACCATCTAATGACTGTATGGCCCACTGACCTCTATCACTCATTTGCTAACAATGTTTGTTATTTACAGGCACTAGGGAAATTACTGTTGAGTTATTACTCACCCTTCTCTTGCTTCTGCCATCACAATACTTGGTGATATCCAACAGGAAAATTTAGAAAGCCAGTAAATTGGCTTTAATGATATGATCTGGTGTGCATATGAACTAAGTTTGTGTGTCTGTGCTTACTGTGTCCCCCCTGTTATCATCCCCCCCCCCCCCCCCCAGTATTCTGGTATATCACTCCTTTCACTGAAATAATATTTTCACTTAGCCGTGTCTTGCCATCCAGCTTTGGATTCCACTAGCTGCACTTTTCTTTTAAAAGCATGTTATGCCACAATCTGGAACAGAGATAAATCCAGTGATGGAAGAAGCTGAATACATAAATAATTGGCATCTGTACTGAAAATGTCACTTTACCCCAAGACGGTTAAAATAGAGCAATTGGAATTCTTAAATTACTATCTTTTTCTACAGATGTGAAGTATTTGCTACCCCTCTTATTAAAACACTGCTTCCATTAAACCAGGTATTTTCACACTGCTTCCATTAAACGAGGTATTTTCAAAGGCACTTAAGGCTATTAGGCAGTTAAACCTTACTGGAACTGAAAGGTATTGGCTTTGATTTTTATTTGTTTGTGGGGTTTTGGAACAGGGGTGGGTGTCAAGAAAGTGAAGATAAGGTAGTTGTTTATTTAAGCTATTTTGCAGGTAAAATGCAATAAACAAAATTCTTAGTGTGTTCAGTAAATATTAAGCTTTCCTTGTGGTTAAAGGTCTATTCAGCAAGATAAATTAACCTGCTGTTTATCCCAATTATGAGCAATTGAACTTTCCTTTGAGGTAAATCAGTGCTAAAGAAGAACATGAAATACATATGGAGCAATATTCCAATCACATGCTTGCTTGAAACTTCACAGAGAGGGGTATAGCTTTCACTGCCTTCAGTGAATTATGACAGTACAGAACAAGGCATTGTGTACTGCTAGAATTAATTAGCATTGCTGGCTCCATTCTAGGGTGACCAGATGTCCGCAGCCAAAGCAGGACACCTATCTCTGGCTGCCAGGATTTCAAAAGTGATAGGACAACAATGTGCAAATAAAGCCAAATTAAGTTGGTACTGCAAAAATTGCTCCAGGTTTTGGGATTTTCCTGTGCAAAAGGGAGTAGTAACATAAGCGAGGGTGCTTGCGTGGCTTCAATGGTGTTTGTGCTTCAGAGAGTTTGATTATGTTACCAGACCTACTGCATTTTTCCTTTTTGAAGCAGGAGTAAGTATGCTGGGTTCTTCAAAATCCCACTCACTATCACTTCATCACTTCAATTCACCATCTGTAAAGTGGGGTTAATAAATAATGATATTGTAAAGGTAACAGTGTGAAATACACAGGAATGTACGTCTGGGATACAGGTCCAGCAAGAATAAATAATCAGGCCAGCTAAGGACATTCTGGGCATCAGCTCGAATCAGTCTATAGAGTACCACAGTTTAAGGATAGTATTAACAAGACATGGTATTACGAGACCAAATAGCATTTTACAAAGCTGAATAAAGCTGCAACCAAACAGAAGGTCAGTTGTTACAGTCTAATAATGCAAAGTTGATCATAATCTAGGATACACCAACAGCCAGGAAAAGCTTAGCTGAAGATGCACAAATGAATTACCACAGCTTAATGACATACTGTGCATCAGCTGAGCTACAGGAACTGACTATAGAAGCATCCTTAGCCACAAGTAAATGCTATCTAAAATGCATTAATCTAAACCACAGTGAACTTGCTACACTGCAGTAATTCCACTCAATTTTGTGTCACAACACTTAAAACTTTTCACTAGGTTTCATTTAAGCCAATGCGGATTTAGTCACTGACTTCAAAACTCTGGATTCTCAAAACAGGGGATTCCATGGAGACACTCAATTTAATGTTGCCTTCATTAAATTCCAGAGTGAAGACCCTCACATCCAAATCTCTAAACTCTTGAAGAAATGCTGATCCAACACAAGTGTCTTTATTTTCTTTCCATCTGGTCAGTCATTTAAAAGAAAAGCTCTCTATGGTTCCCTGTATTTTACTGTTGATTTTCTTCAAGGTTATAACATGATGCTCTAGTACTCAGTTCCTCTGAAATAGTTTTGCAGTGAAACTGCCACCATAACCCTCCATAAAGTAAAGCTACTGTTTTTTAAGCCAGGAAATACTCTGACAATCAGTCCAGCCTGCTTCCAAGTACAAGACTGAGAAGAGGACCCAACACAGATCTTTTAGCACTTGCAAGTTTATCATGAAGATTTCAAATGACACAGAAATCATAGCCCCTGCCAAGTCATTTAAATGGTTAACTTTCTTCCCTGTATAAAGGACTCCTTTTAATCTGGGATAGTCTTGCTTCAGCTCTCAGCCACAGGAGTTCATTATGACTCCTCCTGATCTGTTAATAAACCAACTGTACTGATCTCTTTATGCTTCTAAGTGTGAAATTGTAAACTTTCATTTTGAATGGAACACTGACTGCTTTCTCTGTTATCTTTTACTTCTGTGGTCTATGAAATTTTACCAAGAGTTGACATGTAATTAACATGAAGAATAATGGAGTAAATGACTCTCACCCAAGCAGAAGCCCAGTGAGATGGTAACAGCACAGGGTAAGCCCTTCCCTGCAAGGGACCAGGTCTACAGCACAAGAATTTCCTTGTAAACAGCTGTAGGTGTAGCATCTTAAAAATGTAATAGCAAAGAAATGATAAGGGGTGTCAGTGTTCTGGGAAGGAGAGTGGGGCATGCTGTTGTTGCAAGTGGATCTGACTCAGCTAGTGAACAAGATAGGAAACGGGCTTCTTGGGAAAGACAGCTCACATGTGTCGCGTCCCAAAGTTGGAGCGACTCAGGTTCGTGGATTTCCTTTGTCAGAATTAAGGTGAAACGACACCAGGGAAGTTCAAACAACAATCGACATTTATTCAACCTAGCTACCGTTGCCCAAGTACACGTGAACTTATCAATATGAACCTTGCAACATAGAATCATAGAATCATAGAATCATTTTGGTTGGAAAAGACCTTCAAGATCATCGAGTCCAACCATTAACCATGCCCCCTAAACCATGCCCTGGAGTACCCTGTCCACTCGCTTTTTGAATACCTCCAGGGATGGTGAATCAACCACTTCCCTGGGCAGCCCATTCCAATGTTTGACAACCCTCTCAGTAAAAAATTTTTCCTAATATCTAACCTAAATCTCCCTTGCCTCAACTTGAGGCCATTTCCTCTTGTCCTATCTCCAGCCACCTGACAGAAGAGACCAACACCCACCTCACTACAACCCCCTTTCAGGTAGTTGTAGAGAGCGATAAGGTCTCCCCTCAGCCTCCTCTTTTCCAGACTGAACAACCCCAGATCCCTCAGCTGCTCCTCATAAGACTTGTGCTCAAGGCCCCTCACCAACTTGGTTGCTCTCCTCTGGACACGTTCTAGCAGCTCTATGTCTTTCCTGTAGTGAGGGGCCCAAAACTGAACACAGTACTCGAGGTGCATGTCATTAAGCTGCTGTTTGAGAAGAGAGGGGAGGTGTAGAAAAAGAAATGGAAGAAGAAACATGAAATGTATCAGAAGGAGAGCCCTCCCGTTGAGTCACGAGGTTCAGAGCGGACCCCCTCGCTTTCTGGACTCCTTCTCAAAGAGGAGCCCAGGGGCGGCTAGATCCACTCCTAGTCTCAGACTTGGTCAACGGTTTATGTTTGAAAGGATGAGGTGTAGGGACTATGGAAAAGAGAGAGGGAAAAGAGGGAGAGAGAGAATGAGAGAGAGAGAGAAAGAAAGAAAGAAAGAAAGAAAGAAAGAAAGAAAGAGAGAGGAGAAGGGTTTCACCAGTCTTGGGTCCAGCGTTGGTCCAGCCAGCCTAGAGATCCAGTTCCGGAGGGTGCGCACTGAAGACTTGTTCTCTCTTCTTTTACAGTGTGTTAGTTGATGATCTCAACATGCGCAGTTCCCACACCTGGGGTTCACTGTAATCCGTCAGTGAGCTTTGGCTGGGGGTTCATTGTGGAGTTGCCTCTCTTTTCCTGCTGGCATGACCACTTAAGATAGAAGCACAGTCCCATCCTCCATGGGGCCTTCTTCCTCCAGGAAGGCGTAAATTGTGTTCCTTCTCCTGGTCACTTAAGATAAGGAACTGGGGCTTTGGAGAAGTGCGTTCCCACCCTCCGTGGGGCCCTCTCCTGTGGCCACATTGTCCTGTTCACAAAACTCCAGCATTTTTACAGAGGCTGTTTTCTCCAGCAAAGCTCTTTAACGGATGTTTGAGACATTAAATTTGTCAGACTGTCACAACATGGTGCAAAGAAGAAGCTATGTCAAAGTGAATGATCCTAGTCTTCTTCAAAAATCCTCACCTATCTTCAAAGAATGGCCAGGCACGATGAAGAAAATGAGTTAGGGAATAGGACAGCACTGTATATATTTTACACGATCAGACTTCAGATCAACCATGTATAGAATCACTTCTGTGGGCTTTGTGCCTGTTTGTTTTTAACTACCAGATGTCCTTGGAGGGTCAATTTATAAATCTGGAGAACCTGCAACAATTGGGAGCTGAGAAAGGTGTGCTTAAATTACTAGACAGACAGGGAGCAATAGCCCTAGGCTTGTAGGACAGCATTGCAATATAATCTTGTGTCTACCAGGAAATAATAGGATGAAGGGATCATAAAGGATGTGGAAGGGAAAGACAGCATTATAGTGTTCTCACTCAAAGGAAGGCATGGCACTGGCTTCCTGGAATTTGACCACATCAGCCTTGTAAGCTTTTAGGTAGGAAAGGCTCACCCAAAGCTATGTGACAGAAATCTCTGTCCTGGTTTCAGCTGGGATAGAGTTAACTGTCTTCCTAGTAGCTGGTACAGTGCTATGTTTTGAGTTCAGTATGCGAAGAATGTTGATAACACTGATGTTTTCAGTTGTTGCTCAGTAGTGTTTAGACTAAAGTCAAGGACTTTTCAGCTTCTCATGCCCAGCCAGTGAGAAAGCTGGAGGGGCACAAGAAGTTGGCACAGGACACAGCCAGGGCACCTGACCCAAACTGGCCAACGGTGTATTCCATACCATGTGACGTCACATCTAGTATAGGAACTGGGAAGTGGGGGCGGGGAATCGCTGCTCGGGGACTAGCTGGGTGTCGGTTGGCGGGTGGTGAGCAATTGCACTGCGCATCATTTGTACATTCCAATCCTTTCATTATTACTGTTGTAATTTTATTAGTGTTATCATTATCATTATTAGTTTCTTCTTTTCTGTTCTATTAAACCATTCTTATCTCAACCCACGGGTTTTGCTTCTTTTCTCGATTTTCTCCCCCATCCCACTGGGTGGGGGGGAGTAAGTGAGCGGCTGCGTGGTGTTTAGTTGCTGGCTGGGGTTAAACCACGACAATCTCTTACTTTATAATTACTTGCAGACTGTGACAAAACTACTTCTTTCCTTTCTCTCAGCTTAACCAAGGAGGCTAACAAGTGTGAGGCTGACCAGTCAGAACCCTAGTGTGAAATCCAAATCCAAGCCGAAAAAATGTGAGAACAAATAATCATATTTTAGCTGGGATTTTATCTCTTTTGGATGCTAGCCCCTCTGGATTCTATCATTAAAGACACAACAGTCTGCTTTTCAATGGCACTTACACGTAATGATTGGTGTGGTGATGGTATTAAATGTGTTGGATACTGCACTTCTCTTTTTGGTATCCTTCAGTACTTTACTGCTTCCTTGGCAGTCTACAGAGGTGATAATTGTGTGTAGAGTGGGTTTGCTGAAGGTTTTATTTTTTAAAAACTTAGCTATTGTGTATTTCTGTCACAGCTTTTATTATGTTCCAGTGACGGTTTGACAATTTTTATTTTCAAATTGACAGTTCCGATAATGATGTACTACTCAGGAAATCTTTAAATCTTCTGGTGGATAAATCCTCTGTATATTTTTGTTTAATGTATTTGGCAGCATTATAATGGATTTAAAATTACATTTATTGTGCGTGTTACTGTGTGACAAGGGATGGATTTCAACCACTCATTTCCCAGGAAACACAGCATTATTACTTGATGCAGAAATACTGCTTTTACATATAGGCTACTTATCACAATTTAAATTTGCCCTCTGACAGTGATTCACATAAACCTTGCATGCTCTGTGGCCAAACTGGAAAGCTCAGCAAGCACTGAGTATTATCAGATTCTCATGCTTCAAGGGAAAATGTACGGATTATGATTACATTAAAGCTACTGTTTCTGTTTCCTGCTGTACCACCTTAATATTGCCCAGTCTGAGAGCATCTCCCACTGTGACCCACATGGAGCCTTTCTGTCGGACTATGCCTACTCTTCACATGCATTTGACTGCAGCGGGGGAGTAAGGAAATGGGAGGAGAAGGGCAAGACACCTAGCATCTGTCTGCTCTTGGGCATGTCAAGGGAAGATTTTTTTGATGAGTCTTAATCGCTCTGATTTGTTATTCAAATCTGGGTTTGCATCTGAAAGCATACCATATCCTAACCTGCTCGAGCAGACTTAGCAAACAAGCCAATCTCACAGGCATATGGCATGGGAAAGGCAATGATATTGCCAACCACAGAACTGCACATGAGCCCTTTCCATCAACTCCCATTCAGGTCCCTTAGAAATCATTCTCCATCTTTATGTAACACCCTTCTTCATACTGAGAGACTTCTGTGAGATACCTTCTGTGAGAGGCTTTGGATACACTAGGGGTCCAGGGACAGCTCACAGGACTTTTGATTTGCTTTCATAAGTTAATCATGAATCATGATTGCTTCAACACACACTTCCTGGCAGAGCTCCTCTTAACAGCAGCTTGGTGCTTTTCTAGCCTTCCACCAAACTGCACTGTCATCAGGGAGACTTACAGTCCTTAAACAGACCCTCTTATCAAATGAATTCCCCTAACTTCATTACCACAACAAATGCATTCACTTCACACAGCTTCTTCATAAGTTATGTTCTATCAGACTGCTGGTTTGTCAGTTAATCAGCCAGCATGGGTTAATCAACAGTCATTAGATGGGCTTCCATGCTTTTCCCCCTTTTCTCCCTCCTCACCCACTGTACATCCAAGAGGTGCTGCCTACATATAACCATGGATGCTATTAACATGTGTGGTAGCACATGTTAAACTCGGGGCACAACTTCCTCTCTCCTCTCTACCTGTGGTTCCCCCATGGCTTCCACTGGCCTGGGCCTATCAAGGGAAGAATGTTCCCCCCAGATTCCTGTCCTTTCTGTTCCCTACAAAAAAACCCCAAACCCAAACCCACAAACAAAACACCACAGAACAAGTGAATGAAACATTTTAATTCCAAAATGTTCCAGAAAGGGCATGGGAAATGGCAACATTACAATTCACTCAGAAGATTCTATTTTGGCTTTGATGTTTTTCCCCTGTGATTTAGACCTGTCTTTTCTCAGTATTCCTTTATTTAGTGTGTGGGTGTGAGGGCAAGAACACAGAAAAAATTGATTTTTCCCCTTCTTTTTTCTTTTATTCCCTCTGGTGAAACTTACAGAACAGTTTTTTCTTCCTTTTTTTTTAAAAAAAAAAAGAAAGTGGCAAGAAAATCCCTTCACTCTCTAGTTTGAGAAAATCAGGTGTCAGCCTGTTTTTACTCTAGTGATGTAAAGTGTTGTTACCGCTGAACAGAGTGACTTTTTCTCTAGAACAGTAATCTCTGATGCAGACATTATACCAGCATAACTAAAATAGAATCAGTTTTGTTTTTTCCTTACTGGCAGTAGCTATAGCTGCCAACTTTTCAATGCAAACAAGCCATCCTAATGTCATACCTGGATCGTGGTTTTGCAGAAACCTTTGAGACAGCTGTCCTTGCCCATTAGTTTCAAAGCATTTCTGTGGTTGCCTAGCTAAACATACAGTGGGGTTATTAATGTAGTCTAATCTGGCTATAGTGCCCCATTGCCACTAAAGATGGGAAGTTATGCTGTCTGAAAGACCTCTGCCTTGCAAATACTCAACCAGAGAGCCTACCGAATGTGAGCTTGTGTGGTTAATTTCAATGTACTAGTGAAATCTGTTTATAATGTCAGAAAAGCTGCTGCCTGCCTGGGATGGAGGTAGTATTGCCCAGATGTTCCCAGTTTCATCTGCTCTTCTTTTTTCAGAATTATCTTTACTATCTTTCTTAGGTCTGATGATAATAACTTACTAGAGAGCTGTTAATGTGAAGGAAGGTAGTATATACATCCTCACTCTGTTTTTTCAGGGATTGGGGCTCGTTATGAACCATCTAGTTTCAATGTACTTTTTGTCTCTTTTTTTGTCTAAAGCTCATTTGCTCTTTTTCAAAAAAATTGTTTATATACTAATCACAATTTCCCAGATGGAAGTTAGCAGAGGCTATGTTATAAACTAAATCAAAACTCAAATAGAAGCATCATGCATGGTAAAATTCACTAGAGTACAATCATCATTAAATCATCCATGAAGCTACGGAAACATTTTAAAAAACCTTACCTTTGTTGTTATTCATTGGGACTTTAAAAAGAGTAATCAGCATTTTTTCTCCTTTGACACCATGACTGATACTCTCTCATCTTGCCTGAGAATCTTCTCTCAGAAACAGAACAAAATATTATGAAGAAATAATAAGAAATTGTGGGTGAGTAATATCAACTATGCCAAGTGTAGTGATATAATTTCTCTCTCTTATCAGCAATTGCTCACACAAGTCACATTTAGGAAGGTCACGATCATGGGATCTGTTCCATTGAACACAAATCTTTGACTTTCTGCTGCATGCTACCCATGAATTCCTTCACACTACATTTAGTTTAGGGCTGTGAGCACTTGTTCTCTTCTAGAGCAGTCTGAGAGGGTTGAAGAGGTTTGTATTTCTTGCTAACCCATTCCATTGCTGGAGGTTACCATCCTTCCTGATTCCCTAAGGGAACAGCAGAGCTAAACAGCAGGGGCATTTAAAATCTTTCCTCTGGTATGGGTGGAAAGAGAAGTTTATTCCTAGCAGAACTCTCCTGGTGTTCAAATCCACCTCCCTTCCCAAGAAAAGCTTTTGCCTTTGTGTCCACAAATGAGACTGCTCTCAAAATTGAGGAAGGCCATTATCTAATGAGATCAGAAAAAAACACTTTCACCTATGCTTGTAACCTTCAATTCAGTCTCCCACTAGTTATTTTTAAGGTGTGTATCCTCATGACCCGAGGCAATTCGTAATTTGTACTTTACTAAAAGCCTTGAAATGGCTAGAGATAACAGACTTTCCTGTAACAAGAACAGACTGAAAAATGATTTCCAAGAACATTTATAAGTTCCTGTATTACTATTTGATTATTCCATTTCCTCTATAACTGCATAACTGTAAGACAGCACTACAATTGTAACTGTTTGGCACCTTAAAGCAGGTTTTTCTCATCTGCATGGAGAACTGGGTCCTTTTTGCTTAACATGATTAGTCTAAAATGTTAGGCATCTTATCCAAACTATTCCCTTCTGTTGTTCCCTTTACAGTCTGTGGACAAAACAATCCATCACACCTCAGTAGGCTGAACTGCCTCTATGATTTCCAAAATTCCTTCAGCAAGTGCCCAGAGAGTGTCCAGTTGAGACAAAACACCAGTTTTCAGATGATGAAACTTAGATGAGATGAATCCTACCCTAAAGGAACAAAAATAGCAATAAGAATCTTCCAAAGTATTTTTTAAACTGTTGTTTTTGAATGGTATTATTTACTTTTGTGAAGTAAAACAGAGCAATTACTTGACAGTGTTTTACAAAAATGTGGATATATATGAAGAGAGCCTTTAGTCATATTATGTATTATTCTAAAACTAGTGAGGTCTTTGAAAAAGCTCTTGGTTGCCTTCCTAATTCTCCTCTTCACTAGTGTTTAAAATAGTCATGAAAAATGTGCTCACTCTAACTCAGACAAAGATAGTACAACCTAATTCTATGCTTTCTTTGCAAGTAGCCTGATCCAAAAATCCTTTGAGGTAATTGATTTTAAAAATTTTTTTGGCCTCCGATGAAAACATACAGCAGCTCATTTTGTAGCTTCAGGCCATTCGCTGGTACAAGGCACAAGTGTTATTTACCCACACCATGGGTAAAAATCCAGCTAAAAGAGGCAGCCAAGTATTTTGGTCCAATTTTTCATGGTCTTCATGGAAATGAAAGAAGGGAACAAAATCCACTTATTAAAACTGGCCAATCTCCATTTAATTCAAATGGGTCATAGTTCATTTCATATATTCCCTAAAAAGATATACTTTTGCTAGCAATGATTCCAGAACTTATTTAAATGAGCAGGGATAAGATTTACCCTTATCCACAGTGACTAACTTGTGGATAGACACCATTTTATAACATACTTTTAGAATATTTTTCTCTTAAAATATCCATAAATATGTTAAAATTGAAGTCTTACTCTTTCATCCTCTTCCTGAACTACAACAGCATATTCAATGTGACTAATCCATTCCTAACTCAGTTCTGTATTACTCAGTGAAGCATGTCCAATTAGAACATTCAGTGACACAACATAAAATAAGGTAAAAGACAAAAAAATCACACTTCCTCCTCTAAGATTAGCCATATGAGAAATGGATTAATAAATAAAACCCAATTAGTGACACAGTAAAACATTCAAAATACAATCCCTAAAAATATCCACGCTGAACGTTCAGATCTTGCTACAGATGAGTAGAAGCACTACTCTGGGATGGGTTTAAAAATGTGATTACAAATGTCAACCAGGGAGTCTGCATGTTTTAATACCTAGACTTTGCACTATCTCTTTCCTTCCCTGTCTCTCTCCTTATTTTATTTTTTTACCTCCAAAGATTTTATTAAGGGGTTTGAGTTTTTGAACTCATCACTCTGATCATGATGTTGAAATCCTAATGACCTCTGCTTGTCATCCACGCAGACCCCTTGCAACTGCTAACAACTGTATGCTGAAGAAGAAACTGCTGCTTCCTTACACTGCCTTTTCTACAGATCTTGCATAGCTGAATCTCTTGCCTAACTTTGTCCTTTCCCTAAACTCTCCATTTCCCCATTACAGTGAGAGCTGTGGGTCTGTTTCTTCCATAGACTAAATATATTTTCAGAGGTCTAATCCAAAACTTTGAAAACTATGTTTGAAAACCATGGCCCTGTAAGTGCATTTGTAAGTGTCTTTAGCCAGACATATTTAAGTGTATGTGTGTTGTCAGTACCTTTGAGACAAATTCTTTTCTTTCTTGGACCTGAATTTAAGCTGAATTTATTTTGCAATTAGAGCTGGCCAGAGAATGAGAACTATGGCTTCCAAAAGAGGAGCAATGATTCCCAACTGGCTTAGGAAACTACAAGCAAGTATTATCGTGACATACAGCCATTATTGTTGAATATCTGCATGAGTGTCCTTTCCCTCCATGCCAATGCTATCTTTATAATGGATTTATCTCCTTTAAATCTTCAAAATATGCTCTGTTGAAATTTCACAACTGGACATTTGTGCAGAATTTTCAGAGATTAAATCTGGTTAGATTTACGTCAATCTGGTTAGAGCCGCAACAGCAACCTCAAGCTAGATACCGTAACTGGACTGTACATTTATTACTCTTGGACATGGCTGCAGGCATCTTGGTGAAGTTTTGCAACTAGGTTGAGTTGTGCAGGTGCATTTCAGCCCCCTGATCACCATTCAGTGGAAGGTTAGAAAACTGGTAAACAGGATGTCCATATTACTAAGGAACTGAAGATTATTTCATATATGTTCTCATTCCACATTAGAATTGAAGTGAGACCTTTCAACGCTTTTCATCAAAGGCCTCAGTAAGAGAGACATGTCCACTTGTCTCTCCTCAGGGACTAGTAGGGGATTAGATCAGCCCTCTATTGTTTCTTTTGGTGGGAAATATTTGTTTTTGCCTCTCAGTTCTGTCCTCCATGTAAAACAACTTTGGGGGACTTTTTTTTTCTGGAAACAATTTTTGTTAAGCTTTTTCTTTGACTTTTTTTTTTTTTAATATATGTGTAATTAATCCTAGTTTTGACATGCCATGGAGGTCTGTGGCCTTCTCTTACCTAGGGTGATAATACATTGCCTCCTTTTCTTATGTTCTTTTCATATACAAATATCAACAGAGCTAAGCCACTGTAAACAAGAGTGTAGTAGCAAGTACCTTGATAACCACTGAAGAGAAAGATTTACTGCTGAATAGATGTGCTGGCTGCCAGCACCGAGTCTCATTTTTCAGCTGTTCTTCAGGCTATTAAATTATCAACAGGTGTTCATTGACGGGGAGAGTCATACAGTGTTGATGCTGTGGAGCTGATTCATTCTAACCCTGGGTACACCAACATACATTCAGAGGGAGGTACTGTGTCAACAAGGCTGTAAGCAACCTGCAATGTCTCTTTTACTTCCAGACACCGCAGTGTTGTGCTCCCTGTCTTGCCTTCTCCCAGGAGTCCCACCTTAATGGCAGCTCAGCAGTTTTGTGCAGGTATTGGCATCCAGCTAAGAGACTGGTAGAAAGCCATCAATGAGAGGCTGGGTATTTGCCTTGGAGTTAGTCTAAAAATTTCAGAGGATCCATGCTTGGAGGCAGATTCCTTGAGGATTAGATGAACATATTAGCATAACTCTGAGCTCAGGCTGAGAAATCTTATTTCATTTAAAGAAGGGAACTGAACCCAAGTTTCCCATTTTACAGACAAGTTCCTATTCTCATGGTCATTTAAGTTTCTTTCATATATAGCATTGAAAGCTCTATTAAATTCCTCATGACAAGCAATCTCCAAATGTGGACATGTTTTGCTTAGCAAAGTTATTACTTTCAGAATAGCCTTGGTCAACAGATATCAAAGAAAAAGGAACTGTCCGAACATGCTTGTTAGTAATACAAGCCAATATCCAAAGATGCTAGTCTGTTGTATGAACCCATGAAACAGTTGTCTGAATCAGTGAAAAGTAAAAAGACAACTGGACTGCAAAACAGGCTGCTTCTAATGCTATATACCTGTGTAATAAGTTAAGTAACACTACATCATCTAATGGTCCCTTCTTGCTTTAAGAAATAAACAGGTCTGTGATTAGGATGCACTTTAAGAAAAAGATAGCATCATCCCGTTACAGCCATGCTTTAGATGGAAGATGATTACAGAAGATTTGTTGCTTTCATGTCCAAAATCCAAGAAATCAATATGAGAAATTAGTCTCGTATGTAAGGTAAATTTGGATATGTGGATGGGGAGAAGGTTACTATGCTTCAAAGAAAAGGTTTTTAAAAAAAGCCATTGGTGGCTATGCCACAGAAACACAGCAGAGAAGCAGTGGCAGGGTGAGCACCACCTTGTGGTGCTGAATCTGATGATTGGTCCATCCAAGCCTGTATTTCCCCTCAACAGCAGCTTTTAGCTGACATTTCAGAGGGAGTTAAGGCAAATGACCAGATAGTCAGGCCTCTACCTCTTCTAAAACAGTTTGTTGTTAATACAGTATAAAACCCTGAGCAGTTTCCTTATCCACATCTTACCCTGAATGCTTTGGAGTTCCTGATTCTAACAACACTTTTCAGCAATGAGTTTCGCAAGGGCATGTGTAAGGTGGGAAAGTTTTTCTCATAATCAGCTTTCAATTTTCCATCTTTAGATTTCAATTCCCGCTTGTGAAAAAGAGTCACTTCCCTTTACAGCACATTTGGATACTGTGGATACCTTTATTATTACACGTCTTGCATTTTTGTTTTCTAAAATTAGCAACTCAAATGTTTAGCTCTCCTTAAAGACACATTTCTTTATACTTAGTTAATTCCCAGGGTCAGTTTCTATCTTTGGCATATAGTGCTTTGTGACCCCTTTGATGAAGAACTACCACTGGTGTAGCGTTTTTGGAATATGTGTCCTTAGTATCTTGAAATTTTTGTAGCTGTGCTTCTCTTGGGTATGAGGAATAGTCTAGCTTTTTTTTTTTTTTTATGTTTAAATAACAATTTTTTAACTTATTAGGAATATAAATTATTCCTACTGCATACACTACTTTGTCAACATTAAGTTTCACTTTCCATTCCATTTCCCATTCTCCTAGTTTGCTTATGTCTCTTTGAAACTGCTGATAAGGTCTGATTTAGACAGGAGAAGGCGAAATCTTTTTTTTTCATGTGACTGTTCATTCACTTTTTCAAATTTTACAAACGTTCTGGTTCTTCATTAAGGTGAGATGAGTTTGTATGTTAAGCAGTGATTTGGTCTCTTCACTACAGAGAAGACTATATCTTGCTTCTTTGGAATTATAGCACTGACTGGGCAAAGAATGAATTTTACGTGAAATTCTAAGTAAATATATTAACATATTTATGAGGTGAAACTCATTTAAAATTGGGTTCTCCTATAACTATAGTATTAAGCATTGGTACTTTTTTAGCCAGGAAAAAAATATTGTTATGCAGCTTCTTCAAATGTTCTATGTATTCAACTCCATTGAAAGCTCTAGAGTCAAAATGGGGCAAAATTATAATATTTTTTAAATCTAATGTATCATTTAAAGTAATTGTATTCTGATCTCAAGTCACAGTATCTATTATGCATTAATCACCACTACATTATTATCGCATAGCTTCAGTAAAAGCAGTTAGTTTCTATGTTGTTGGTGTAGGGCATTTCCACACCTCACCTTACTTACTTATTTTAAATTAAACCTTACTTCTGAATTTCCTGAATTTATAGTGTCTAAGTTGGAGATAATTACAATGACTCTCTGATGTTTGTTCGGTCTCTTCCTTAAATTACTTCAGTGTGCTTTTAACCTTCCTGTCACTTTAGCACAGTTTCTGTTAGAAAAATTAACAAATGTACTAAGTTAGGCTGACCCTGGCACACCACCTCAGCATTCCCCTCAGTTAGCTCTCTGCCCCAAGGAAACCATTTATTCCTGCCCTTCTCTTCATGTCTTACAGCCAGCTCCCTGCGCCTGTGTCATCCAGCCCACAAGCACCAAGACGGGATGACCGTGAGCATAGCAGGAACCTTTGCACAACTGTCCTAATGTGCAACTCTGCTTTCACAGGGAAAAAAACACCACAGGCCTGCTTCACTACAAAGCCCTCTCCGGCTGACTTGTGTGTGGTTGATTTTGAGCTGCAGCTGGCCTTTGCTCTGGGCTGGGCACCTTGGTAGCACGTGAGATGGCTGCGGGTAGGGCTGGCGCAGATGGAGCGGCTGCTGGGCAGCAGCTGGGGCAGGGCCGGCGATGGGGGCAGGTGGTACCTTTGGGGTAGGTGTGGTGGTTGGGGCAGCGGCAGCCGATGGGGCAGGGGCGGCGATGGGGGCAGGGGTGGCAGTTGGGGCAGGGGTGGTAGTCGGCGATATTTAGCTGTTTAGTTGGGGATATTTAGCATTTTTAGCTGTGAAAAAATGGATTTTGAGGGGTCAGATCTCTACCTCAATGGGAATTCCCATGTTTTCAGATAGCTACACTGCTGGTATAAGCAGGATTGTCACTCTCTGGATATTTTTAATCAGGCTTTCACTTTTAATGATATATTTGCTCCATGGGAACTGCTGTTAAGAGGTTTCAGGACTGGAAAGGCTTCAGGTGCCCATACAGTCATTGCACAGCACTTAAAGAAACAGAGCCTCCCTGCGAGGCCTCCTGAAACTGAGACTGCTGTGCATGGCAGTGCGGAAGAAACAGTTATTTAAAATGCCTGTAACACACAGCACATTTTATGGCAGTGGTGCCATAAACAGACACCGCAAGTACAGCAGTCCTTCTGTTTACCTTACAGTTTCCCCTGTAGCAGCCTATATTCAGCTACATGTAACTTTGCCATATTTTAATACTTCCAGACAGCACTTCCTATGGCAGTTTGTCTCAACATGACGTTTTTATTACATTTTCCTGGTTTTAAAATCTCAGCAAAAATGATTAATTAAATTAGGGAGCATTCATTCTTTGGCTTTTTTTCTGGGAAATCATAACTGTTTCTGGAAAAACTGCTTTTTTGCCTCTGAAGGGAAGTTGCAGTGTTGTTGTCTGGTTGCAGAGAGATGCGTTCCAGCATCCCTAGGCAAATTTTCAGTTGTGTCCAAGTTTAAAGTCTCTGACAAATCATCCTTTGTGTGAGCTTAATAGAGGTTTGCTTGTGTGCTGCACTGAAATCCCCTGAGGACTCTCACTGCTCTGAGCATGTGTTGGGCACTCACAGGGGCAGTGCTCCAGGAACAGGTGAAGGGGGGGTGAGAGCCCCCTCCAAGTGGCCCAGAACAGGCACCTTGACATTACAGGGTTGAACAAAGCTTTCACACCTACTCCTCCACAGAGCTGCCAGGGGATGCTGTGGCAACAGACATTCAAACCAGACAGACTTTCATCCCCACTTTTCTGATTTGATTTGGGGAGGGAGATGTGGAAATAATGAAATAAGTTGTATCCCTCTCTTTTAATGGCTGAGCACAGAGAGGGTGGTAGAAACATCTATGAACCCATTGCGAGGCAATACATTTCCAAAAGGTAGTGATTTTTCCCAAAGTTGTCCAAAAATCTTCAGAGCATGAGACTGCTAAACTAAGTTGAGGAGCCAGCAAGCTGTTTTAGCAAACTGGTTGTTGCCATGTATTAAGCACTGGACTGTACTGCTCATGTGTAAAATGAATCCCAGCAATTTCTGACATTTCTGAACTGCCTAATGCTCTGCTTTGCAATCTTTACTACATTAATATTTCTAACACAATTTTGAAAGTAAGAATAATGTTAATTATGTTGAATTTTAAGAACCACATGTGAGACATTTTTTACATTTATGGTTTAGTGTGTGTGTGTGTGTGTCTGAGAATGTGGTGCAGTGATGAGCTGCAAGGCCAGACCAAGTATTGCACTTAACATATCTCATTAAACTCTGCCCAGACTATTTCCCTCCCAGCAACTTTAACTGCAGTTTCTTTCTAACTGACACAATTTCACTCCTTTCTCTCCCACCAAAGCTCACCGAGGCCCGGGACAGGCAAAATCTGCTCCTTGTCTAGTAACAGCAAAAGTCCAAAATCCTAAATGCAGGAATTTCTGACTGGTGGTGGAAGCGTATACCAACACCAGTACACTGCATATGATTTAGATCCTGTCAGCATCAAAGGTATTGCTTTTGGTATGCTCACTCCATTACCGATTAGCAAGATGTCAAAAAGTTGGAGATGCCTAAAACATTGGATACATATTTTTCTCTGGCTGCAGTGAATCTATCTGAGCT
This sequence comes from Harpia harpyja, assembly GCF_026419915.1. Classification (NCBI taxonomy): domain Eukaryota; kingdom Metazoa; phylum Chordata; class Aves; order Accipitriformes; family Accipitridae; genus Harpia; species Harpia harpyja. Next base: position 27,153,333 of record NC_068941.1, on the reverse strand, counting down.
GATAGTACTGAAGGCACTTGCTGATTAGGTAGAGAGACACATAATAACTATAATTTCTTGAAATTCTTTAAAATAGATGAAGTGTAAACAGATAGTATATACAGAATCCATAATGAGGCTTGTGTGGAATAAGGAATTTGTGCACATGTGCTTGGAATGTTGTGGCCACTATACTGGTGTCTGCCCCTTGGGAGTAGCATATGAATTCAAGTCTTTCTATCACACCACTTCATCACATGTTTTCTCTGTGAGTTTATATGGATGTATATATTTATGCATCTGTATGTCTCCCCATGTACTTCCCTCCATCTGCACTGAACATCTGAAGAAAAGAAGCATTCCTATTTTGCAAAGTTTTGAGGGTGTTCTCCTAGCTATCCTGCTCATCAGGAAAAAATAAAATGGTAACACACACAAAGATGCCTAGATCACTTTTATTCTGTTTAGATTCTGTGCACAAAATCTGTCCACATGACCCCTCTCCCCTAGCTACCTGGATATCAGTTAACTGATGACTGGCTAACCATTTGGCACCTTGGCTAGTTTCATTTCTTTGTTAGGTAACTTAATAAATAACTACAAAAATGTTCAGGTGGCTCTATATAGCATTCATTAGCATAGCAGGAAAACCATAGTTATTTAAACAAAATGAAGTGAATGTGAAGCAATAAAAAGCTTTTTAATTTGCTTTACAAAATTTCTGCCTTATTTGCTTTCAGTGGTTATGGAGCAAGGGATGGAGGAGTCATCTACTCTTCATGAGAGTGTTGAGAGGTCTAGTTGGTATAGGAAGGCCTGCGACATAGTAGAAAAACAGAAAGAAGTCCTGTAGTCCTGGAATTTGGTTGCAGGGTTTTGATTGCTGCTGGAGAGAAATGATGCCTTCTAGCTATATGCACTTAACAAAGCTACCCTAATAGATATCCAATGACAAGATCACTATTGTTCTCCTTTCCTGTGCTCCAGACTAGAACAACTGTTGCTGGAAATACTTGTTCAAGAAAGGCAGTAACTTTGTGATAATAATATGATTACATAAAACTATGTGATTAGCATTTTACTTAACGTAAAAGCCTGTGCTCTGTGTGCAGTTTGACCATGAGGATGTGCTGCAGACACTCTGCATTCACTTTTCCACCCTTCCATTCTAACATTCATTCAGTCTTTCACCTTGCCCTCTTCCACACACACCTTCTTTTTCACCTCTTCAGTGCAAACTGTATTCTGTTCTGCTTTACCAGCAACTTCTGGTTAGTTATTCTTGTACTATATTTTGGGGATTTGAAACAGGAGTATGGAAATGCAAAAACACACTAACATCAAGCTCAAGAGTTTAGCTCAGCATGGGCTGGTACTGAGCTGCTGCCCTTTCCCTGTACCCAAGCCCCAGGTCAGACAACAGCGTTATTACATTGTCCTTATAAAGATTTGAAGAACAGAGAAAAAAGGTATTGTAGGTTTTAACGGCATACATTAGAAGTCATTTTCTCTTAAACCTCACACTATATCAATGAGTCCAAACCCAAGGATTCCTGTATTCTGTCACTGCAAGTCATGTTCACTGAATAAATCACAGCTGTATTGCTTCCAAAGCTGATAGTAAAATCTGTGTTCACCAAAGAGAAAGGTTAAACACTATTTCGTTTTACTAATATTTTCAAATACAATGAAGCATCATTAAAATCCTAGTAGTCCTCAATGCTGTCATGCTAAATTAACATATATTTTTAAGAACGAACAGAAGATATTTGGTTTGGGGATGCACTGGAAGTATAATGTTACCAGGTCTGGAGAAGAAAATAAGTGAAAAGAGTTTCAGATCAGGCATTCACCTTTTGAGTTAGAAACACTTCTTCTAAATCTTTTGCATGAAATAAGAAGATTATATCAAAATAAATGAAAGTTTGAATTATTGCTATGCCCAGTCCATTGGTAAACTATCAAAATCCCTACAGTATGTAACTCCTGAGATGAATCATATTATTGATGATGTTGGATAAAATTTCAATTCTAGATAGAATTGCAAGCTAGAATAGTTCAAAAAGGCAACATTAGGAGGTAATCTTATTGCTGTTGCAGGAGCTGCGAAAAGTACAGGAAGCCAACTGTGGCATGCCTCTACTGACAACACTTGGGAAAGCTGCATTTACTCGCAACTTGGGAATTACATAGTTTATGTGTACATTTGAAAAATGTACCTACATTTTCAGAAAAGGTTGTGCATACAGGAACCTAAGGGAATTTAAGAGTTAGGTACCTAGGACTCTACTCCAATGTGATGATTGATTCAAGCATTTACTGTCCAGGGGTATTCAAGCCCTGGCTCCTTATGCAGTTGATAGAGTGATGTAGTTACAACTTCTAAGTTTAGGGCCTGTAATGTAACTGACTGTAGCCTGTAGGCTGTTCTGGAAATCCTGGTCAGCATCTGTACCTTTTAATGCCATAATACCTTTGAGTTTCTGAGTCACACTGTAACAGATCTAGCATGACAGTCTCAAAACTGCCAAAGATTTCCTCCTTTACTGAATATATTGTTATCCTTTCAGCTATTGGTATGAAAAGGTAGTTGTGCACAGTATTCAGAATGTCTATAGAAATACTTCGTTTAAAATTAATAATTACTCATAGATCTTTAATAAATTGTTTTAAGTTCTAAAAAGTCAATAGGTTGCTTATAATTATGTATAACATTTCCTACTGGCATTTTCATAAACATCTATTACACATGCTGCTCATGTTGGTAATATACCCTAAAATATCTACTAATCAACTATTAACCCTTCAAAAGCCTTTATGACTTTCTTTGCAACAGAGTGAAACCAAAGTAAGCATAGTTGTCATGTGAAAAATGTATATGAACTAAAAATTGGAGTGAGCCATGGGGACAGGTATTGGCGTAAGCTCTTGCATCTGTTTTGAACATGGGTTTTTGTCTCTTTTTTTCAGTACTAATGAGTTTAAAGGCAACCTGTGTCAAGTAACATCATGCTTAAAGAGACAAAGGAGGACAGTTTCTAAGAACACTACAGTTTTTCTTTAAAATGAATATTTATTAACTGACCCATTAGTTTATTCATTACAGTAAAACAGAACCACAGAAGCACAGAATGGTTGAGGTTGGAAGGGACCTCTGGAGGTCATCTGGTCCAACCCCATCTGCTTGAGCAGGCTGCCTGGACCATGTCCAAACATGAGTATCTCCAAAGAGGGAGACTCCACAAACTCTCTGGGCTACCTGTGCCAGTGTTGTCACCCCCAGAGTGAAAAAGTGTTCTCTAATGTTCAAAGGGTGAACCCCCCCCCCCCCATGTTTCAGTTTGTACCCATTGCCTCTTGTTCTGTCACTGGGCACCACTGAAAAGAGCCTAGCTCCATCTTCTTTGCACCCTCCCATCAGCTATTTGTACGTACTGATGAGGTCCCTCTGAACATTCTCTTCTCCAGGCTGAACTGTCCCAGCTCGCTCAGGCTTTCCTCATGAGAGATGCTCCAGTCCTTTAATCATCTTTGTGGCCCTTTGCTGGACTGTCTTCAGTAGCTCCATGTCTCTCTTGTGCTGGGGAGCCCAGAACTGGATGCAATATTCCAGGTGTGGTCTTACAAGTGCTGAGTAGAGGGTAAGGATCATATAGTACAGGGGAAGAGAAATATAGTGGTTTGGCTGTTTAACGCCAATTTCAACCTGACAAAACTAAATAAATTTAAAAACATGCCTATAAGTGGCCTTCATTGGTAACGTGGCCTTCAGCAATGACATCTACATGCCAAGCCTGAATTCAGTATTTTAAAGAGTTTCTTTCTCTCTTTATGCCTCCTGTTTTCTTTCATTCTAGCTACTGCCTTTTGTTACTTCTGTAGAAGCTGATCTCCCACAGCTTTATTCTCTCTTTTTGCCCTCAGCATTATAGATGCCTGTTGGCATATTGGTTGCTCTTTTCTTTCAAAACCTTCCCCTTTAGTATTGCTCCCCTATTATTCTCATTTTGTCCTAACCTGTCCCATGCTTGGCTGTGTTTCTCGCTACAGTCCTGATTTTCTTGCCCACTGGAGTTTGTAGGATGTAACCTGGGGCTCCTGCCTGAGCTTCTGAGTGAGCAGCAGTCATCACTCGGCTAAAACAAGACCCAAGCTTCCTCTAGATTTTCTTTCAGTCTTTTAGAAAATCAGGCCATGCTATACATTTCTGCCACTAGCCTCTTCACAGACTGAGCCCATGTTCTCCTGATAGGTGGCTGAGCCTGTGCTCACCCTGGAAGTATCAGAGATGAATTTTACAAGGAAAAATCATCTGTTCTGCTATTTGTACTTCCTTTCCTTTCCATTAAAAGGTTTAATTTCTTCTGCCATTGTATCTGAAACCTCTGCTTCTGCTTGTCCTTCCCTCTGTATTATTTCTCTCATTTAACAATAATTTGTGGGGCAGACTCACAAATGCTACAAATCCACTCCATAGCTTCCTTTCTGTCTCTGTGCTACTTTGGTAGAGTACTGCAAAATTATAAGAATGGGGTCTAAGAGGCACTAACCTTCTAATTATTCTTCCATGTGTTTTTATTTTCTTTTTCTTTCTTTTTCTACTTTTCCTATTCCATCTGTTGCTTGTTATCCTACAGTGTTTCGGTTTGTGTTTTGGCTGCATTGTATAGTGCCCCAAGCTGAGGATCTCTAATATTTGTTTGGAACCTGTGAGTTCTACTATTATATGTAAATACTTAAATATTATAATATTTTGCATAGCTCTGAGCAAATATTTTAATATTCAACATGTCCTAATATCTCCAAAGTAAGAAAAATACATCTTGTTGTTTTGTCAGATGTACACATATTAGCGGGTGGGGAGGTCCTCAATGAAGGCAGATGTATGGCCAGTGCGACTAACATTGTTCCTTTTAGGCCCGGGGTAGGCAGAACAGGGCAGAAGGTGTGGAAAGTGATGGGTGATGGAGAAAGAGTGCTGATTCATAGGAAGGGTAGCAAACAATAGCAATCCAATTAAAGCCAAATGATGTTGGGAAAACCACTTGTCAAGTAGGGTCTGGACATTAATACATGCCTTATTGTAAAGAGGCATTTCTGAGTGGAAAACAGCCCTCTGCTGTTAATATAGGAACTGGAGAAAATAAAAATGAGAAGAAAGAAGATTTTAATTTTATTTTACCCTATAATATATTTATCTTGGGTCCATTCATTTCTTGTCTGTTTGTGTTTATTTTTTTTTAAAGTTTATAACATGATTTTTGTTCTTTCTTCTCATATTTATTCCCCTCAACCTAACACAGTTGAGGAAGATTCTTAGTATTTCCAGTTTCATTTCAATGGGTAGACTTGGTGGAACAAAATATTTTTCAAAATAATCAGGATGGACAGAATGTGCCCTGGCACATTTCAAAGGACTCTTTCTCTGGGTTAAAGAGAGAGTAATATTTTGGCTGACTGTCTTCTTTAACTTCTGCCTACTTTGCAGTCTTTGATATTTGGGAATTATCCCAAATACTGTCCACTTCTCTAAGGGGCTGCCTGAATAGGAAATGTCTCCTACACAAAGCAGTGTTGCTTTAGGGGAAGAATTGTTGCTTGGCATGTTGATGTGCTTTCTGCTGATGTAGTGGGGTTCAGGACTTTATAATTGTCACTTTGATATTTTTCTGTGGACTACTAATAAAAATGGGGATTAGGGAATACTGCTGATCCCACTCCAAAACAAATATTACTACAGAGAATAATATGGAGTTTGTTTGTATCTGCTTGGAATATAAAGAAGGTGCACTGCAAAGAAGGTGGTAGTGGATTTAGTATTAGAGCCTTATTTTCACTTCTGTTAGCCCTCCAGGTAGTGGCGCTGTACTAGACTTGCAGTTGTTCCAAACCTTGCACACACTGGTGCTGCTAACTAGACTGACCTCCTTGACATGCAGTGAGCTTGTTTTTCATCATGCAAGTCAGAGTGATTTCCATTTCTGCATTTTAATTCTTCCCTTTTCACTTTGAAATTCTCTCACTTCCTTCTAGCGGAACTAAGTATTATTTCTATAGGGTAAAAATAGTCACACATGCATAGGAATGGATGAGTTTCTTTGAGATATTATGAATTTCTTACACATTATGAATTTCTGCACATTTTATTCAAAAAATATTGATTAAAATTAGGCTCAGAGTTTACTAGCAATCATTGCTTCTGTAGCCAAGGATGTATTCCAAGATTAAATATTAGCCTTAAATGTATAATTTAATTCTAGGAAACAATTAGGTATTAGAACCCACCTCTATATCTGTTGTGTAATAAGCTCAGATCCCAGCCCACAGCATCATCAGCTCTCCAGCTGTGTCTCTTGACTTTGTCCCAGTTCTAACCGTTCTCCTATGAAACTGATGTTGGCTTTGGCTCATGCAATATCACATATTTGCCCAATGACATCAACATCACTTACATCCTGAAATGCAGCTGTCTTTCTCCCATTCTGAGTCCAGATTGCCTGCCCATAGCTCAGTCATTCTAGGCACCCCTCTGTAGTATCATTTTTAAAAATAAAGAAGCCCTGGTTTAAGTGATTAAGTTTTGGGTGTTGGACTTTAGATGTGGAAGAGTTAAATTGCAAGCATAATTTCTTTATCCAAGTTAAAGTGGGTAAGAACTGTACGTGCACGCCAACTCCAAAACTTAGGACTTACCACTGGCTTTCCAGATGGACTCACTGCCCAACATCTCTGACACAAGCATTTAGAAGCGGATTTTCAAAGGTTTTCAATGCCATTTCAGATTCATACATTAAGCTACCATTGGAATTGCTGGGACTGATAAGTATTTTTTAAAATCTACCTTTCACATAGCTTTTTCAAAAGCATTAAATTAATTTTTTTCTTCCATAGAGATTAACATACTTGATTTGCTGCTGCTCCTAAGCCAGGGAAAGTATGTTGTGGGCTGTTTTTAAACAATATTGTTGCTTTGAGATTCATAATAAGACTTCCAATCTGGTTTACTGGTTCTACTTTCCTCCATGGAATAACAAGTCCCCTTTATTCCCTTGGGAGACTGTTTAATCGGGATGTATTAGAAAATTTAGCATATAACAATAACGGCTCTTTACAGAATATAAAGTACTCACAAGAATTAACCAAACCTACTACTGTCTCAATAGTAATGAAATGAAATATCGTTAACTTGAGTACATTTGTTGGGCTACTCTTTTTTTTTAATGGTGGGGATGTTTTTGTCTGGTTGTGGGTTGGGTTTTTTTCTGAGGAATTGTCTGCTTCCTTTCTACTTTATAAAACATCCTCCAGATAGGTGGAACTGTGCATAAATTATTCATTCAGGTAACTGTTACATCATCCAGGCTGTCTAGGAAATTGCACTGTCATCTGAACCTTTCACCAAGTAATGGGTAACCATTTTCTCAGGGCAAGAGATGGTAAAGAGATGAATGAATAATAATTAGTAACAATTATAGTGGCAGGCCTCTCTTGGGATTTTTAACATCATGATCGAGGGCTAAAAGGAGCTGCTTTGAAGGAAACATTTGTGGCCAGAGTCCCTAAACCCCACAGGTATTTCTTCCAAGCAGGTAGATTTCAGCCACTTCTGAGGCACAGAGCATTTTACATTGTCAATAACAAAAAATTTGCAAGCCATTTAGACCCCCTGTGTGCAAAGCTGTCTTCTGATTTAGACAACTCACTTCAGTCTTCCTTGGCCAAATGCACCAAACATAGAAAACAGTGGCTTTCTAGCATAGAGCTTTTGAACCACAGGCATTTAGATTTCACTTCTGCAGGACTTTTCAGTGAGCTTTCATTTTAAGGATAGATATTTTCACAGCATGTTCATCTTTCTGAGATGCGTTTGTTCTTCCTAGGAAGTGGGAAACCAGCCTGCAGAGTTCTGTTGGTCAACACAGACAGAAGAGGGGAGCTGCACACTGCATAGCTGTTGAGGAGCCAGGGGAAGGAAAGGGGCACTGGAAGAGGAAGAAGCACAGTTGCACGGGTTTCTCATAGTGCTTCCTGGCACCTAAGTTTTCCATCTTTGCTCACTGATACCTGAACAAACTGATGCCATGGCTGCAGAGAAAGAGCAGACGTGTGGGCAGCTGGGACAGAGCAGACAGTAGGGTCATTAGACAGCTGTGGTGGAAATCTTGTCACATTTTGATCCCACCCTGTCTGATAACTGAATGCCAAGCATGTGTGTTAAAATTTCTGAGTTAATTATCTCTTGGCACTATGATAGCTACAGTTTCCAACATCATGCTGGACTGGGTGGGTTTGCCACAACCATACAGTTCATACCAGACAAGACGAAATTCAAACTTCCAGGAAAATCAAGTGTGCATACAAAACTAAATCCCAGCAGGGCTGGGCAAAGGACTGGGCTTCTCTAAAGCTAGCCATGGGTACAGAAATGTGCATATCACTTTGATTTATTCAGCTTAAACATGAACCAACAGAAAGTGAAACACATTGGAAGTTATACTTGAAGAATTCCCTTGCCTGGAGAAAGATAATAAATTGAATACTCAGTCTGTCCCCTTTTCCCTTCCAAAGTACTCTAGTGACAATGCAAGCATTCACACTCATGGAAAACTGAGACATGGGAGAAGGCCCTTGATATTGAAATGAAGCCACAGCACAGTAATATCTTTCAAAGTTCCTGGCAAAGATGACCTTCTCATCTTTTCAGAAAGCAACATTTTTGTGTATGGTCCCTTGCGAAGGCACAAGTTAGGCTTAAATTTTGAAAATTACCTGACCTTAACACAGCCCTCTCCTGAAAGAAGGAGTCCAGGAAGCGAAATCCTCCCTTTCCAGCAGCATGTTAGTTCGGCAAGTTTTTTGGAAGCCTGCATTAGACATGGAGAACCTTCTAGTTGTAAGAGCTTCCCACTGGATTTTATGGATTTCAGTCCAAAACTAACAGCTTTTGAAGATCCTTCTCCTACACTCTGTTCTCCTTTGGCAGCTTCTACACTAGTCATATGGAACAAGGGATGGTATTTCAAAATGTTGTGATTAGCTTACACAACCCTATTGATCATCTTCTGAATGAATGTTGCAGCAATATTACATATGGCTGTTGTCTAGGGGGCTTTTAAGAATTCAGAATCATAGAGATTTTGCCTTAGGCTTTGAAGTAAAGTTAGAAGGATGAGATCTTAAAACAATTTAAGAAAAGATTTTTTTGGCAGATCAATACAGTCTATTGCTTGATCTGCAGCTCTGGTAAGAGAAGGCAACAAAATAGGAGGATGCTGGAGGATAAAGAATAATATAGAAACAATTATAAATGCCATTCTTTATATTAGTAGCTCAACCTTACTTCAAAAGCTATGTTCAGTTCTGGGTACTTGATCTGAAAAAGGACAATGCAGTAATAATTGAGGTTCAACAAGAACGAATAGGGGTATGGAAAAATGCTTGTAAAAAGGGAGGTTGAGTTAACTGAGGCTAACAGATTAGGTATGTGACTGCTGCAGTTCAAAGTAATGCTGAAGCTGCCATTGATCTTAATTTAACAACATCAGTGACCAAACCAATCAAAGGTGACACAATAAAACCATGGAAAATAAAAAAAAGAGTATTATGAAGGGGAACCTGCAACTGCTCTGCAGAGGAGGAACTAGGAACTCTAGACAGTAGCAAGTAAGCTTAAACCATGTGATGAAATGAATGTTTCTGCACAACATGCACAATCAGATTATGCTTCTTGTGACCATCAGAAGCCTGAAGGCTAGCAGCCTTAGCAGGGACTAGAAGAAGAATGGCTGCTTTATTAAGAAGGCAAAGACCCTGAGTTACAGTGGCACTTCTAAAGGACCATCAAATTGTAAAAGCTTTGGGACTCTTCCAAACACTCAGATCTCGAGGCATTTAACATCTTCTACCTGACAGACGAGGATAAACATTATTAAGGTTCAAATTGTATCTGTTCCTTTATGGCTTCTTACATGTAAGATCACAGCCCCTCTCACAGGAACAGAAGTTGGTGCTGGGTGTTCTGGATCTGCCAGGCAGCTCTTCAGATTCTGCAGCCTGGCAGAAGAAAGCCCTCTTGGAGTCGTGTTTCTCCTGAAACCATTGCCATTCAGCTGACGACACTGCACTTGTGCATTTATCAATTTCTAACATAGTTTAAGAAATTCCTCAAGAGGCTTCTTCTATTCAGTAAGGATGGAAAGGAAGTCCTGGCTGCCTGGACTGTTGTTGGGTTGGGGAAATGAAGCAGTGTTTGTTCTCATGACTCTCCTTATTTTGATGGTCTGCTTTTCCTCCTGGTCCCTTAGCCCCTCCCCACAGACACAGCTCAATCTTACCTGAAATCGTATTTGCTCCACTGTTGCATTCTGTAACTCTTGTCTTCGCAGGGTTGATCGGTGTCATTCCTTTTTGTCCAGTCACATGGTACCATTCTCAAATGGGCCCTGTTAAAGCTGAACAACACAAGCTCCCATTTGTGTTTTTAATTACATATGTGTATTAAATCACCACCAGCAGTAACAGAACTGACCCCTGTGTGCACCTTTCAGACATGGGTGAGGCATTCTTTGATGTCAGCTTTATAGGCTCCTGCTCTTGGCATTGCATGGGGGCTCTTACTGCCTGCGGCTGTGATTGGAGACAAATGTCTATTTCCTATTCAGTGATCCTAAGACAATGTATAGTGGTAGGTATGTTTTAGTTAGCTTATTTTCCAGGGGTTTTGTTCCTTTTTGACTGTTCTTTTGCCACTGTTCCTGTGTGTGCCAACTATTTTGTCTTCTGCTTGTCACCAACTTCACAAATGTGCTTTTAATCATAACATTTTCAAGGAACTGTTTGCTTTTTTATTGCCTTTGAAGAATGGGATATGGAAAAGGAGGTAGAAACTCAGTCAAAACTAGGATGAAGGAAAAAAATAGGAGAGAAGATGATGTCTTTAAAAGCATTATATGGATGAAAAGAAACTGTAAGGAATAAAAAATATGACTCTTCATCTGTACAGCATTCTGACCCGGGATTTCTAGCACATTAGGTTAGGTAGCTTCCAGAAGTCCCTTCCAAACTAACTTTTTAGATGGGTCTGTGTTTCATCATGTCGTGTAGCTATTGCATGGGAATTAGGGCAGTATGTTTACTACCCAGCCAAGAGGACAAGGATTTCTTTTGCACACTATCTTTGCATTTCACACAATTTAACACATTTCAAATTTCCCTTCAACTTAACCTTACTCATGAATTCTGTGAGTCTTCCCAGGGATTACAGCAGCAGTATCATACTACCGTTAAGGATGTCAATGTGCTCCAGTTTAGCACAGATTCTCCCTTACCTTGTTTTCAGCATTTCTGAAGAATAAATGATATCAATACATTTTTAAGAGCTCAGGCTTAGTATCAAATTTTGTAAATTATAAGCACTCAGCATATTTTTATCCTAATGAGAAAATTCAGTGCTGCTCCTGTCACTGCTGTAATAGATCCATTGATCTGACAGGTGTATAAACTTATAAACTAGGAGGACTGAAATTGTTACTAACATTAGTTAGTGATGACTGTATTTCACCATAGGTGGATCTAAAAAAACCCAGATTCCTGAGCTGCTTATGCTGAAGTGTCTTTTTTTTCCCTTAAAAGAAAGAAAAAAACATTCTCTTCTGGCCCCAGGAAATGCTGCAATGATGATGCATTCAATTTATTGTAGTACGGCCTTAACTTTGAGACTGCTTCTTGTAATCAGAAACAGTGTTTTGGTTTTCTTTTTTTTTTTAACAATGTTCTGTGTTAGGATCAGGTGATTGATTTGATTCTAGTTTAATTTTACTTGTCAGATTGTATAATGCAACCATAGGATGAGTGTAGGAGATGTATGACTAGCTTTGGCTGACTCAGAAGCTGACCGTGCCAAGGGAATTTTATAACTTGGTACTAGAAGAAAGTGAATTTTCAAAAATTTTGCCCAAATTTTTACTCGGGCCTTAAGCAAACACCTGTATTTACGTAGTAAGTCTTTTGCCTGTGTATTGGTTTTGTGTGGCAAGGTTTTGGTAGCGGGTGGGGTTACAGGGGTGGCTTCTGTAAGAAGCTGCTGGAAGCTTCCCCTGTGTTCGACAGAGCCCATACCAGCCGGCTCTAAGACAGACCCGCCGCCGGCCAAGGCCGAGCCAATCAGCGATAGTGGTAACGCCTCTGTGATAACATTTTTAAGAAGGAAAAAAAGTTGGGACGGCGGTATTCGGCAGCCGGAGAGAGGAGTGAGAACATGTAAGAGAAACAACTCTGCGGACACCAAGGTCAGTGAAGAAGGAGGGGGAGGAGATGCTCCAGGCGCCGGAGCAGAGATTCCCCTGCAGCCCGTGGTGAAGACCATGGTGAGGCAGGCTGTCCCCCTGCAGTCCATGGAGGTCCACGGTGGAGCAGATATCCACCTGCAGCCCGTGGAGGACCCCACGCCGGAGCAGGTGGGTTCCCGAAGGAGGCTGTGACCCCGTGGGAACCCCGCGCTGGAGCAGGCTCCTGGCAGGACCTGCGGATCTGTGGAGAGAGGAGCCCACGGAGCAGGTTTTCTGGCAGGACTTGTGACCCCGTGGGGGGCTCACGCTGGAGCAGTCTGTGCCTGAAGGACTGCACACCGTGGAAAGGACCCATGCTGGAGCAGTTCGTGAAGAACTGCAGCCCGTGGGAAGGACCCACGTTGGAGAAGTTCGTGGAGGACTGTCTGCCGTGGGTGGGACCCCACGCTGGAGCAGGGGAAGAGTGTGATGAGTCCTCCCCCTGAGGAGGATGAAGCGGCAGAAAATAACGTGTGATGAACTGACCGTAAACCCCATCCCCGTCCCCCTGTGCCGCTGGGGGGGTGGTAGAGAATCCGGGAGTGAAGTTGTGCCCGGGAAGAAGGGAGGGGTGGAGGGAAGGTGTTCTGAGATTTGGTTTTATTTCTCATTACCCTACTCCGGTTGATTTGTAATAAATCAAGTTAATTTTTCCCCAAACTGAGTCTGTTTTGCCCGTGACGGTAATTGGTAAGTGATCTCTCCTATCCTTATCTCGACCCACAAGCTCTTTGTTATATTTTCTCTCCCCTGTCCAGTTGAGAAGGAGGGGGAGTGATAGAACAGCTCTGGTGGGCACCTGGCATCCAGCCAGGGTTAACCCATCACAGCCTGTCAGTCAGTTACGTGAACACATTCATTTCATTCTCCATCTACTATAATTGTTCAGGAGGCATCCACAAGGATACCAACTCTGTTTTGTTGTTAGCTCTTGCTAAAAATACCAAGTCTTCTGACAATGAATTCCAAAGGTTAGGAAAGAATTGTGTTTGAAATAAACAAAAGACAAGCAACTAGACCTTCCTCCTCCCTTTATCTATGTAAAATGTACAGCCTGACAATTTTATGGCATTTCTTCTAGTTTGGGGTATATGAGCAATAAGGCCTCTTGATTTTACCATTTATAGATTTAGCTCAGTCTTTTATGTAACTTCCGAGTTCATCTCTAAATTAAACAGTTTCAGTCTTTTCCCTTACAATGATATATTGAGCATCTCTCACTTTGTTGACAGTTTTCTGGTTGTTTTTTTGAAACCCTACAGCAAGATGTGCCCTGTTACTTTTCCCCTGTTGCAGTCTGCTTTAGTTGCAGTCAATGGAGTGAAGCGTAGGGTTTTTCTGCCACCATTAGGGTGGGAGGTGTACTGCAGCAGCTCAGAAGCAACGTTGGAGGGGCCCTTACAGAAGAATTGGGACTGAAGAAGCACTTTCTTGTATCTGAAGAGCTTTCAAATTTATGTAGCAAAAATAAAAGAGGCTAGAGTTCCTTTTTCTTGTCCTGCAGTCCAGAATCAGGGCAAAAGGGCATCACTGCAGGTAAAATAGCAATGGGTATGATGAGTGAAAACGTAGATACCCACCTACTATAAGTGAAAAATTTAGTAAGAACACTGCATTTGCTCCTATCTGGAACCAGCAAGTGTCATGAGAACAGATTATCAGCTCAGATTCCTGATAAAGCAAGCACTTTGCTGTGACTAGTTAGGAATCATTGTATAGCTAAGTTAGATGCAATATATGCAATCACTGAACAGAAATTGAGTGCCCCATCTTTGTAAATTATCTGCCAGGAAAGGCCTGCAGTCCTCTGAGTTCACAGTTTGGCCTAACATGTCAGTCAAGCTTGCTGCAAGTCCAGCCACTGTCTGAGTGGAGTTTGGGTTCACCAGCGACTCCTTGGCTTGTCAACCAAAAACTGTGAGCTAGTAAAACCATGAGATGTATTTACAGGGTCCTGTCTTCACCAAAGACCAAATTGATCAGCGTGCCACTTACTATTCAGAATCAACCAACATTACTGCTTCACCCATCCCATGGTAAGGGGTGACATGCTTACTCAAGTTCATAACATAAAATGGAGTCACAGAAGGAAATAAATTGGTTTTGTTGGAGTACCTTCAGTAAATGTGGAAGGGTGTAAGAAATGGCCAACCTGAGAAAAGACTTCTGTTACGTATATTATCTTATAGAATATGGGTATATAGGAACGTGTTTTCTGGGAAGGGGTTGTTCTTTTATGAACCTATATGTTGCATGACTTATATAAAACCCATAGTACATTACCTATAGGACTGCAACACTGAAAGATAGATGCATTTCCTTGGAAAAAGACATTGCTGTGAATCTGCCCACAATAATTAAAGATTTGAACTAGCTCCTCAGAACTATTTCAAGACTTCAGGAAAATGTGATCCCTTCAGAAGAACTCTGGTATTCAGTAGCACATGGTTTGCATGGAGAAGTCAGATTCTCAGATTAGTACAGCACCATGAACACTTCCATGCCCCCTTCCCTCCTCCCCAGTGTCCTACCTCTGTCAAAGTGGCTTTGAAAAAGATGATCGAAAGTACCACTGACACTAAGGAGGGCATTTCATAGCCTTTGGTGAGCTTTGGATGAGGCCAGAGAGATTACCCGGTTGTTTGAGATCCTGATAACAAGCAACATCTGCTGTCCCAGAAAGTGGGAGTGCAGGCTGGCAGTGCTCATGTGAGAATATTGTGCCTTGACACTTTGCTCCCTTAGTACTTTTGTTTTCACAATCAGCCTTTTTTTATTATTATTTTGGGGTGATTGAAGAAAAAAGTTATTTGCCTTTTCTTTTATACAGGATATAAACAGCCACAGGTAGAAATGTCACATTATTGGAATTAATTTTTGCAAATTTGTGTTATATTTGCTTTCTTTGCAATGAGGAGTTTGTTTTGATTTTTTCCTCAGGTTGATTACTAGCATTTTCCCAGAAATCAGTATAGATGAGTCTCAAGATTCTGAGATTTGCAGTCATTAAAATATGAAGTAATGTCTTCTCAAAACTTTAAAGCAGGTACATCTAGGAGGAATCCTTCCTATTTCTCAAAACATCACACAAATTCCCCTTTACCAGCTCAAGAGCTGGTACAGCTCAAGAGAAGCTGGACCAGATCAAGTATCCATTCAGCCCTGTATCTTGTATTTTCTAGGAGCAGTGAGAAATGTTTAGGGAAAGAGCATTGAGATATAGGATTAAATGATAGTGTGAAGTCATATATCACACATATTTCTCCCACTGCTAGTACTGAGGAGGACTTGTAGCTCTCCCTATATACTCTTCCTCCATCGCAGTAGAAGGATCAGGCAGGGAAACCCATATCTCACTTCTGACTCAGCTGCTTATCTGTTCTTGGCAAGTCATCTCACATTGCTCTGCCTTAGTTTGCCCAGCTGCACAATGGCAGTTATGATGCTTTTGCCTTTGAAAAAAACATTCTGGAAGCTGCAGTAAAAGGAAAAAAGTAAGGATACTTTTGGCTGGAGCATCCTCCTTTTTTTCACTGGCCACTTCTAACAGTCTTCTTGTCTGTATCTTGCTGCCCCTCTGTCTCCATTGATCTAATCTGAAAATACATTTTTTGCTCTTTTTCACATATTTCTAATTCTCTTTCCTCCTGGCTATTTATTCATTGTTTATCTCTGTAATTGTATTATTGAACAGTTCTACAGATTTCTCAAAGAATACTTAAACTGCTATCCTGTAACTAAAAAATCTTTCTTGTATGGTGTATTGAACAAGCCTCACACCTTTATTGTCCCATAGGGTCAGATTTATCCACACTACAGCAAGTAACTAAAATTGGACCTCCTTCTTTTGTTGAAATGTGTTGCCTCCTGGATAGCTTTGCCACTACAGGAAGAAAATGCGTAACAATCCCTTAGCTCTTGAATTATTCTAGGAAAATAAGTTCAAGTTTTCAACAGAAATTGTTGAAGCCCATCTGGCTACGGCTTACTATGGGTGAACTGTCCAAGATCTTTCCTATATAGCAATACCAATTTTTGGCCCATGCTGGTGATCTCTTTAGCTTCCTTCTTGAGAAGGAACCACAGCCTCAACATGATGCTGAAGTAGGGCCAGATGAAAGTACAGGCATACCATGTAAGTGTTTGCCACCTCTACCGGCATGATATTACAAGAGAGGCTTAACATTCCTTTTCTGCTCAGTAAAGTATGTTTGTATCCTCACCTAAGTGCAAACAATTAAAAGAGGTGGCTGAAGTTGGCAAGCCAATGGGAACTGTAGCTCTGAAGGGGAACATGGCTCTACGCATTTTTAAACAAGGTTAACGCTGCACGCTGCTGTTGGGAGATTTCCAGGGTACAGCTAGGAAAGAGGATGCAGGGTTACAACTACAGAAAGGGCCACATTATAGGAAATAAAGCCCTGGGACCTTCATTCTTGGCTGCGAAGTGCAACTGGGTGGATATCCTGCTCCTAGCACACTGGACTGTGTTGTGCTGGGCAACAGACATTGCTGCTGCTGTTCTTGTTTCATTCAAATTATTACAATTTACATAATTTTGCTGATTCCTCTCCATTAACTCCAATTCCATTGCATCTCTGGTAATTACCTTCCCTCAACACCTTCATGGCACAATTTGCTTGAAAAATGAGATTTTAAATTTTTTTTTTTAACAACCCGTTCCCTATAGGAAATGCACAGACCTGCTGTGAGTGAGTGATAATTATGAGGGAAACATATGGTTCTTCACTGTTGCACCCTATTGAAGCTCAGAAAAATATATATTTATGGTGTATCTAAAATTACTATATCATACAGCTTTCCTTAAGCTCTCTCACTTTCCATGTCTACCCTTTCTCCAGAGGTGCTAAGATTTTATGGCAGGAAAATTTTTTAAAAAGTGACCGTTCCTTTGAAAGTGTTGTTTCTTTGCCCAAATCTAACACTAATTGGCCTTTTCTTGCAAGCACGGTGATGACTAGCCTTCTTGGATAATGTATAGTGAATCCCAGGCTTACATGAAAACATGCTGTCATGGTTTAACCCCAGTCAGCAACTAAACACCACACAGCTGCTCACTCACCCCCCAACTCAGTGGGATGGGGGAGAGAATTGGAAAAAGAAGTAAAACTCAGGTTAAGATAAGAACAGTTTAATAGAACAGAAAGGAAGAAAATAATAATGATAATAATAACAATAATAAAATTACAGTAATAATAAATAAAAGGATTGGAATATAGAAAACAAGTGATGCACATTGCAATTGCTCACCACTTGCCAACCTATGACCAGCTAGTTCCCAAGTGGCAATTCCCCCCAGCCCACCCCCCAGTTTATATACTGAGCATGATGTCACATGGTATCAAATATCCCTTTGGCCAGTTTGGGTCAGCTGCCCTGGCTGTGCCCCCTCCCAAATTCTTGTGCCCCTCCAGCCTTCTTGCTGGCTGGGCATCAGAAGCTGAAAAATCCTTGACTTAGTCTAAACATTATTTAGCAACAACTGAAAACATCAGTGTGTTAACAACATTCCTCTCATACTGAATCCAAAACATAGCACTGTACCAGCTACTAGGAAGAAAATTAACTCCATCCCAGCCAAAACCAGAACACATGCATAAAAGTAACATAAAATGTCTTGCAGGGCTTATCTTTCTTAGTGGCAGGAACCTGATACTAGTAAGGAACTTATATAACACTGTTTTATTCACTAAAATGAATCAAAATTCTGAGAATTATGCCTCTTCAGGCAAAAAGCAAGATAGTAGACACAATCAATTCCCTGTGAGACTGGGTTTTGTTGGGGTTTTGGTTTTTTTTTTAAATCTAGCACTGAATTATAAGGACAGTATGGGAATACAGATAAACCCTTATTGTAGCACCAATAGTATTGCACCTGCCAACTAAAATGTTTGGTCCCTTCCCATCCAAACCATTCTATGATTACCGAATTTGATACCTGGAACAGTGCATGTAAAGAGGAACTGGATCCTCAGGAGGCCTAGCTGTTTGGGAGATTTCCTAGACTGCATAAAGGGAGTTGGGAAAGTTGATGTGTAATGATTTGTCATTGATTTGGAAGGCAAGACTTCCTTTTGGTTAATGGGATGATAAGGCATGACCACTTTGGGGTGTGTAGATTTATTGGATTCGAAGTGGCTTAAAGTTGCATGATGAAAATATTTTCTTGAAACACTTGTGAATTTGGGTTGTTCTGATGATGAAGATATTTGAGATTTTTATAAGGCCTTTGAGAGGTTACTAGTAGTATTAGTGTGGAAGCAAGATAAACAAATATGAACTGATATTTCACCAGTGCAATAAATACTCCTAATGTATAGTGGTATACAGACAACAATTCAATACTTTAAATTAGTATGAAGCTGAAAAGGTACCAGAGAATGTATCTGAGGGGATATAAGCATTTTCTAAAGAGATACCTTTAAAATCTGCACGTACTCTTCTGCCAAATACAGGTTCTTTATAAAATCATAGAATGGTTTGGGTTGGAAGGAACCTTCAAAGATCATCTAGTTCCAATCCCCCTGCCATGGGCAGAGACACCTTCCACTAGACCAGGTTGCTCAAAGCCCCATCCAACCTGGCCTTGAACACTTCCAGGGATGGGCCAGCCACGACCTCTCTGGGCAACCTGTTCCAGTGCCTCACCACCCTCACAGTGAAGAATTTTTTCCTTACAACTAATCTAAATCTACCCTCTTTCAGTTTAAAGCCATTACCCCTTGTCCTATCACTACATGCCCTTGTAAGAAGTCCCTCTCCAGCTTTCTTGTAGGCGCCTTTTAGGTACTGGAAGGCTGCCATAAGGTCTCCCCAGAGCCTTTTCATCTCCAGGCTGAACAATGCCAACTCTCTCAGCCTGTCTTCATCGGAGAGGTTCTCCAGCCCTCTGATCATCTTTGTGGTCCTCCTCTGGACTTGCTCCAACAGGTCCATGTCATTCTTATGTTGGGGGCCCCAGAGCTCATGAGAGTGGAGTAGAGGGGGAGAGTCACCTCCTTCCACCTGCTGGTCACTCTTCTTTTGATGCAGCCCAGGATACAGTTGGCTTTCTGGGGTGCAAATACACATGGCCACGTCATGTTGAGCTTCTCATCAACCAATACCCCCAAGCCCTTCTCCTCAGGGCTGCTCTCAATCCATTCTCCACCCAGCTTGTGTTTGTGTTTGGAATTGCCCCAACCGATGTGCAGGATCTTGCACTTGGCATTGTTGAACTTCATGAGGTTCACACAGGCCGACCTCTCAAGCTTGTCAAGGTCCCTCTGGATGGCATCCCTTCCCTCCAGTGTATGAGCCACACCACACAGCTTGGTGTCATTGGCAAATTTGCTGAGGGTGCAATCAATCCCACTGTCTATGTTGCCGACAAAGATATTAAACAGCACTGGTCCCAATACCAACCCCTGAGGAAGGCCACTCATCACTGCTCTCCACTTGGGCATGGAGCCATTGACTGCAACTCTTTGAGTGCGACCATCCAGCCAATTCCTTATCCACTGAGTGGTCCATCCATCAAATCTATGTCGCTCCAATTTATAGACAAGGATGTTGTGTAGGACAGTGTCAAATGCTTTGCACAAGTCCAGGTTATTCTCTACTTCCCATTGGCAAGCGATGTCTGGCCACTTCCCGGGAAGCAGGGCTTCAGTACCTGTAGTGGTTGCTCCAGAAGACAAATGTAAAAAAACCAAATGCCTCCCCTTCCATCTCCCTTTACTTAGCTTTTATTGCTGAGCTGACGTCATATGGTATGGAATATCTGTTTGGTCAGTTTAGGTCAGCTGTCCTGGCTATGTCCCCTCCCAAGATCTTGCCCAGCCCCAGGCTACCAGTGAGGGGGGGGGAAATGTTGGAGACACATCCTTGATGCTGTGCAAGCACTGCTCAGCAGTAGCCAAAACACTGGTGTGTTATCAACACCTTTCTAGCTACCAATGCAGAGCACAGCACTATGAGGGCTGCTATGGGGAGAATTAACTCCACCTCAGCCAGACCCAATACACCCTCAATCAACTGAAAAAAATAGAGATATTTCAAAATAGAAAATTAACACAGTTTCTGATTCACAGGAAACCATCCAATCAAAAATTCATTTACTTTACCTCAAGTGAACTAGATGACTCTAGATACATTCCTATCCATTTGAGCTAGCAATGCCAGCAGCACATCTGAATCAACTCTAAGGTCAGCCTGCCACAGCTTCAAGTTTTGCAAAAAACAGTCTAGAGTGAAGAAAATAGAAAAAACTTTCAAGAACTTCTAATGGTGGGGAAGTTGGGGTGTAGTTAGAGACAGTAAGAAAAAGGGAATGCTTTTTCATTTTATGTCCTCATGGGTTAGTACAGTTTTGAGCAATTACTCTGAAATCATCAGGCAATCTCATTAGCATTACTTTGCTCTGAAGTAACTACAGAGTCTATCCTCAAGTACATATGCACAGTTTAGGTTGAATATAGTGAATAACATAACCTTATGTAAATTCTGATACTGTAAATACCCACTGCTTGTAGGGACTTGTGTAGTTTTTGATTCTTTTGGGCTTAATGGGAGATAGCCTAGCAAACTGTATAGATCATACTCACTAGACCACATAAATAGTGTCATTCATAAATTGGAGCAATCTATCCAAATGATATTCCATAACTTGTGCTTATCCCCAAGGTACTACTGGCTAAACTATGCGCATTGAAGAACAGCATAATGGCATTGCTTAGCCAGCCTGAATAATGAATTCCTAGGGGCCAAATTCAATACTGCAGAAACTCCAGGGAAGTAATGGCATTACACCACGGTGAATTTCTCCCCATTCAACTAAATGCATCTGATTGAAAAAGTTATGTATGAAGGCAGGTAGAGCTTTTGTTGACTAATGGGGAGAAGGGCATTACATTTTCTTTCTCCTTCAAATATCTGAGGTGTACAGAAAGTGATAATTCCTTCCAGGGGAAAATTGCATCACAAAATGCACCCCAAATTTGCATGAGAAACACACACACACTTTTTAATTGGAGAAAGTTTTCAAAAGAATCAAGATTCTGGTTTTCAATTTACTGCCTTTTCACTCCAACAGGCAATAAAAATCCATGGGCAAATTCCAGGAGACTGAATCCTGACTTTCATGCTCCTTCATGTGCCTTTTTCCATCGTCTCTTGGAAACTACAAGCAAGGAAGATAGAGAATACATGCACAGACTTTCCAGGAGTCTATATACAAACAAGAAAATAGAAACAACCAGGCTTACAGGTAGCAACCTGCCAGTTTCCATTTTTCCTCCGAAAGACAAGTTTTTCCAGCACAACTACAGTTTTCCAGTGAAAACATTTAGGCTTGTTAGAAGAAAACTTTTAATTTTGAACTGCACATGCACAGAAACATCAGAAGAACTGTAATCCCCATCCTCAACAACCAGGGAGATTAAAAAAAAAAACAAAACAGAAAAAAATCACACCAAAAAACCCCCAAACAAACAAAAACCCCAAATCCCAAGGACCAAATTGAAATTTGCTTTCATAAGAATTCCTCCCACATCCTTGCAGCCACACTCCACATACGGAGGGCACCATATCTTATTGCAAGTTCAAAATTGTCCAAGTAGATGAATCCAAGTCAAGGCAAGGGCAGAGGGAAAGAGAGGAAACTGCCTGTCTCCTAGTTCCCTTGTAAATCTACAAACTCTTACACTACTGCTTAATAACAACAGCTGGCTATATATTTGACCACCTAATCCCACCCTCTTTCAGGCCATGTGAACTTAGGAAAATGCAGCTTTTGCAGTATGTTACTTTAGCTTTGGGACAGGTGGCAAGGTTTTTCCCTAAATAGTTACGGGTCAGGATGGTTCACCGAATAGCAAATATATAAAAGCTTTCAATGGAGGACTTCTTTTAAAAAAGGAATGCCTTGTTTGTGGAACAAGTTTCAGAGAGGATGAATCTATTTTGTACAAACCACTAAATAATAGTAATGGAGCAGAAGACCTGCCTTTTGTAAACAAATTAGAGAGGGATCCAAAAGGTGAGGTAGCAGGGAAAATTAAGATATTGTGCTTCACTTTCTCGCTGTGGTGTTTCAAATTTCCATTGCAGTAGGTGCAGTTGAAGTGGAAAAATAAGTTAGAAGAGAAGAAGAGACAATAAATGTCATCCATTTTGAGGAGCTGCATCCTAAACTACAGGAGAAAAATGAAAATAACTAGAAGCTGGTACTTGAGTATGTTCAGAATAGGAAGATGATTCTTTTATATGGAGCTTATGATAAAAATCAGCAATGCTTTAAACCATGAGAAAAGAATCATGCTCTGCTCAGTATAACTAGTTTACCTACCATAAATCTGGATAAAATAACACTTGATTGAATAAATATGGAAAATATTGAGATGGGAACAATTCTCTCAGAGAAGAAGAAACTTGACAAAAATTGGAAAAGCATTTTCCAATGGCTGCTGCCGAGGTAAAAAAGTTTGCTTTTCTCAAAGTCACACTTTTCCTTCTAATTGCAGTGAGCAATACAGGTGACTTGCTGGGGTTGTGCTAGCCAGCTTCCTACAGGAAATGTTTCTACTGAACTCCTATTTGAACTCTTAATTTGAAAGGGGCAGAAAAGGGGGACAGACTCCAGAAAAACAGCAACCATGGCTACTAATGAAGCACCTTTCATGATTCCCAAGTTCACTGTGGGGATGAAGCACTATTGAATTGATGTACTTCAGCAGTCAGTGACCCCAGGCCAGCAATCTTAACTATTGGTACCACCTGAGATGAAGTGATCATGATGCCTTTGAAGGCTTTCTATATCTTAACTTCTATTAGTCAGAGTAAAGTTTGTAGAATAATAGATTAGCAGAGACAATCTTTAGTTACCTATTTTTATAGTCTCATCTGGTAACAAACTTATTTAATTATTTATTTACTGCTTAAGGTATACATTTATTGTCCTAAAGAGGCTCTGTACAGCCATAGGCAGATAACATTTATGTGGATTAAGAGTATTTTTCCATTATGAAAAAATGTTGGATGAAGTGTATGGCAGCTGGAACACAGAATGGGTAGGATTCACCTCATCTTGTTTTACCTATGGTTAAAAGAGTGATAAGTATAAGCTAATCATCTAGGCCCTCTTTGTAACCAGCGAAGAGAGCACTAAAACCAGAGGTTGATTCATTCCCTCCCAACAGAGATGGGATGAATCACCATCTGGAGGGTTGATGTCAAATTCCATCTGTAAAGAAAGTCTAAAGTTAAAGTTCAGAGAGGTAAATCCCAGCCTATCTGGATTATTTTAAATTACATAATAATTCTCTTTTATTTCTCCCCCAAAACATTCATTGAAATGACCTTACACACACTATAGTAAAAAGTTAACCTCAACTTTTTGGTGAGCACTGTTTTGTAACATTCACAGTCTGTGCAGGAGCCCTTTCCCAAAGCATGTATATTCATTGCTTCAACAGGAATTGCAACCCTTAAGCTTTGGGATGGCTGTAGGTGCTGGTGGTCCCTGTCTGCTGATTATTCAGAGCTTTTTTGGCAACAATCACCCAGCCACAGCTTGTTAGACAGAGCATGGCCGAGCATCCTTGCTGAATGACTTGGATGCAGCATGTGTGGTATGTGCTAGAATATGCAGCCTTTGCAAGGTGGAAGCTGTTCAGAGCCAACTTCCTCATCCTTGCTGCAGAATTCATAATGTCATTCAGTGATACCAGTTGGTGTTCTTGTATGGGGTTACAGATTGTAAGTGAATTCCTGCAATGTGTGAAAAAATTCCTGTAAAAACTCCCATTCTTTTCCCAGTTTAGACAGGAACTGGTAAGTGTGATTTCTTTTCATGGTTCTAGGGGTGCCACCTTTCTCTTGTCTTCAAAGCTGGCATTTTGTACCCCAAAAAGGTATGGCAGTCATACAGCATGTATGTTGTATACATTTATCCCAAAGAAAGGTGCTATTCATGAATTTTAGTGAATCTTATCCAGGTACCATGATTGTATTGGGCAAATACACTCTAGCTAAAGCCATGACAAGGGCAAGAGTAGTTGTACCTTCTGCAGTGTTTGTAACTTACTTTTCTGGGGCCATTATGGAGGCATGGGAGGCAAACCCAGTAACATGTACTTTTTATGAGATCATTTAAGAAGGTCACTTTCCTCATGGTGATCTTGATTAAAAGTTACTGAAGGAACTTGCGTGTAGCACCTAGAAATTTGTCATGTAGCCTCTCTCATTTCTTTTTCTATTGTTCAAATGTGAATTTGTGGAGGTTGGTGTATTGTTGGGCCTAGCTGAAAACTGGCTTTTGTGACCCACCATTATGTTCTTGGAATGCATGCTTTTGTTAGGTCCTCAGGTGTATCTCCAAGCAACTTTACTGATGACTCCCTCCAAGTATTGAATCAGTCATCAGTTGTATGACTTTCTACATCTTCATGTAGCACCAATGACCAGGCACATTCCTCAGGCTCTGCAAATGTCTTGTTAGCACCATTTATTCTTTGGGCTAGACTAATTTCATCAATAATACAGACAGATGGCTTCGTATGGTTTCAGCAGGAATCAGATTCTATCTTACCTTTTATCTAAAGTTGCCTTGTTTGGTTTTTTTTTCATAACAGTCCTTCTGATGTTGCCATGCACTATGAATGTGGCTGTGAGGTTTGTTGGTTCTTTGCTGGTCTCCAACTTTCTGCTTCAAGCAATAGTTAATATGTTTCCAAATAATTTCTCATCTGCTACAAAAATTACTTCATTTATGATGTATTTACAACCCCTTTCTTTCTGTAGGTATCTGGAGAAAAGGGAAAAAAAAAAAAGGTAATCCTATTTAGTCACCAGGGCATGAAATTTCTGATGAAGAGTTTAACCATCAGAACCATATGTGTAAACATTGTATACTTGCTCCCCTATTCTCTATGCTCTAAAGTATAACTAGTAATAACTAATTATTATAGTAATATATAATAATATATTATAAGTAATTAGATCCAGTTCCCCACCTATTCTACAGTATTTCCAATAAAGCTGCAGCATCTCCTCATGCTCAACATTGCAAACATTAGGTATCTGCATGACTTCAAGTTGTATGGCTGCATTGTGTCTCTCTTGTCTAAGAGAAGTGCTTCAGTGCTCAAGTTAGACAGCTACTGACAGTTCCTTGTTTGAGATGCTTCCAAAGGAGTTTTAAGATTCAAGGTGGAAATTATTTCCAAGCTGCTCTAAGAAAATTCTTCATATATGACATTGTGAATAGGTTATAATGACAGTGTCCTTCAGAACTGTAATTTGACTGCAAGTCTGGGATGCACTCAGAGTCATATTCTATGCATTAATGTCCCAAACTGGCAGTAGATTGGTGTTAGGTTATTTTGTAGTTGCATGAATTATATTTTTGGGGGGTTTCTTATTTGGCAGAGTATTTGTTGGCTTTTCTTCTGCTGCTTAACACCAGGGATGGCATGATTATGCTTCAAACTGTCAACAGAATTGTAGGTATTGTGAACATCACAGAACTTTGCCAGCATTGTGCATATAGGAGCAGAAATCCCCCTGACACTCTGTTATCGAGTTTTTACTTTGGCAAGTGTCTTGGAGAAACTCCTGAGTGGAAAGGTTGTTGCCTATAAAAGTAGACCAATAACCTATAGACTAAGCCTATCTGATTCAGATTTTGACTCAGATGACAGTTTACTGTCTTTTCTCACAGACAAGTGAGTGTTCATTGAGTTGAATGGAGGTACAGCAATTGCAAATGTTGAAGGATTGAAATCATCTAGGACTCTTGATTTCATTCCTTTATATATCATCCTTTCTCATCTGGATATGTGACTCTGTCTGGGGTAATCACTTTTTGGATTACTGGACTTGCAATTGCGTGCTGTAAGTCAATCCTTCAGAAGCATAGTTGGGATTAATCACCCCAAGCACTTTATGGTCCCATGTGTTTTAATTGATCCTGCCTTGTTTCTATCAAGATCCAGTAATGAGCCACACACACTGTCTTATGCCTGTAGACAAAAAAAAAACCAAAACAAAATCTTATTTTAGATGAAACATTGTGTTTTGGATATGGAAAGACCTTACAGTGAATGAGCGCATTGTATTGCGAGTGAACACTTACCTTCAGTGAAGTAAGAATTTGCTGACAATTCAACTGATGGAAGGATAACAGCATTGCCAAAGAAAATCATAGAATCATAGAATACGAGGTTGGAAGGGACCTCAAGGATCACCTGGTCCAACCTTCCTTGGCAAAAGCATGGTCTAGATAAGATGGCCCAGCACCCTGTCCAGCTGAACCTTAAAAGTGTCCTATCATAGAATCATAGAATCATTTAGGTTGGAAAAGACCTTCAAGATCATTGAGTCCAACCATCATCCATGCCCGCTAAACCATGTTCTGGAGTACCTTGTCTACGCGCTTTTTGAATACCTCCAGGGATGGTGACTCAACCACTTCCCCAGGCAGCCTATTCCAATGTCTGACAACCCTCTCAGTAAAGAAATTTTTCCTAATATCCAACCTAAATCTCCCTTGCCGCAACTTGAGGCCATTTCCTCTCGTCCTATCTCCAGCCACCTGACAGAAGAGACCAGCACCCACCTCACTACAACCCCCTTTCAGGTAGTTGTAAAGAGCTATAAGGTCTCCCCTCAGCCTCCTCTTCTCTAGACTAAACAGCCCCAGCTCCCTCAGGCGCTCCTCATAAGACTTATGCCCCAGGCCCCTCACCAACTTGGTTGCCCTTCTCTGGACATGCTCCAGCACCTCAATGTCTTTCCTGTAGTGAGGGGCCCAAAACGGAACACAGTACTCGAGGTGCGGCCTCACCAGTGCCAAGTACAGGGGAAAAATCACCTCCCTGCTCCTGCTGGCCACAATATTTCTGATACAGGCCAGGATGCCGTTGGCCACCTTGGCCACCTGGGCACTCTGCTGGCTCATATTCAGCCGGCTGTCAACCAGCACCCCCAGGTCTTTCTCTGCCGGGCAGCTTTCCAGCCACTCTTCCCCAAGCCTGTAGCACTGCATGGGGTTGTTGTGACCCAAGTGCAGGACCCAGCACTTGGCCTTGTTGAACTTCATACAATTGGCCTCAGCCCATTGATCCAGCCTGTCCAGATCTCTCTGTAGAGCCTCCCTACCTTCAAGCAGATCAACCCTGCCTCCCAACTTGGCGTCATCTGCAAACTTGCTGAGGGTGCACTCGATCCCCTCATCCAAATCACTGAAAAAGATATTAAACAGAACGGGGACCAACATTGAGCCCTGGGGAACACCACTTGTGACCCGCTGCCAACTGGAATTCACCCCATTCACCACAACCCTCTGGGCTAGTCCATCCAGCCAGTTTTTCACGCAGCGAAGAGTACACTTGTCCAAGCCATGAGACGCCAGCTTCTCAAGGAGTATGCCATGAGAGACAGTGTCAAAGGCCTTGCTGAAGTCAAGGAAGATAACATCCATAGCCTCGCCCTCATCTACTAGGTGGTTCACCTGGTCATAGAAGGAGATCAGGTTGGTCAAGCAGGACCTGCCTTTCGTAAACCCTTGCTGGCTGGGCCTGATCCCCTGCTTGTCCTGGACTTGCCATATGAGTGCTCTCAAGACAAACCATTCCATAATCTTCCCCGGTATCGAGGTCAGGCTGACAATACCTGTGCTCCTGATCCTTCCACTAATAGCCCCAGTGCCCTGAAGTCCCTTTTGATTGCTTTTGGACTTCTCCCTGTGACGTCATCACTGCCAACCTGCACAACCAGCAATGGGTAATAATCAGAGGTCCGAACCAGACCAGAGAGTTCCTGGTAATGTCTTTTACCTGGGCCCCGGGGAGGCAGCAGACTTCCCTGTGGGATGGGTCAGGTCTGCATATTGGGCCTTCTGTCCCCCTCAGAAGGGAGTCGCCTATGGCAATTACCTTCCTTTTTCTTTTTTCAGAGGCTGTCAGAATGCGTGGGGCTGCCCGACTGGGCCTAGGCACCTCCCTAGATAGGGCTTCATCTAGACCCTGATCTTCACTGGCCTGGTCCTCAAGTTCCAGAGCCCCATACCTGTTGAGCAGGGGCAACTGGGAAGGTGAGGGAGACCGGGAGGGGATTCGCCTGCCTCCCCGAGCAGGGACCTGTATCCATTCCCCTCCATCTCTTAGGTCCCCTCCTGCCTGGTGGCAAGAGGGCAGGAGACCCTCCACTTCTTGCGGAGCCTCCATCTGCTGCCTCTGCCTCAGGGATGGCAGGGTGCGGGTCCACCAATCCATCTCCCTCTGACACCCCCTGATACTCCTCAACCTTTCCGCTGCCTCCTTCAGCTCTGCCACCAGGCCGAGCAGATCACCCACCTGGTCACACCGCACACAGGGGCTGTCCCCGCTGCCCTCCGGCGCCAGTGACAGGCTCAGGCACTGCCTGCAGCCGGAGACCTGGGCAGCTGCACGTTTACATGGGAGCTCCGTCTGGGTCACCACATTTTTCCTGGCAGCGGCTTTCACCCGAGCGGCAGCCACGCGTGGGTCTCCCTCCGGGCCGACGCCCACCGCTTGAGCAGCCGTCCCGAGCTGGGAAGAGGAAGACGGGGGCTGCGCCCCGCCCGCGCGGACCGCCGCGCGCCTCAGGGCCGTTCAAATCTCCCGCGGTTGCCGCTGGCAACGCCCACGCCGCGTCAGCCTCTCTCGCGAGAGCCGCCGGCTCCGGGCGGGTCCCTCCGCTCTTCCCCGGCGCTCCCGGGCCTCGGGAACCTCCCTGTCCGCCTCCAGCCAGCGCTTAGCCTACCTCTCTCTACCTCATCCCCCCAGCAGCGCAGAGGGATGGGGAATGGGGGTTGGGGTCGGCTCCCCACACCTTGTCTCTGCCGCTCCTTCCTCCTCAGTGGAGGACTTCTCACTCTTCCTCTGCTCCAGCGTGGGGTCCCTCCCACAGGAGACAATCCTCCATGAACTTCTCCAATGTGAGTCCTTCCCACAGGCTGCAGTTCTTCATGAACTTCCATGGCATGGGTCCTTTCCGCGGGCCAACGTTCAGTCACAGACTGCTCCAGCATGGGCTTTCCCATGGAGTCACGGCCATCTTCAGGGGATTCATCTGCTCCGGCATGGGCTCTTCCCCGGGCTGCAGGTGGCATCTGCTCCCCTGCTCACCTCCATGGGTTGCAAGGGGACAGCCTGCCATCTCACCAGGGGCTGCAGGGGCATCCCCTCCTCCGGCGCACCTCCTCCCTCTCCTTCCTCACTGACCTCAGTATCTGCAGAGGGGTTCCTCTCACATCCTGCTTCCCTCTCTGCTGCAGGTTCCCCTTCTTAAATATGTTCTCCCAGAGGTGCTACCACCATTGCTGATGGGCTCAGTCTTGGCCAGAGCTGGGTCCAACTTGGAGCCAGGGAAGCTTCTAGCAGCTTCTCACAGGATCCACCCCTGCAGCCCCTCCCCTGCTACCAAAACCCTGCCACACAACCCCAAAATACCAGTATGTGGCATGTTAGTGGGCTAGGTCCCTCAAGACACGGGACCCCACAGCATTATCTGTGCTTTACTGCTCTAATTTGTTCCAGCATTCTTTGTAGAGCACCACACTTTTAATGGATCTTGATTTTGCATCTTAGACTGTCCATTCTGTTGTTTTCACAGGAGTTTCTGTTGCTCAAGGGGTAATGATTCAATGTTCAGTTCATTTTTGTTGATACTCCGAGGTTTTTAGCAAAGCAAGAGTGAAAAAACCTCTTAGTTGCAAAAAGAAGTAATAAATACCTGAGAAACCAGTATTTCTAAGCAATGCTTTCAAGGAACATATAAAGAAGTTTGTCTAGTTTCCTAGATAACTGTAGTAACTGGAAGTCATGCATAAATCAGTACTTAACTCCCAATTTCCAGAGTGAATAGAAAGGATGCCTTGATAATTCCTTGATACAGATGCCTTTCAGGAAATGGCATCTGAAAAGACAGTTCAGAAAACCAATGAACACTTTGTCTACAGAGAAGCAGGAGTGGAGGGTCATCTTAATTTTTTAAATTTTTTTTCTTTCTTTTTTCTTTCCCTTTACTGTTTTTAAAGAATGTCAGAAACTAGATCTTAAAATGCCCAGAAGATGGGATCAGTGCTTTACAACCTGCCACATGCAGTTAAGGAGCACTTGTTATGGGTCGACTAGCCATTTTAGAAATCCATTTGCTCAGAACACTGGGTTATACAGGTTTTTGCATTTTGCTTGTTTTGTGGAGGGCCGACTTAGCATTTGAGTGACCATATGGGTCTTGTCACTCTTCAATGCATTCACAATATGCCCATTAATATGAATGGGAATCACCCATATGCACAAAAGATGGAGAGACTATATGTTCAAACAACCAGCTTCTTGGTGGTTCATTATTCTGTTCCACTGCAACAGGAGGTTTCTGCTCAGTAAATGCCTACCTCAGTGATAGTCTTAAAAGAATGTATTTGATAACTGGAGGTGGGGAGGTGGGGAAGAAAGCAAAAAGGGAAGGGGAATTGATCAGAGCATAAAATTGAAAGTTAATAATTAAGCATACATAGTGGATAGGATAAAAGAATGATTGTTCATAGAAGGCATTCTTGTTAATGCTGCCAGTTAAGCACAAATTATTTTGAATAGTGTGTTGGGCATGAGGAGGGTGTGAAGATCCTTCAGAGAATGAAAGGATGTCTCTCAAAGGGAACAGTTATGTTAGAATCACTATTCTTCCAAGATAGCACAGATGTCTTCTTAGGAGTTTTGGTCTTTCTTTATTGATGTCTAGGAAACTTGCAATTTTCCCAGCCTCATACCCTTTCTTACCTGGCAGACCTTGAGTCCTGTAGCAGATGGTACAGATATTTCTGCAACAAGTGCATGCCTCTACTGTGCTGCATGTGCAAAAGCAGTAACTGGGTACATTGCAGAACTGGTCAGAATTGTTACAATTTTTTTCACTGAAAATTTTAAAAGGACAAAACAAAACCATTACTTCCAGCAATGTTCCGGCTTGTGAATCAAAAAGAAAATAATCTTTCAAGACGGAAACCACTTTCATTGTTTTACCAACCCCATTCAATGAAAAAACCCTAATTTTCAGCCCCCACAATATTTGTCAAGAATTATTGGCTAAGGAGGAAAGGGCCAAATGAAATCAGAACACAGTTGTTGTTAACAAACTATTTCCCCTGCCCCATTATTTTTACCGTTTTCCACTAAACTCAGAAAGTTTAATAATCCTCCCTACAACAGTTTTGTCAAAAAGAGAAAGCATGCTTCCAGCTGTATTGTCAGATGGGCAGCAGCCTCCTTCAAAGGGTTCAACAACTTTACTTTTTGTGGGGAAAAAAAAGGAAGACAGCAAGTAAAATGGGAGTTTCACTTCACTGTAGTATTTACTTCCCCAAATCTAAACAGCAATAGCTCATACATTCAGTAAATTATTCCTCAGTACAGAAAGGCATCTACAATAATAATCTGAAATTTCCTCCTGCTGGAAATGTGCAATTTATGGTCAATATTTTTCACTAAACCTGGAAACTGGTAATATAATTTAGATGAATCTGGGGAAAACCTCAGCAGCGGAAGGATCCACTTACCCACTTAGCAGACTTTTGGGATTTTGCCTCCACAATTTAGGTCCACATTTTCTCTTCACCAGGACCTGGTATGCTTTGGAGTCCAGTGACTAGGCCAGGTAAAGACAGTCTTTACAAGAACAGACATGTGTCCATCTTTTTAAGGCCTGATGTGACCGGTCTGTCTTTGCATCTCATGCTATGGCACAGAGACACATTGTCTGTGGCTTATCATTTCATAGGACTGCCACCCAGTGCTGTCTCTGGTGACAATGGCAGGCCTGTCCACATAGGGCTGTGACTCTGTGAGGTTTTCTCTGGTTCCCCATGACTGGCATTTATGTTTAAATACGTCATTGTTCCTTAGGAGTTCTTTATCAGTGCTTTGCATGAGCGCATATCATAAACACAAGTTGTGAGACTAAGGAAAATTATATCTTGGGCCTGTTTTAAATTTCTTACTTTCACAGGGGAAGGCTGAGAGGGGAGTTTGAAAATGTGGTCTTTGAGTAATATTTCTGAACTGCTGGTAGTCATAGAACCATAAGAAATGATTTGTAGAAGGTGTTGTCAGTTGTCTATCATGGTAGAAATGCCAGGAACCAAATGATGGTACCTGACCTGCCCACCCTCTCCTCAAAACCTGTGTGCATTGCTCAGGAATCAGGCTTTCTGCTTCACCACGCTGGCAGGTACAACCTTCCTCCTTGTCATGCCAGTGAGGAGGCGAGAGAGACTAGCTCCATCCTCCACTGTGTTGAAGACAAACACTAGTGAAGGTAAGGCTCAGTGGCTGGAAATGATTAATGTCTTGTAAGTAAAAGTGGATAACAGTTTGGGCAGGTGGACTGGGATATTTCTGTAACTTGGACTTTTGTCTGTCAATATCCTGAATATTTGGATGATGGGAGAGAGAGACCAGAGAGACCTGAGATACATCATTAGATGACACCAAACCAAAAAATTCCTAGAGGGACATTCTTCATTTCCACACCATGTTCTTCAGGAGGATGTGATGGGCTGTGGAGTAAGGTGAGGGAGGGAATGGCAAACCCACCTGAAAATGTCCAGGGCACAAATCTCCCTGGGGGTGTTGAACTGCTGGGCTGCTGACTGCTTTAGGCTGATTTTTTTTCTGTGTCCCTGTTGCAGCTGTGCCCTGTTTCATAAGTAATTAATAATAATTTAGACCGCAAGAGACACACTGATTCTAGTGCCTGGTGTATTCATCTGGGGTGAAGGACAATGTCAGCTTTTTCCTCTGCCTGATTCATTGCAGGGATCTTAATGTAGGTTTCCTGCATTCCTAGGTACTTACTGGTTTCTCTACTCCTTTTGCTCGATAGCTTTGAGCAAACTTAAATGTTTTGTTCCTTCATGTACAATCTGGAAGTCTTACGTACCAAACATATATTCATGTTCATGAAGTATCTGGAGAATGCGATGGTAAGTATTATCACTGGAAATCCAGTATATAATATATATAAAAATACAAACTTTCTTGTATGGTGCCTGAGCTTACAGATATAAAGAGGATTTTTAACTTTGTTTTTATCTGCTCACACATAACTTGAAAGACAAACATCACAAATAAAAAGTGGTTGTATCAAATTAAATTGGGTAGTCAAACTGAACAGAAGGATATTTTCTCAATAAGTAAGTTCTGGTCTAGTAGAAAGTAGTACACAAAATAGATAAACACAAAGAACAGTCATCCAAAACCTCCAAAACAAAAATGGAAACAGGTATATATAAATGTTTTATGGAAGGGTCTGGGTTTGTGTGTTTTCAAAGATGATCTGTTTCTCAGAATAATACAGTGGTGTTTGTTAAAATGCTTATGGAGTGGGAACCTGAGCAGTTCCCCAAAATCCTGCTGCAAAAGAGGACATCTTTATCTATACTGTATGTGTGGCTTATAAGGGACAGTGGTAATGCTCTACTCTTTTGTGATGTTTATGAACATTTTACTAATATTTTATTTGTAGTTAATGGATGTTCCACCAAATTTTCCTTATGTGTTAATCAGCATTAGTGAAATTTTTAATTCCAGTGGCTGCAAACTGATAAATTGTTACTAATAAAACCCTTCAAAAATAACCTTTTTTATCTTTCATAGGCTTCAAATATATTTTTACACAAATTAAGGGAAAAGGACTCTGCATATTCCTCGATTTTTCCAGTAGAATATTTTCAAGTTGTTCTTCATCTTTTATAGCTATCCTTTTAGGGGTGAAGTATTACCTTTTGCCTATACAATTCTTATAAGAATTGTTTCACTGGCTTAGATCAATGGTCCATGTAGCCCAGAGATGCTATTTAAAGTGGACACTTGAGCCTGGCTACTACCGGTGTGTGCATAATTACGTTCACTACCACAGGCAAGGTCTTTTGACTTCTGGAGACGTTTCAGCTTTCAGACTCACCACTTTGTATTCTCCTGGTCTCCTTCTCACTGCTGTACCAGATGCTCCACTGGTGGCTGCACTCCCCCATGTATTTGCAGAATTTATGTTGTAAACAGTGGAAGTTGAAAGAAGAGGAGGGAGGATCATCACACTGTCTGAATTTAGTCATCCAATTTAGAAAGCTTAGAAATGCCTTCTGGAAGTCTCCTTGCAATACCTTAGGGAATACCTACCAGGAAATTCAGATGTGGGAAGCGGACCATGATAGGAGCCTTTATAGTCTAAAACACATGATAAATTTTCTGCTGATCTAAGAAAATTCACTTTGGGAGCAGAAACTTTTACTTCCTTCACAAGAGAAAATCTAGGAGAAAATGTCTGCAGTATGCTGTGAAGGGCTGACCAAAAGGGAAAAATAAAGAATTGTTTGCTAATTCATCCAAATAATTTGTTATGATACTGCACTGAGACATGAGGAGGGTAGAGCTCAGGGTAGAGTTAGCTTTAATTTTTCTCATGCCTTGAGCTAGCCTAGAAAAAAATCTGAGAGGCATTAGAAAAAAGATGTAAGACCAATACACTGCCAAAAGATACTACTGTCCTTCCTGGTGAAATGTGTTTCAAAATAATTCTGTTTTAATGTATTGCTGCTTGTATATTTAATACCATTTGAAAAATCTATGCTGTGTCCATGCCAGACAAACTAGACTTTTTCTCTTCATACTGAGCTTGAATATCATTATGTAAAATTGGTAATGATTACTCACATATGGGATCACACCAGAAAGTCTATGCCAGCAATGGTATTAACCTTAGCTTAGCAGAACTGGTAGAAATCTATGGCCGATGCAAAAGTCTATCTGAGAATGAAATTACATCCACGAATTTCATTGTGATTACTTGTACCTGTTCACCTTTCCACTCTTCCTCTCTCCGTTTCCAATGTTACATGTTCCAAACACAGCCAGGCTGAAGATAACCTAAAACAAGAATCCCATAATTCATCCATCTTTGCAGTTTACTGTAGGCTTACTCTCCCCATGGCAAAGTCCCCTTCCATACTATTGTACAGAAACCAGCGATCCTGAAGAGATTTGTAAAATACTCGCTGAGATTTTAAAAATTTGGTAAGACTTAATGCCTGAAGGGTGTAGGTTATATGTTTAGAAGGATAGCAGAGAGCCCAGAGTCTTGCATGTTAGCTTCCCAGGGAAGACAGAATCATTGCTTTTCCTATTTGTACTCTAATGTGCTTCATTTAAAGCCATACTACTAATTCAGGAAGGAGGAGGGTCAAATAACATGCAAGGTAATCTTTTCGTCCAGGAATTTTAGCTCTGTGCTAACAGCAGCTACTCAAGAATAACTCAACCTTGAGTATTAACTAATCAGAGCTTCGAGAAAAATCCACTGATAGTGTTGTCCTTCTCTTCTAAAAATTTTGGCTGAGCTCAAAAATGCAGCGTAGCAAGTTTGCTGAAAACATCAAAACTTGACAGCATGCTAGGAATAAGAATCAAGAAATGTTTTTGTAATACTTTCAGCTGATAGCTCCTATAACAACCACAACTGAAAATGTCCCATCCAATAAAAGGCATTCAATTATACACAGTGAACACTAGCTGGCCAGACAATCTGTGTGTTTGAAGTGTGTTAGACAAAGGTACCTCAAACGTGTGTGCATATGCACAAACCTGTGCACACGCAGTTAATAGGTTTTCTTTTCTTTCCTGGAACAAGGCTTTCTCAGCACACTGAGTTCTTTGTGTCAAAGTGAATTTTCAAGTACTACTGGTTTAGATAGCACTGACCTTACCAAGTAGTGTTGTTTGATCCTGTCTATTCTGAAATCTTTAATACCTACCACCAAAGTCAGCTTTCTTCCTTTCCTTGTGCAGCCTCCATCCCTTTCCACCATTGTAATGAACTTCTTCGGATGTGCTCCAGCACCTCAGTATCAAGGAGAAAAAAAACCCAATACATCCAAAGAAGAGCAAGGAAGCTGGTGAAGGATCTAGAGAACAAGTCTTATGAGGAGCAGCTGAGGGAACTGGGGTTTTTTAGCCTGGAGAAAAGGAGGCTGAGGGGAGACCTTATCCCTGTCTGCAACGACCTGAAAGGAGGTTGTAGTGAGGTGGGTGTCAGCCTCTTCTCCCAAGTAACAAGTGATAGGACAAGATGAAATGGCCTCAAATTGTGCCAGGGGAGGTTTAGATTGGGTATTAGGAAATATTTCTTCACCGAAAAGGTTGTCAAGCATTGGAACAGGTTGCCCAGGGAAGTGGTTGAGTCACCATCCCTGGAGGTATTTAAAAGACATGTAGATGTGGCGCTTAGGGCCATGGTTTAGTGGTGGACTTGGCAGTGTTAGGTTTGGACTTGATGATCTTAAAGGTCTTTTCCAATCTAAGTGATTCTATGATTCTACGATTCTTTACAACAGTAACTTAAATTTTCTGTATTGCTTAAGAGACAAATCTCAGCTGCAGCAGATTCAATTCCTCACCTAATTTCAGATTCAAATGCCCCTTAATAGGGCCAGCATCAAAGAAAGGTAAGTGTATGTGTGTGTCTATGACCATGTCTGTCTCTCTGTGTGATGTTGGTGGGTAAAATGGAGGCAACCAACCTAACACCTCAACAATGGAGACAGAAAATGACAGAAAGATGAAATTTTTGGGACTTCCCAAGGAAGCTCTTGTAAACGAGGACCTGATGAAAGGTGTTAAGGTACAGCTTGGGAGTGAAGCCTTAATATGGGAGTCTCCAAAGCCACTAAGTTTGTTTGAGGAGTGGGAAGAGAAGAGGGTATCTGATCCTGAAAGATGGGCATGAATAGGAAAATGCAAAGATTACATCAAGCTACCTTTACCCTCTATCCCTGTGTTCCTTCTCTTACAGGCAGGACAGAAGAAACATTATTTTCTCTCCTGCAACAACTAGTAATTATATACCCTTACTTCTGCTTAGGCTCTTGGGCTTGGGCCAGTTGAATTGAGGGGACTCTTGAGTAGCTGGCAAGTTTGCAGCAAAGTTTGTTTGGAGTCATGTTGGTGGAATCGTTATTGAATATAACTGGGAGTGTTCAACTTTTATGGGAAAAACCAGGGCATTTTGGTGGAATACTTTCCTCAGCTCTTCCTGCTCCATGGCATTTTTCCCCAGGAACTGCAGTGTGTGGTTTCTAATGCTGCTGTTGATGAACACGTACACTACACATAACTGAAGACCGCAAGACATGCTTTTGCAGGAAGAGCGTCTCTTACATTTGGGGAAGAACTAAGCTATGTATAATACCTCTAGCTGCTGTTGCTCATGATCCCTACCATGGTCATACATGCCACTATAGAGGCCAAAAGATTCAAGTACTCTGAGTGCGTAAGCTCAACTTCATGCAAGGATAGTTGCTGGTCACTGCCAAAGAGCAAAAGCATGTGATTAATAATCACATGTCAAATGAAAACTGTTGTGTTCACAGAATAATGACACTCAGAGCATGCACTGCTAGTTGCTGTGGTCCTATGGTCATGATAAGAGTACATGAAAAATTACTCAGATTTTAACAGGACCAGTAGCTACTCAGAATAACCTCTGGCAGACTCCTATTTTCCCTATTTTTTTAGCTGTGTGATCTGCTGATATTTCAATGACATGGCCAAGAATGGGAGAAAAATGGATTCCCTTCGCCATGAAGACATGCTTCTTTAAATATCCTACTAGTTTACACTAGCTTCTTTTTGATGTGCTAGAGCTGGTTATTCATTTGTTTCATCTGGGCTCCTTCCTCTGGTCCTGTTTCCTTCTTACCCTTGGGAAAAGTACACTGTAGTCCTAGCTACCTCCTTGTCATTTTTGTAATATTAATGTTTGCATTACTGGAAAAAAAGTCAATATTTTCCTTGTCTTTCTTCTCCACAGGAAATAAAAAATCTTATTTCTTTTTCTTTTGTCCCTTATATCTCTTTCCATGGCATACTTCAATACCACATTTTTCATGCTAGAAATGGATGTGTTTGAAATTCCACCGGAAATTCTGTCATAGCCTAACAAGTTGATTCTGATATCACTTTAAAACCTATGA
This sequence comes from Harpia harpyja, assembly GCF_026419915.1. Classification (NCBI taxonomy): domain Eukaryota; kingdom Metazoa; phylum Chordata; class Aves; order Accipitriformes; family Accipitridae; genus Harpia; species Harpia harpyja. The sequence continues at coordinate 27,114,978 of NC_068941.1, read as the reverse complement.
ACACAAAGGTATAAAATTCAAGCTTTTTTCATAGGAATCCTTACTTGTATCTTAAGACATTCTGTGATGCATTAATAGCTTAGATTGTACTTGCCAAGTAACTGTTGGCATTTCTTCTAGTTAATTGTTAATTTTTTACATATATATATTTATATAAAATTTTATATGCAGTAAAAATTCTGTTCCAAAAGATTTATTTGATCTGTAGACTGCATTCTGCTTTTCAGAAATGAACCCTGCAGAATGATAAATACTATTTAAGATTCAGGCAGAACCTTATAGGTGAAAGAATAAATGTTCATATTGAAACATATGGGCAAACAGGATCTTCTTGAGTGTGCAGTAGAAACAGTTTGGATTTGTAGTACTTTAATGCTCACGCTGGGAGCGAAATTTTGTCTGGGCTATTTTCCTTGATTTTGAGCTGAGGAAGGGAGCCTGGGAATCAGAAAAAATAAAGGAAAAGTGAAAAGAAGATCTAACTTAAAAAATAGTATTCTGTGTGATGGGCTTCTTTACTATAGTTCTGGAATTTTTCTGCCAAAAGGACTGGAAATTTCAAGGGATCTTCCCCTGCAGGCAAACACAACCCAAATTCTCAATAAAGACTTCGATTGGCATCCACATAAGGATTTGGCCCAATATAAAAGCTGAATTGTCAGCTAGTACAGAGCAAGAGCAACCAACTTCTGTACCACTCCTCAATGCCCTTTATCTTAAGGTGAGTATAGGGTAAATATGACCAGATCATGATGATGCTTTTATTTCTCCTGGAAACTGTATGGTCTGCTCAAGACGCTGCTCATCCACCTTGTGAAGATAGTCTATGAATCTCTGCTAAGCTCTGAAAGCACACAACAGGCCTTAAATCTAAGGAGAACTACACCTGTCTTCTCCCTCCCCTCTGACACACGCAGGCTATGAGAGGACAGTTGATAATCTAGTTTCACCATAGTTAATCGCTTCTCTCTGCGGGGAAAGTCAGGCAAGTTTCTGTAGCTGTAAGTCAGAGTTGACACCAGCCATCTGGCTCCTCAGTCCTTTCTCGTTCAATGGCACATGCCTTCCATTAAGTGTTCCAAGGCTGTTTCTATTTTTCATTAGCCCCCGCTTTTAAGCAGATGGCTTGAAACAAATCTATTCAATAATATATATAAATTTTCAGGCAAGCAAGGGTTGTGAGAATGGCTGAAACTACCAAAGGGAATGGTCAACTTCACTTTGATGTAGGCATTAATATTTCTGTTCCTTTGGACTGAACAGTTTTTCTCGATCTCTTTGGGTTCCTTGTGGCTGTGCTATATCTCCCTGCCAGAAGACCTCTACTTGTGTGCTAGTCTGAATTCTGCCCTCCTTTTTGAATATTGTCAGAACTACATTAATTCCTTATGCAGTACCTGAGTTGCTTAATTTTGACAGAAACCTCAATCACTCTGCTTTAAGCTCCGATTGCCCTTTCCAAATAATGATATATGTACATAAAAGTGATAGGAAGCGTTCACTTTTAAAAGTATCATTGTTATTTTCAGCGAGCAGACCACAGGAAAATATATTAGGTTGCCTTTTTCCTTTCCTGATACAATCATTGCTGGTTTTACCAGCTTTATAAACCGCTAGTGCTTTTGCCACAATGTTCCTTCATAAACCAAAATGCAGATAAACTGGAAACAGGACATGGTTAAACTGAAGGTAACAAATTTCTTGATGCAGTAGCAGATGGTTAATCAGGCAATATCACTGCAGGAGTGAATTATGTGCCACTGGTATTAACACCTGCAGCTTTGTACCCAAGCTTTGAATAAGAAATGCCAAGCAGTGTGCCTTTATGTTTTTCTGACTATAAGCACAAGATAGGCGTTTGCAGGTACGGGTTCTGCTTTGAACCTATGATTCAGTACTCAGGTAGAAAGATTCAAGTGCAAATCTTGCCAGTGAATTATTTTTTTATTTTCTTTAATTTTTTTTTTTAAACAGAAGTCAGACTGTGTGACTGGTACTTATATTGGAGGAAGGGAGCAGGAAGATCATTGTGAACATGTCTGCTACAGCAGTCGATGATTCAAAAATAACTGAGCTTGTGCTCAATGCACTCATCCTGGCTGTGCAAGTGGAGTACTCGTACAGCCATGGCCCTCCACTTGAGTAGAAACATGGTCTTACTAACATGAGAGTGGCTCACACTAGAATGTCCATCTAGACCAGTAACCTCATTTTCTTCCTGGGTGCTGCTGATCAGCACAGAAATTTATGTAAAAATATGAGAAAGGAGAGGAGAGATTCTTGCTAGGATCTGGTGAAAAGCTACACTACTTCTGCTGTTTAATCCACTCTTCATGCATAGCACTACACTGTCCTGAGTTGCATGAATATGTTTGTTATAACTTATTTCTGCTCACTACTTGTTTGTCATTTCTTTGTCTTCCAAGTTTTGCTTGTATTGTGTTTAGCACAACAGGGACATGTTTGCCATCAGGATCTGATGAAAATATAAATGTCTTCTGGAAGAGCTCTGTATTCTATTTCTTCAGCTAGGTGTGCTGTTTCTTCTTTCTCCTCTGTTGCTAGTCCAGCTGGGATCCAGGAATACACATCAGGTTCTTTTCAGCAGAGAAGAGACAAATTAATTTTCTGCTACAGGAATCCAAATTATTAGTGCAGAAAAGTCATTTAAATACTGTCCCCATCTCCATTGTGGAGGAGGAGTAGTAAGTGCAAACAGAAATGTGTCAGTTTTGTTCTTCTCATTAAAAAACCTGTTCTTTAGAATACATCTGGGTGAAGCAGGAGGTGGGAGTTTTCCAGAATGTGATAAATCAAAACTTGGGCTAGATCAAACTTGTGCACATAGAATTATAGAATATTTTGCATTGGAAGGGACCTTCAAAGACCATCTAGTTCCAACCCCCCTGCCACAGGCAGGGGTACCTTCCACTACACCAGGTTGCTCAAAGCCCCATACGACCTGGCCTTGAACACTTCCAATAATGGGACATCCACAGCTTCTCTGGGCAACCTGTTTTAGTGTCTCACCACCAGTATTGTAAATAATTTCTTCCTTAAGTCCAATCTAAATCTACTCTCTTTCAGTTTAAAACTGTTGCCCCTTGTCCTGTCATTACAGGACCTGGTAAAAAGTCTCTGTCTTCCTTATAAGCCCCTTTTATATATTGAAAGGCCACAGTAAGGTTTCCTCAGAGCCTTCTCTTCTCCAGCTGAACCCCAACTCTCTCAGCCTTTCTTTGCAGGAGAGGTTCTCCAGCCCTCTGATCACTTTTGTGGCACTCCTCTCAACCTGCTCTAACAGTTCCATATATTTGTTGTGCTAGGGGCCCCAGAACTGTATGCAGTACTCTATGTGGGGTCTCACCAGAGCAGAGTAGAGGGGCAGAATCATATCCCTTGGCCTGCTGGCCACACTTCTTTTGATACAGTGCGGGATACATTTTGCTTTCTGGGCTACAAGCGCACATTGCCAGCTCATATCTAATTTTTCATCCAACAGTACCCCTAAGTCCTTCTCCACAGGGCTGCTCTCAATCCATTCATGCCCCAGTCTGTACTGATACTGGGGATTGCCCTGACCCAGGTGCAGGACCTTGCACTTGGTCTTGTTGAACTTCATGAGGTTCACACAGGCCCATTTCAAGCTTGTCAAGGTCCCTCTGAATGGCCCTTCCCTGTAGTGAATCAGCTGCACCATTCAGCTTGGTGTCATCTGCAGACTTGCTGAGGATGCACTCAGTCTCACTATGTTGTTGATGAAGATATTAAATGGTATTGGTCCCCGTACGGACCACTGAGGAACACTACTTGTTACTGATTTCCACTGGTACACTGAGCTGTACTCAGTTACAGCTGTACTCAGCTGTACTGAGTTACTGACTGTAACTCTTTGGATGTAGCCATCCAGCCAAGTCTTTATCCATCTAACAGTCCATCCATCAAACCATATCTCTCCAATTTAGAGGTAAGAAATTTGTGGGGCACCATTTCAAAGGCCTTACAGAAGTTCAGGTGGATGACATCACTTGTTCTTCCCTTGCCCACTGATACAGTCACTCCATTGTAGAAGGCCACCAGATTCATCAGGCACGATTTGCCCTTTGTGGAGCCCTGTTGGCTCTTTCTAATCACCTCCCAGTCTTCCATATGTTTTGACACATCTTCCAGGAGGGTCTGTTCCGTGATCTTACCAGGCACAGAGGTGAGGCTGAGTAGTTGGTAGTTCCCAGGGTCTTCCTTTTTACCCTTTTTAAAAAAGGGTGTGATGTTTCCCTTTTCTTCAGTCACCAGGGACTTTGCCTGACTGCCATGACTTTTCAAATATGAGGGAGAGTGGCTTGGCAACTATATCAGCCAATTCCCTCAGGACCCTGGCACTCAGGATCCCATGGACTTATGTATGTTCAGGTTCCTCAGGTGGTCTCGAACCTGATCTTCTCCTACAATGGAAGAGTATGGGATCAATCTCTCATCCTCACAGCCAGGGTGAAAGGGAAAAACTATCTTACTTGGACAGGCAATGTTTCATTCTGCCACTCACTGCAAGGTCCTTTTCTGCTCATAACTTGTGCAAATACACAACATCCTTTCCATATCATATTCGTGAAAGGCACATTTTCTGTGCTGCTTACAAAATTATATTGTAAAAACTGCAGTGTGTGATGATATGAAGACACAATCATGATGGCATTGATAAGGACCTGAAGAGGCAAGGTTGTGAGTTGAGATGAGAAAGGTGAAATTATTTTCAATGGGACACAAAAGGGTCCTTTAAACAGCACTAACTGAGAAGTGCTTGTTTAATATTTGGGCTTGAAGGAGGGATATGGTCTATGATGTTACATAAACAATGATATATCACTGCTGTTCTATGATACTGTATTAGCTAACTGGGTAAATGATAATAGTCACTCTATGCAGAAATCTAAGGTCTTTCTCATTTTTTGTTGGGAACGTTACTTTTGACAGTTAGGGATTTATCATAGATAGGATAGAGTAGGGGTGACTGCATTTTGGCACTGATGCTGTGAGGATGAAGGGCCCTGTGCAGCCAGAGTCTCTGTGTGCAATTGTTTCTGTCTAGGGTGGATCCTGGTGGAGCCAGACTTCCTATGTGTGTGTAAGACAAGTATTATGTCTCAGGACACATCTGGCATCAAACTTACAGTGCTAGTCATAGCACTCTTCAAATAGCACAGCAAAGGCTTGAACCCCAGAAGAGGATGCCTTGTAATGGTAATGCCAAAGTGTAGCATTTTAGGAGTCATTGAGGGAATTTATTTATTCAAATGTATTGAGAGAGTATTATTACACTTAGAGACTGGTGCTTATAGATACCTAAGACTGAAAAAATAGACACTGTTTTGAGAAAAATACCGAATGCATGGTCTTTGATGTACAGAATCTGTATAGCCTGCAACGGGCTTTGGATAAAGTCCCCATGACGTCGTACCTGTTTCTCTCAGCTGCTATCTTCTCATTAAAGAAGCTATGGGGGTTCTGGAGATGACAAGTAATTGCTCTGCTGGACACACCTCAAAGGCAGAGAACCAATGAGATGTACAGATGTGGTTTACAGTTTGATTCAAGGTCCCTTTCATGCCTACTGAGAGGACCTCTTGTGTTAAAGTTATTGTTGCTCCACCTATGCAAAACTGGTCTAGAAAACATCATCAAGTTAGAGAGCTCTGAGCTTAAAAAAAAAAAAATTTAAAAAGCCTGTATTGAAAAGAACCAAACAGGTTTTTCTCTCTTTTTGGAACCCTGGGTATTAGAAGCTCTTGTGAGACATTGCTTAATACCTCTTCTGCTCAAATACAGTGGACTATTAAGTTTGTAGAATTCTCTGTTTCCAAGGAAGTGACCAAGTTGGACTAGATACCACTTTTTGGTGTGTTACAAGTTGGCAGAGCCAGGCCTAGCCCACTGCTGCTTCCTTAACTCTGTTCTTGTTTATCTCTGAGCTCACATTCTAGTGCCTGGTGGATGATGAAGTAAAACCATTACCATATAAAACTTTATCAGCCCTATGTTCTCTATGTATGTACCCATCCACAGACAAGTTTGGTTTTATGGATGGGTGTTGCGGACACATATTTAGCTAACGGTCGCAAAAGTATTCCAGACACCTTTAGAAGGCCTTGAACAGAATAAACAAGAAGACAAAAAAAGAAAGATGCCAATTAGAAGAACACAGGTGCACATTCCAAGATAAAGGGAACTTGGCACGAAGAACCTCAATTCGGCAGTTTATCTTAACCAATTAGGCTGAGACAAGTTTCGCATGTTTTAGTTAGTATAACCAATTGTGTCCTATGTTTAGGCGCGTGTACAGAGTTAGTATAACCAATTGTGTCCTATGTTTATGCGCGTGGACAGAGATAGTATAACCAATTATATTTTAGCTTTTGGCGCATGGACAGCTGATGTTTAGCTTGACAAGGTATATAAGCACGCTATTTGGGCAATAAAGGGAGAACAACTTTAACCGTATCAGTGTCCGGTTGTTACTCGGCTCATGACTCCAGATGGGTCCCTGCTACAGATGGGGCCCATCTTCATGTGTTATTGCAGAAGACCATGAGGCTTCATTGCCACTTGACATCAAAATCTTTGAAAACAGTCACCGAAACAAGTGAGCACCCACTCCTGCTCTTATCTATTTTAACCACTGGCTTCATTGTCTGTACCCACAATGATTTTTGTACTTACTTGGAGCCTTCTAGTCTCTATGGCAACAATAGAAATAATGTGTGACAGTTTGTGTTGCTGGGCACTCTGCTGCTGATCTGCCTAGCCTACCTAGGCAGTGACGAACCTGCCTTATAATGAACACATTTCTTCCTTCAGGAAGGACGAAGATGCCTGTGATGGGCAACCTGTATTTGTGCACTGACTGAGATGCATCTCATTATAACATTCTGAGGGATGACTCATCTTAAAAAGAAGTGATTCATGTTGCTTTAGAAGCAACTTCTACTCAACTTCCCATGCATTTTCAGAAAACTGACGTTCTCCCCATCTTGTAGATGTGTGAAAGTATGGGTGCATGCTGATATAGCTCCTTCATGAGCCAGAGCAACAGGTCATTATTCATCCTGTTTGAAGGCTCTCCATCTTTGTTCTCCTATTGGCAGGAGGCATCTGATACTTCCAGGAAGCGTTGTCATATGGAAAACACTCTCAGTAAGTCTTCCATTCTTTGTAGCAGCAAGGGCCCAGTTTAAATGCTGTTCTAGATTTGGGCTTTGCTCTTCAAAAAAGGCACAGGATCCGATAGAGGATGACAGGAGATCTTCAAAAACATCCCTGGAGCCTGAAAGAACTGAGGTGATAAAGTCTAATTTCTGTAGAAAAAGGAGTCATGATAATTGTCTTCAAAATATGTAAAAGAGCAAGTGAACAGACGGTTCTTTGTTCATAAGGGATGGGACAAGGATTTGCAGGCTGCAATTACAGTAACGGAAATTTCACTTGAATATTAGCAAAAACTTTAGTTCCAGGAACATTGACACAAGCAGTAAGTTACAGGATGTAGGAGGGGAGAGACAATGACCTTTTTTAAGCTGATAGTAGACATACATCTGTCGGGAGGGATGGCTCTAGAGATACAAGGGAGTTCTTTATGGTTCAGCCTTATTTTTGTGGACTCCTTTGTCCAATTTTTGATGCAGTCAATAAGATGATAAATTTACTCACCTCTGAGGCCTCCTGTAAAGGACCTGATGTTTTGACATTCCTTGGTTTCCCAGAACCTCCATAACAGCTGGTCTTCTGTAAACATGCTAGATGTTATTCAGAAAAGACAGATGTGGGGCAAATACTATACTGTTGTTCAGCGTTTTCAGCCAAAGATCCCAAAGCAGTTCCTCCTCAAATTGCAGAAAGGGAAACCAAAAAACATGGAGATGGAGTGAATTGCCCAGCATGATTCACAAAGCTATAAATGAAAGCAAGAACAGTTTTTAGTCTGCTGAGATGTAGCCTTACCCATTAGACCTTCATGTAGTGTAGTCTGAGGACAGGGCTGCAGTACAAAAGAGGGAGCAAGACAAATTGACCATGTAGATACAGCTATCAAGACCTCTTCCCAGGGGGAATCTTACCAATGTGTATAAATACCTGATAGCATGGGGGGGGGGGGGGGCAGGCTAAAGAAGATGGAGCCAGACTCTTCTCAGAGGTATCCAGTGACGGGACAGGAGGCAATGGGCACAAATTGAAACAGAAAATTCTGTATAAACTTAAGAAAAAACTTTTTTACCCTAAAGTTGATTGAACATGGGAACAGGCTGCAGAGAGATTGTGGAGTCTCCATCTTTGGAGATATTCAAAACTTGATTGGATGCACTCCTGGGCAACCTGCTTTAGCTGACCCTGCTTTGTGCAGGGGGGTTGACTACGTGATCTCCAGAGGTCCCTTCTCCCCTCAGTAATCCTTTGAATCTGTGAAGTGTTTTGGGCACTGTTTTTTGCAAATGCAGGTGTTAGGACATCTTAATTGTCTCTGCCTTTCATATATATATATATTTCTGTATTTATTAGATTTTTGTGGTCATCCAGGTATGGTAGATGGTTATATTTATTCCAGTGAATTTCCCAGTCCTTTGTACCCACAAGTTCCTTTTGATGGTGTGTTCTTGTGAATATGATACAGTCTTTCGATGCCCTGGAATATCTGACATGAAATGGGTGCTTTTAGTTGCCTGTTTCACAAGGCCATTGCTAAGCAGGAACAAATATCTTGTGTTTGGTAAATTAGAAATTGTAAAAAGGCTGTACATGGAGGCCATGCCCTGAGCGCTCTCTCTTTGTGAGTAATACTGATTGAAAGTGATGAATGGCATACGCATCTGAGCATAAGGACGAAGCTCATTGTGAAAAATGACATTTCTCTCTTCCATGAATCAGTGTGCACTGTCCTGGTGCTCAGCAGGAATAACTAGCAGCCTCCACAGACTCAAATGCAACTCCAGGTTGGCTGCTTGCGATAATTTCCCTCCAGCTGACAGGCTTTAGGACAGAGAATAACATCAATGCATGAAAGAGCTGAAACTTTTGTCATCTTCAAATCCAAGGTAGTTGAATCAGTTAGGGTCAGTCCCACCAGGTGACCAGAATGGCATGTCTGTTTATGAGAGATGGTTTCCAGCAGGCTGTCAGCTTCAGCTGGTGCTACAGGAACAGTTTGGAAATGGTGTTTGCCTGTTGTCAGTGATCAAGTTGAGGGGTCACCACATTGGCTGGAAGCCAGCACAGTTGCAAGGCACTAAGCACATGAGCAAGGGGGGCACTAGTGAATCCCAGGATGGAACTGTAGCGTGTGGGGCTGTTGAGTCATTGAACAACCACACTTTCCACTCCTCTGCTTTACTCTAGTTAAGGAATTGATTGGACTCAGCGTTATTTTGCAAGTACTGTGAAAGGTGCCTTTCTGACTGTATTGGTTTTGTGTGGCAGAATGCGGGCAAGTGAGGAATTTGAGATAAGGATAGTAACTGAGAGAGGTAACGGGCAAAACATGGACTGAACGCAGCTAGAGAGTTAAGAGCTGCATGACTAGCGGGGAATTTTTATTGTTGTAATTGTGGTGAAGGGACGAGGGGTGGATTGTGTGTAAATTGTCCACTTTTTGTCGGTTTTGTGATGATATTATTTTGATTTCGGTGTCGGCAATTCTTTTTTGTTGATGTGAGTGAAGATTTTGTGTGATGAATGTAGATTTTAATGATAGTTCTTAAAAATGTGATGCACAGAGGCGAGGGGTGGAATGTATTGGTTTTGTGTGGCAAGGTTTTGGTAGCGGGGGGGGTTACAGGGGTGGCTTCTGTAAGAAGCTGCTGGAAGCTTCCCCTGTGTTCGAGAGAGAGCCCATACCAGCCGGCTCTAAGACGGACCTGCCGCCGGCCAAGGCCGAGCCAATCAGCGATAGTGGTAACGCCTCTGTGATAACATTTTTAAGAAGGAAAAAAAAGTTGGGACGGAGGTATTTCGGCAGCCGGAGAGAGGAGTGAGAACATGTAAGAGAAACAACCCTGCGGACACCAAGGTCAGTGAAGAAGGAGGGGGAGGAGATGCTCCAGGCGCCGGAGCAGAGATTCCCCTGCAGCCCGTGGTGAAGACCATGGTGAGGCAGGCTGTCCCCCTGCAGTCCATGGAGGTCCACGGTGGAGCAGATATCCACCTGCAGCCCATGGAGGACCCCATGCTGGAGCAGGTGGGTTCCCGAAGGAGGCTGTGACCCCATGGGAACCCCGCGCTGGAGCAGGCTCCTGGCAGGACCTGCGGATCTGTGGAGAGAGGAGCCCACGGAGCAGGTTTTCTGGCAGGACTTGTGACCCCGTGGGGGGCCCACGCTGGAGCAGTCTGTGCCTGAAGGACTGCACACCGTGGAAAGGACCCATGCTGGAGCAGTTCGTGAAGAACTGCAGCCCGTGGGAAGGACCCACGTTGGAGAAGTTCGTGGAGGACTGTCTGCCGTGGGTGGGACCCCATGCTGTAGCAGGGGAAGAGTGTGATGAGTCCTCCCCCTGAGGAGGATGAAGCAGCAGAAAATAACGTGTGATGAACTGACCATAAACCCCATCCCCGTCCCCCTGTGCCGCTGGGGGGTTGGTAGAGAATCGGGGAGTGAAGTTGTGCCCGGGAAGAAGGGAGGGGTGGAGGGAAGGTGTTCTGAGATTTGGTTTTATTTCTCATTACCCTACTCCGGTTGATTTGTAATAAATCAAGTTAATTTTCCCCAAACTGAGTCTGTTTTGCCCGTGACGGTAATTGGTGAGTGATCTCTCTCCTATCCTTATCTCGACCCACAAGCTCTTTGTTATATTTTCTCTCCCCTGTCCAGTTGAGAAGGAGGGGGAGTGATAGAACAGCTCTGGTGGGCACCTGGCATCCAGCCAGGGTTAACCCATCACACTGAGATTACCTTTACTGTGGGAGGGGAGGTAACCTGAGGTCATTGAGCCACTTGATCTGAGTGACTGCCTACCACTGAAGAAGACTCCACAGCCTGCGAAACAGGGGCACACATCCAAATTCTTTTTCTAGGTCTAGGAAGTATTTAACATCTCTTTCTTGACTTGCATTCCTATGAGTCTTCCTGTTTGAAATGCCTTGTACTCATGGTTTCATTATAAATTATACATAAGCCTTTTAACAACCGGAAACTGAAATCATTAGCTCACAGTTTCCCATTAGAGAACTTAATCCATAACATCAGATTGACAGTAAATTAAATTAATTTGTTTGATGTGTTAAATTCAGCTCAAAAGCCCATTGTGATCAATTAAAAGATTTCTATTGATTTCAGTATACTTCGGATCACACCCTTTAAACTGTAGCACGCTAATCTAGATGCCAGGGACTCATTCAGGCATTTATATAGTGAAAGTAAAAGAAAACAAACCATATTGTTTTATTATAAATCACACCTAAAAGGATAAAGTTATTGTTACTGATCTTGAAAGAACTGATCTGCATTTGCTCAAGATTTTGTACGTAAGAGATAAAATCCCCATACCTGTGGAAAGAAAATTCTGACCTGAAAATTTCTAATGAAAAATGATGTCCTTGAAAATATTATGAAGATTGCTTGTATACTGCATCGTAAACAACCTCCTCCAAATGATTTTGGAGGATCTAGCTGGATAAAAAGGGGAAGTAAAGTATTCCTAATTCTTGCTAAGACCCACATCTTACCACACATGAGGCAAAAGGGAGATAAGGTGGAAAGTTACCAGTCCATGCTACAACCTGCTAAATACTTCAGCGTAAACTGTATGTGAATCCTGCACATAAATTTAGAAGAAGGGAAAGAAAAGACGGGGGCTAAAGCTAGATACATCCCAAAGATCTCAAACAAAGGTGGACTCTGTGAAATGTAAGAGCTATAAAATTCAGTTGTAATACATAGGAGCTTGGGCAAGTCTAAAGAAACCAATTTCAAAATCTTTATCACAGACAGCAAGATTAATAAGGGCGAGGACTTCTGTGAATTGTGCAACTTTGATTTCCACTGAAATTAGCAGCAGTTGGATCTTTATGGCTAAGCATTATATTTGGCACCCAGTAAAAACTCACTAATAGAAATATAGTTTGGGGGAGATCATACTTGTTCAAAAATCCTAGTAAAACCTGTGGAAAAAAAAGGCAAAATGCTTGGGGAAGTATTTTATTGAACATCTAAAACTTTTCAGTCTTTACAAAATGAATTTTTTATTTTCAAAATATTTGATTTTGACACTCTTGAAATGAAATTTTTCAGACTTTTACTTCTAAAACATTATTCTTCATTAAAAATTAGCTTTGTATAAAACAAAAAATCCAGATAATTAAGTAACCCATAAATATAAAAAATACTACCCAGCGGGGGCAAACTAAGCATGCTGTCCAAAAGATTTTTTTTTTCAGTTTTGCCAAGAAATGCCATATATTTTTGTTTTGGAAGGACTTACACTAAATTAAATGAAGTTTTGGGTTAACCACTGACTGACCTGAAATATTCAGGTACACATAGAAGTTCTCTGAAGAATACCTCCTAAGACTGCCAATAACTTCCCTTGCACCTTCTTTCCCTACCATATCAGATATTATCAAGTACCAAAGCCTTGCAAAAAAAATACTCTGGGCCTAATGCAAAGTCCTTTGAAGTCAGTGGTAGTCTTTTCATTGACTTCAAAGGGCTTTAGATCAGGCCCTATTACAACAGTTTAAATAATGCAGTATGAGCACAGTGAATTGGGGCTTGGCACATGGATGTTATGAAATCTGAAATATTGAGTGGTTCTACATAAGATTGGCCATAATAACAATGGTCTGGAAGAACAAACCTTGGATCCAATTAATTTAAATAACTGAATTATTAAAGTTGTTAACCTTAGAGTTAATAATGTTGATTGGGCTGTTAACTTTGATGGTAGGGGTTTAGTGGGCAAAGAAAAGATTTAATTTTTGAATACCTATAGTTTCCATACTGCTGCTAATATTCTTAAAGAAAAAATAGATTTAGAAAAAAACATTGGGCACTTTAGGCCAGATGTTTACATGTTTTTCTTATTCATTCTACTTGCAATTCATTTTAGCCCTGACTCTCAGATTAATAAGTAGTTTAGTGGGACATTCATGGAAGGAGTTGATTCTCTACATAAATATGAATAGAAGTGTCATACCATAGAAATGAACACTTCTGTCTTATGCTTTTACATTGGTCTTTTTTATAAAGTCTTTCAAATGTCTGTGTTTAGTTTTCAACCATAATTTTATATTTCTCTTCTGTACTTCTCATATTTTTAATATTAACTTAGTTTATTTTTAGCTTTGTTTTCACTATTACATTTCAGAAAGTGCGGTGCTATTTTCTCTTTGTATCAAGTCAACACAAATTCCATCAACTCATAAAGGAGCTGTGATTAAATAATAACTGAGAGTCTCATGAAGTATTCATTAGTTCTCTGTATGTCAGAGCTACACTATGGTACTCCCACAGATGATAACTGAGAGGCACAGAAGGGAGGTAACCTGCACACCACTATCAAAGAGCAGAACCACAGTTCCTTGACACCCAGACTGCACCCTGATTCAGCAAAGTATTTGAACCTATGTTTAATCTTGTATGTATACCTTGGTTCCACTGAATCAGTGTGTAGCACAGACTCAATTTCTCTGAGTAGTATGGAGTAAATACATGCTTTAATGCAAGCATGTGTGTTAAGTTCATTTATTGAATCAATTTTCCATAGTGAGCTAGATAAGCCTTTCTCAACTTTCCTTTTTGGAAGCTCTTTTTTATGTTGCTATTTTTCTTTTTCAGCCTTCTTACTTTTACTAGCAGAATAGAAATGATAACAGAGATAAATGCTGTCTAGTTGATTTGTACATGTTTCAAGAGTTTGGTAAAGAAAGCCTGACCTTTATTCTAAGTTATGCAGGGAGATTCTCTCAGCTTAGACTGTAATAAAATTTTCAACCCCTCATGACTCTTTTTATTACCTTTCATGCTCTTTTGGGAGTCAAGTCCAATTGCTTCACAAACTCTTCTGCACTCTAGATGCCTCACTGGAAATCACATAGTTTGACTCTTTGCTGAGAATGTTTTTGATCACTGTCCTTCAGTGTATCCCGTCTTGGCTGGATGGACATTGATTTCTGCTGAGTATACCCATTTCCCAGGGGAAGCGTGCCCTCACTTGCAGTGGACTTCTGTACATTTCTATTGCCACTGGCTTGAGACAGCTGGTGAGAACCACCAGCTACACTTGCCAGTGGCACTTCATGAGCCAGTACTGACTTGCTAGAGAGAGGACACAAAGAAATACATATTTTATTTCCCAACTGGTGATCCTGATGCTGCTTTGTCAAATGAGTAACTGAATCCACATTTATCAATGGGTAATTTAATTTCACTGTGCACATTACCACCTGAAATACCAGAGCTGTCTTATGTTGTTGTTTGAAAGGTGGAAAACACTTGGGTGTATATAGCCCTAATTTAGAGGCCCACACATGTGCATTTGTCTTGGATTTGTCTTGTATGTTTGTAATTCAAGATAGCGGATGCATCTTTATCTTTTTGCTCTGAGAAAGACCAGGATTATTTATGAAATCGTTGAGATGATCTAACTTGTATACTCCTATTTTAGAAAATACTCCCATGGCTCCTATTATTCACACAGGGGAAAAAAATACCCCCACCCTTCCCCCCCAAAAAACAGAAAACCCCAAACTCTGAGAAATAAAAGGCTTTTGGTATGGCCCATGATTTTTTCTAGGTATTTTCCAGTACTACTTCCCTTTCTTCTTTTTTGCAGGCGCATTCAACTTTTACATGAAGTAATAGAAAACATCTTCCCCACACCCTGATTTCCCATTGTAAATAACTGATAATTTCAGTCAACTCTGATCAGTAGTAAATGAAAGAATAATACTTGGCTTATGTAAATTCCTCTTCTATTTTTCTGTTTACCTTCTCCTCATTCCCTTGGGTTTGTTTTGTTTTTTTTTTAATTTTTTTTTCCCCCTGGTCTTTTCTTATATCTTTTTGAATAAGCAACCATCTGTCCATCCTGCTCTTCTCCCAATCCTCCCCTCCTTTCTTTAACTTCCCTGATTTCATTACTCTTAACTTCTACCTCATCTCCTCTAACTCCACAATCTCATTTCAGTAATGGCCAGTGTGCTGCTTTCACTGTCTGCCCATGTATCACAATGGAATCAATTCATCAGGTTTCTGGATCGAAGACTCTTCCATCTCTACAAAAACTTTGCTTTGGCTTGAAAGTGGTACTATGCTGTATCAGCTTTAGTTGTCAGATCCTGGCACTGTGACAACTGGTGGCACATTGGTCTTGTTCAGAATATCTGTCCAAAGAAAGTAATCTTAATTGCAAATACTGTGTGTAGGTATCAGAAAAATTCTCTGTACTAGTTTTTGCAAAAAAGCTAAGTGCAACTTCATCCACATCAAATGTTCAGAAAACAATAGATTAAGAAGTACTTCAAATTGTAAGAATACGTAAATTTTGGGGACATTTTACAAAAGATGACTGCTATGCTTCCTGTCAGCTTTTTGGATAGTAGCACCCAGGGACTCTATTTTCTCTCTGTTCAGATTTTCAGAGTGGGGTGAGGCTTTTTTTGCTGGCAGTGGGGTGGATGGTTTTTTAATCCTGTCACCAGAATACAAAACAAACTCTACTGATAAAACAAAAGATATTCAACTAATCACATGAATCCAGGAGCCAGGGTAAGAAGGCAAGGATGAACATCTTGATAAAATGAGGAGTTTTCATGGCTGTTAATTTTCCCCTAGAATCATTTCTGATACTGTGAGAGGTAAATAGATAAATAACAAAGAAAACTATAAAGCAGCACATTAAAAGATTCCACACATCTGTCAGTAGAGCTTAACAGCATTAACCTTTATGTCAGCAAAGCTCTGTGTCATACAGCTGTTTAATCGCATCTGTCACAATGAAAACCTCATTCTTCTGTGTTCCACATATGATTTCTGTGTTCCACAAGTGATCTCACAGATCACCAAAACTTCTCAGAAATACCAAGATCCTGGTATTTGTTTCAGCTGAAACCCATCAGATGATGAATAAGAGAGCACATATTTATTAGTTCCCATTACCATTAACCTCTGCAGCCCCTTTACAACTGGTAACCACTACGCTTTCGGAAAGGGGGCACCTTCTGTCCAACATGTGGGTCAGAACTGAGCTGCCTTTGAAGCTCAGTCTCTCCATCCAACACATCACACACGATGGTGATTTTTAATTATGGCATGTATTCATGAAACAACCTTATGCAGGCTGTCAAGGTGAACAAGGGCAAGAGTAACAATGCATTTTACTGTACAAGCTGGGGCAGGCTTCAAGGAGCAGAAAATTCTTGGCAAGCTCTGTATGACATCATGCCCATTCTGCCACTGGACAACTGCCCCATTGCAATCAAGGCTATCTAGACTGCTCTGTCTTCCTGTCTCTGGCAGTATTTGGACCAGCAGAGCCCTCTCTGTGGAGTGCTAAGGTTGATGTACATCAGATGGGTTTAAGATTAGGTCTTTGCAGAGGTGGGCTGTGTGGATGTGAGTTCTGCATTTCCTGTAGAAATTTCCTTTTTAGCTTGTGTGCATCCTCCCAACAAAGTTTCTGATCTTCTCTGGTGTGCCCCTTTTTTTCCGCTCATGGTGGCCCAGAGGTTCTTTTTGTCCATGGTTCTTTTCCTGTTGCTTTCTGCTTTGACCTTACCCACTCAGTTTTGAGCAAGGGACCCATGTCTGACAGTACTGGCACAGACACTGTTTTAAACTCCCTTTATTCTTCATAACGCGTAGAGTTTAATTAGACTTTATGGCAGATCAAACCTGGATATGTTAGCAGAGGGTCATGATCAAAAGCATGTGAAGAAGTTTATGACTGACAGGACAATCTTCCATGACAGCTTTTAGTCTTACATGACTGGTTGCCATCCTGATACTGTATTTGAGCCCAGATTAAGCATTGCATATCTCATCAGGAACTGGAAGCTGGGCATGTTCTGAAAGAACATTGAAATTTAGGAGCTAATGACATCCATCTACTCCATTTTCTTTCACTTTACAGCAACAACAGATTCACCCATAGTATTCTTGCACCAAGTCAAGCTTCTAGATCTGGAAAAACCATACTATTGAAAAGTTCTACTAATTGTGTTTTGTTACCCTTGCAAAATGTGATAGAAGTGAGGCTCTGAAAAGTGCTTGAGGTAAAATCTGAGCTCATTTGATTATAATAATAGTAATACATGATTAATATTATATAACTTTTCTTCATCTGTGCAAAAAGCCCTATCCCGTCCTCTGGTGAGAAAAAAATATTTGATTGCCTTATATCTCCTCAAATGGGGTCATTCCCCCTCTCTCCCTAGGTGAAGGGAACAGTCCCCCAAGAACAAAGTGCTTAGGGGATCAGCATCATAAATAAAAATAATGTATTTATTCTATACAGGAAATTAGGGAATTGACATGTGTTCAGGAGGTCTCAGGACACAGGAATCTCCTTGCTGTGGCATTCTTTCTGAGAGGAGTAAGTGAGAACACTGTGGGAAAACAGCTTAATTTGAAACCTGGGAAAGATTATTGCCTGTAGCTTTTTTGAGGGAGGTGCTCTTTGAACTCTCCAAAACTATGCCGTGTAACTATATGGAGAGAAATATATACAGAGAAATGAAAATGTGGAAAGCGTTGATAAGAACAGCTGTACTAGTTCAGCTCACAGGTCCCATCTAGTCCCATTTTCTGTCTCCAGCAAAGTATATATGATAATTCCCTGCTCTTGGACCATTTGCAGTGCAGGGCATTTCCTGACATTGTTTGTTTGTCTGTTTAGAAATGCCTTCACAGTTCTTTCTTCCAAGTCTTTCATCCAGTCTCCCCTTGAACTCATGCAAACCTCTTTCCTCCACAAGGTCCTTTGGAAGGGTGTGGAACAGGTGGTTCTACTACCTGTTGCCTAAAGAACCACCGGCTTTAATTTGTCCTGCAGGTCACACTTGCTGTCCTCATTTGATTACTTTTGATGCTTGCACTGAAAGAAAGTGAATAGTCAATCCCTCTCTATCCTCTGAGTGTTATTCATGGTTTTGTAACTACTAACATATCTACCTTCAGTTGTCTCTTGCCCAGGATGGAGAAATTTGGTCTACTCAGTCAGTCATTCCTTATTTGGGAGCTGCTTCAGAGTTTCAATAACCCTTGCTGTCTTTTCCAGACATTATTCCATTTCCAAGTTGCATGCAGTATTAAAAGGGTGTGAGAACCATGGATACATATGGTGGCATAATTATCTTTCCTATTTTAGTCCTTTGCTAAAAAATCCTAAAACCTTATTTGCTTTTTTGACTGCTGCTGAGCTTGTCCGCTATTTTCATGGAAGAATGAAATATCAGACTGATATTTTCATGGAATTATTTACCTGCTACAAGCCCAAGGTCTTGTTTCTGACTGATGTCAGCCTGGAGCCATCACTTTCTGTGTGAGGCTAAGACTGTTTCACTTTACATCTATCTACAGCAAATTTTATTTGCTATTCTATTCCTTTCGTTTCACTGAGCTGATCTGTAGACTGGCTGGTCTAGCTAGTTTAGTTGGAATTTGCACAGGGGTTTTTTGTTGTTGATTTGAAAGAGTCAATTTTAGACTAGTAAGACTAAAATTGAATAACAATTAAAAGAGAACTTACCAATCAGTTGTGGATCTCAAAGGTTTTTGGTCTTACTTTTAGTTCAGCTACAAATAGAAATGTGTTGAATGAATTGTAAGCATATTCAAAATATATTGTATAGTTTAGCATTATTTTTCTTTTATAGCCATTTCTAAAATACCATAAGTAGTGTCATGATATAGGGTCTGTGTGCATAAATAATGTGTTTACCTTTTCTATTTAACTAATTCCCGAGCATGCATCTGTGCAGTCTCATACACTCAAAAGTATATGAAAGTGCTTAGTCACAAATGGGAAATAAATTTTAGTTGAGAAATGGAGGAACTGAATGTCAGAAGTGGGGAAAATATAATTTTAATTCACTAGTCTCAAAGTATTTCTTTAACATTGGTATGGTTTGGACCTATTTGGAATAGCCAGGCAGTCCCTAGCTGATTTCCAGTTCCATCTTTCAGCTTCTTTCTTCAGATTTCCAAAGCAAGTGACGTTAATTAATGACCTCTAGGAACGAAAATGGAGACTACAACATCCATGAACATTACTAACCTGACAACATCTTTCAGTGGCAGCTGACCCTGAACCAAATTTATATCAATATCCTAACAGCAGAGGGTTTTGTATCCTATTAATATTTTCCTCTCTCTGCAATTATCTTTCTGATCAGCCTTTCTCTAGAGCATAAATTCTTGCCAGGTCATTGATACTGTTCTGCAGACAGAAGTACAGAAAAAAGATTGTACTTTGTCTGTTGGTAATTGGTTACTACAAGAATTTACACTGATCTGTGTCATAATCATTCTAATTTACACCTCCTACCAGCTCCTGATTGCTTGTAAAATCTCCAGTCATATTATTCAACCACTTTAAATAACTTTAATTTCAGCCTGCAGACACAAAGGTGGCATGTCTGTAATAGAGATTCCAGATTTTTAATGAAAATGCTTTTTGACGTCAAGACAATGTGTGATTTTGGACGAGTAGGAGGCATATAAAGATCAGTGTTTGCGTAGGTTCAGAAATGTACAGGGCATTTTTCCTAACTTAGAATTCAATCAGATTATTTAGGTGCTAACTCCCTTGAGGATGAAACAGCTTTAGACTTTGATTTGCCCTTGGGTTGAAAGATGCAATCACAATTTGTTGCCATGAGGAAACTCATTATATGGTGGAAGAAATTTAAAGAATTAAAGCCCCCAAACTTAAAAGTGGTTGTGGAAGTGAAGTTTGTTTCTTCCTATTTTTAGTAAGTAGAAATGCTGCTTTTAAAATAACGAGTTAAATTTCTTCATGGTAGCTTGTGTGGGGCTATGTTTGGGATTTGTGCTGAAAACAGTGTTGGTAATGCAGAGATGTTTTAGTTATGGCTGAGCAGTGCTTACACAGAGTCAGGGCCTTTTCTGCTTCTCACACTGCCCTGCCAGTGAGCAGGCAAGGGGTGCTCGAGAAGTTGGGAGAGAACACAGCTGGGACAGCTGACCCCAACTAACCAAAAGGATAGCCCATACCATGTGACAGCATGCTCAGCAATAAAAGCTGGGGCAAAGAAGGAGGGAGCGGGGAAATTCAACATTTGTCTTCCCAAGTATCTGTTACACATGATGGAGCCCTGCTCTCCTAGGGATGGCTAAGCATCTGCCTGCCGACGGGAAGTGGTGAATGAATTCCTTGTTTTGCTTTGCTTGCGCACATAGCTTTTGCTTTACCTATTAAACTCTCTTCATCTCAATGCACAAGTTTTCTCAATTTTGCCCTTCTGATCCTCTCCCCCATCCCACGTGGGGGGGAATGAACAAGCAGCTGTGTCGTGATTAGTTGCCAGACGGCACCTTCTTATTCCTTAGGGGTTTTTTTGAGAAAAGGAGTTAGAGGTTTTTTAGGTTTAAATTCCTATTAGGAGTATTTATTAATCCATTTATTTTTAGCCATAGTTCTGCTAAGTACAATGTGGTTATTAGCCAGTAGTAGGAATTTTCTGCACTTTGGCAGTGGAGTGAACTTGACACAAATGCAGAAGTTCTCCTTCCCTTAATGCATGACTTTTCCTATAGGAGAACATAAATTTATCAGTGATTTTACAGACTGGACTAAGCACTAGCAAGATATGGCACATTTTGTAAAGTCTAGGTGGTCTAGATTGAACTGCATGCCACACCCATGATCTTTGGCAAATATTAACTTCTGCTAATATTGATCTTCTCTCACCCCATCTTAAAATTTCCATTGGACTCAGAGGACAGATGCAAGGCCTGTCAGCGCTTGTAGGAACCTGGGGGATGTTGAGATCACACACAGAGGGAGAACTGTCATAAATTATGGTAGAAGCATTTGCTTTAATTGAAATGATTCGTGCTCCAGTTCCTGCTTGGGAGCTGGAAGATGATCCTTGCAACCCTTTTGAACAGAAGAAACATTAAATAACACCAAGTGGCTCTTTATAGTATGCCAATTTTATAACTTTATCCCCTCTGTCTCCTGCAATCTCCAAATCAAAATGGCCTGTATGGGGCACTGCTAGAATTACTATCTGTAAGCAGAGTTTGGAAGAGGGTTGTTAAGAGGTAAAGCAGAGAGAAAGGTAGAAACGAGTAACCTAAAACAATTCTCATTATTAAGGTGGTTTGACTTTTGCTCACCGTAGGTTTACATCTGAATAGTTCTGTTGGCAAAGGGAAAGAATTGATACCATGAAACATTTTTGATCTGAGGGGAGATCACTACTTATTTTATTTTTATGGAACGATGGTGTTAGGAAAATCACGGGTCTGTGACTTGCAACTGAAGACTTGGGCTTGGCCTTACCCTGAACCTTCTAACTGGCCCTAAATAAGTTAGTCCTCTGAAGCTCAGTTTGTCCCCTTTAGAAACAATTTCTTAGCTTCAAATGCAATTTAATGTTTGGTGTCCTCGGATGGGAAATGCTATTGGGTCCTCTGTAATAGTGACTGTAAATTCAAGCACCCTTCCTGCCAGTCTTTACACTTTCAAAGTACAAAAATGTTTCAATGTCCTATGCTGTCCTGGTGGGCAGGAACTTGCTCAGCAACTTTGAGAAAGATTTCCTCTCATTGCACAACAGCACAGGATGCCTTTACAGTGCCCTCCTCAAAGACCCGTCCTGAGATAAATCCCATCATTTACTCATGAGGAAAAATAGTTTGCCCTCTTCCTTACATTAGGGGTCCTACAACAACATAGCTGTTGATCTGAGAGGCCAGACAGTAAAATTTAAATGGTTGGGAAATAAAAGCATGTGGTTTTGCACAGGAGACTGATACCGAAAAGCCAGTCGAAGAAACTCTCTAAGACTCATTTGGGAGTTTTAGAAAGCAGGCATTCTTTATTGCAGCGCTGGATGCACGGGGGATAGTTCCACCTAGCATGCATACCACAGCTTTAGCACAAACAGGTTATATAGAATAACTAATTGCATATTCATCAGATTAGTATATATATATACATAAAAATGATTATAACTGATTATCATAGTACAGCCGACATCTGATCATGTGCAATGAAGGATCCATTTGAGTCAAAGGGCTGCTTTTACAACCACCGACCCATTTGAAGTTCTTGTTGGCTGTCCTTGAAGTCTTTATTCTTGTCCTTGTTCTTTGATCTTGAAGCTTAACGCGGTTTCAATCACGTGGTCATTTTCAACATTGTTCTCATCTAGTGTACAGGAACATCTAGTCATAAGAGCAAAGAACTGCAAAACTTATGAGTAACTACCTCTATTAGTTAATTGCTTGGCTATACTTTTGTCTATTGTTTCAATCATAGTGTTAGTATAAGATTTCTAATAATTATTTACTAAATCTCACTTTTACAGTCACCTAGCAGCAAACAAGTTTCCACGGCTGGTACAAAATATTAAAACCATCAAAATATTTAGACATACCATACAGAATGTATGGAAATAGAATCATAGAATCATAGAATCATAGAATCATTTCGGTTGGAAAAGACCTTCAAGATCATCAAGTCCAACCATTAACCATGCCCCCTAAACCATGCCCTGGAGTACCCTGTCCACTCGCTTTTTGAATACCTCCAGGGATGGTGACTCAACCACTTCCCTGGGCAGCCCATTCCAATGTTTGACAACCCTCTTAGTAAAAAAATTTTTCCTAATATCTAACCTAAATCTCCCTTGCCTCAACTTGAGGCCATTTCCTCTTGTCCTATCTCCAGACACCTGACAGAAGAGACCAACACCCACCTCACTACAACCCCCTTTCAGGTAGTTGTAGAGAGCGATAAGGTCTCCCCTCAGCCTCCTCTTTTCTAGACTGAACAACCCCAGATCCCTCAGCCGCTCCTCATAAGACTTGTGCTCAAGGCCCCTCACCAACTTGGTTGCCCTTCTCTGGACATGCTCAAGCAGCTCAATGCCTTTCCTGTAGTGAGGGGCCCAAAACGGAACACAGTACTCGAGGTGCGGCCTCACCAGTGCTGAGTACAGGGGAACAACCACCTCCCTGTTCCTGCTGGCCACACTGTTCCTGATACAGGCTAGGATGCAATTGGCCTTCTTGGCCACCTGGGCACACTGCTGGCTCATATCCAGCCAGCCGTCAACCAGCACCCCCAGGTCTTTCTCTGCCGGGCAGCTTTCCAGCCACTCTTCCCCAAGCCTGTAGCGCTGCATGGGATTGCCGTGACCGAAGTGCAGGACCCGGCACTTGGCCTTGTTAAACTTCATACAATTGGCCTCAGCCCATCGATCCAGCCTGTCCAGATCTCTTTGTAGAGCCTCCCTACCCTCAAGCAGATCGACCCTGCCTCCCAACTTGGTGTCGTCTGCAAACTTGCTGAGGGTGTACTCGATCCCCTCATCCAAATCATCAATAAAGATATTAAACAGAACAGGGCCCAACACCAAGCCCTGGGGAACACCACTCGTGACCCACCGCCAACTGGATTTCACCCCATTCACCACGACCCTCTGGGCTCGGCCATCCAGCCAGTTTTTCACCCAGTGAATAGTGCACTTATCCAGGCCACAAGACGCCAGCTTCTCAACGAGTATGCCATGAGAGACAGTGTCAAAGGCCTTGCTGAAGTCTAGGAAAATAACATCGACAGCCTTTCCCTCATCCACTAGGTGGGTCACCTGGTCATAGAAGGAGCTCAGGTTGGTCAAGCAGGACCTGCCTTTCGTAAACCCATGCTGACTGGGCCTGATCCCCCTCTTATCCTGGAGCTGCCGTGTGAGTGCTCTCAAGACAAACCGTTCCATAATCTTTCCCGGTATCGAGGTCAGGCTGACAGGCCTGTAGTTCCCCAGATCCTCCCTCCGACCCTTCTTATAAATGGGAGTCACATTGGCAAGCCTCCAGTCCTCTGGGACCTCCCCCATTGACCAGGAACGCTGATAGATGATGGAGAGTGGCTTGGCAAGGACCTCTGCCAGTTCCCTCAGTACTCTTGGATGGATCCCATCAGGTCCCATAGATTTGTGAGTGTCCAGATGGCGTAACAGGTCCTTAACTAATTCCTCCTGGATTAAGGGGGGTATGTTATGCTCTTCATCCTTACCTTCCAGCTCATGAGGTGGAGTACCCTGAGGATGATTGGACTCACTATTAAAGACTGAGGCAAAGAAGGCATTAAGTACCTCGGCCTTTTCCTCATCACTGGTTGCTATGTTCCCTTCTGTATCCATTAAAGGATAGATATTCTCCTTGGGATTCTTTTTGCTGTTAACATATTTGTAAAAACATTTTTTGTTGTCCCTTACAATAGTGGCCAGATTTAGTTCTAGCTGAGCTTTCGCCTTTCTAATTTTCTCTCTGTATGATCTAACAAGATCCCTGTACTCCTCCCAAGTTGCCCGCCCTTTCCTCCAGAGATGATAAACTCTCCTTTTTTTCTTAAGTCCTAGCAAAAGCTCCCCATTCAGCCAGGCCGGTCGTTTTCCTCAGCAGTTTGACTTGCGGCACATGGGAATAGCCTGGTCCTGAGCCATTAAGATTTCCTTTTTAAAGAATGTCCATCCCTCCTGGACCCCTTTGCCCTTCAGGACCGTCTCCCAAGGGACTCTCTCAACCAGTGCCTTGAAGAGGCCAAAGTTAGCCCTCTGGAAGTCCATAGTGGTGGTTTTGCTGACCACCTTCCTTGCCTCACCAAGAATTGAAAATTCTACCATTTCATGGTCACTAAGCCCAAGACGGCCTCCAACCATCACACCTCCCACCAGTCCTTCCCTGTTCGTAAACAACAGGTCTAGCAAGGCTCCTCCCCTGGTTGGCTCACCCAGCAGCTGTGTCAAGAAGTTATCTTCCACACACTCCAGGAACCTCCTAGATTGTTTACTCACTGCTGTGTTGTATTTCCAGCAGATGTCTGGAAAGTTAAAGTCCCCCACAAGGACAAGGGCACACGATTCTGAGACTACTGCCAGCCGCTTGTAGAACGATTCATCCGTCTCTTCAACCTGGTCAGGCGGTCTATAACAGACTCCCAGCACAATATCTGTCTTGTTGGCTTTCCCTCTCACCCTCACCCATAAGCACTCCACCTTGTCATCAGAATCGTGTAGCACTGAACAGTCAAAACATTCCCTAACATAAAGAGCCACCCCACCACCTCTTCTACCTTGCCTATCCCTTCTGAAGAGCTTGTAGCCATCCATTGCAGCACTCTAGTCATGGGAGTCATCCCACCATGTTTCCGTGATGGTGACTAAGTCATATCTATCCTGCTGCACAATGGCTTCCAGCTCCTCCTGTTTATTGCCCATGCTGCGTGCGTTGGCATAGATGTATTTGAGCTGGGTCATCAAATCCACCCCTAACATCGGCATGCTGCCCCCAGGCTCATCTCTGGTGCACCTAGTTTTATCCCTTGCCCCCTTCGAACCTAGTTTAAAGCCCTTTCTATGAGCCCTGCCATCTCATGAGCAAGGATTCTCTTACCCCTTTGAGACAGCTGGACACCATCTGTCGCTAGCAAGCCCGGTGCTGTGTAAGTCTCCCCATGATCAAAAAACCCAAAATTCCACCTATGGCACCAGCCTCTGAGCCACGTATTGACCAGGTGTGTTTTCCTGTTCCTTTCAGTGTATTTCCCTGCCACTGAAGGGATTGAGGAAAACACTACCTGTGCTCCCAATCTTTCTACTAATCGTCCCAGTGCCCTGAAATCCCTTTTGATTGCCTTTGGATTCCTCTCTGCAATCTCATCACTGCCAACCTGCACAACTAGCAATGGGTAATAATCAGAGGTCCGAACCAGACCAGGGAGTTCCCTGGTAATGTCTTTTACCCGGGCCCCGGGGAGGCAGCAGACTTCCCGGTGGGATGGGTCAGGTCTGCATATCGGGCCCTCTGTCCCCCTTAAGAGGGAGTCGCCTACAACAATTACCCTCCTTTTTCTTTTTTCTGAGGATGTGAGAATGCGTGGGGATGCCCGACTGGGCTTAGGCACCTCCCTAGATGGGGCTTCATCTACATTCTGATCTTCACTGGCCTGGTCCTCAAGTTCCAGAGCCCCATACCTGTTGAGTAGGGGCAACTGGAAAGGTGAGGGAGACCGGGAGGGGATTCGCCTGCCTCCCCGAGCAGGGACCTGTATCCATTCCCCTCCATCTCTTAGGTCCCCTCCTGCCTGGTGGCAGGAGGGCAGGGGAACCTCCGCTTCTTGCAGAGCCTCCATCTGCTGCCCCTGCCTCAGGGATGGTAGGGTGTGGGCCCTATCAAGATGAGTTTGCTAAGGCTCTTCTCCTCCAGCACATTTGGCATAGCTGTCCAAGGAAGCAGGCTGGGCTGACTCCAGAGCTGATGATGGACTGACTTAGGCCCTTTGCATTTATGCTCTCTCAGCCTCTAGGACAAGATTTGCTCTGCAGAGGTGTAGTCAAGCATATAGATATGGACAGACCTGGAGTCACTGGACCCAGTGAGGGTGCTAGTGGGATTTCTTTTCTGCCCCAAACTGTCATGGGGATGAGGACACATGTGAAACTCCAGGAAGAGATGCTCTGAGCTACTGAGGCAGATGAGATGGGTATGAAGGATGGGAGTTTCATCTGTCCAAGTCTCTTGGCCATATCCTTAGCAAACTTAATTACTTTTAGTGGCATTGTATGGAATGGTAATACATAAGCACAAATCAAGAAATGCTGATCAGCTACTTCTAGTCTCATAGCTTATTATAAAACTGCAGAAAAGCAAGGAATGTGCTTATATGTGTGTATGGATTGTCCGGCTCATAGTTCACAAACAAGTTTCACCATGTCTAGTGCACACAGGCAACTCATGGGGGGTTACAAAAGCGACCCAGCCTTGGATTGCCTTGAAGCCCTGTGTCTCTGCAGAGATGATTCATGGGGAGCTGTGTAGACAGCTTAGCCCTGGGTTGTCTGATAAACCCTAAACTAAACAGGGCAGTGGCTGCACCATTCAAAGAACTAAAACCTGAACTGAGCCTTGAAATCCCTCACCAAACAGTATGCCCTGAGTCTCAATCCAACCACTATTCAGTTGCCTGAGGAAACAAGGTAAAAAAAAAAAAGCTGGAGGGTTTCAGCTTCAGTTTCAAACAACCACCTTGTGTAGTCAAACAATCACAGACCAGCAAAAGAAAGAAAGATAAGGGGAAACTCCACTCAAATATATATAATCCACTCAGGCATATATCATAATCCACTCAGGCATAGTCATACACTCCGTTCCACAAGTCGGGATAAAAACCCTAAGATTCAGGTTGGAAATCAGGGAGTCACTTCTCCAGGTATAGAGTTGGCTTGTGAAGGAGACCCTTCCCCCCCTTGATCAGGATGCCAGGGATCCCGCCCTGGGATTGAGAGCCTTTACCTGGAGGGGTAAGTGAATATTGTTTATGCTTTAAGTTTGTAAACACTTCTGTGCTTGTGGTTGTCTGTGAATTGCTTGTGGTTGTAATAGTGTACTACTCTTGCTTTTAAAATTGCAATAGTTCATTCCTCCATTGTATCTGTAAAACCTGCAATAGTGATGTGTTAAGCCTGTAAGTGAAGTTCAAATAAATCATTTGCTTGAACCTTGCAGTTAAATCTGCAAGTGAAGTTCAAGTCATTTGCTTGAACTTTGCAGTTAACTCTCTTTCCGCCACAATGTGTTACTAGCTTTCTGTCACACTGGTACATTACGATTACCTGAAATGCAGTGGTTTCCCAAATATAGAGTATTGACACTCAATAAAACAATTAAGTTGCAACTTGTGAATGCAGTTGTGCTGGTAATTGCTGACATATCTGCTCAAATTTGCCTAATTATACAATGACTTACCAGAAATTCCTTACTAATGTAATTAAATTGTCTGTGCCATTTTGAACAAGGTAAGCTTTGTAACCTGGGGATATCCACTTGTAGAAAACTATTTTGCTGTTGTTTCTCTCATCTCAGGCTATTTCTTCCCAACATGAATTATATTATCAAGGTGGAATCTGTAATGCATCATGTATCTTTTTACAATCAATTCCTCTGCAGTTTACTTAGCAGAAACTACAGGTCCTTCCCTGTGCGTTAAACAGGCTGATTCAAGAATGGGGTTAGCCTAGCAGTTACCTATGTTCCACACTGTGTCTTTCCCAAGACAGCTGGACAGCATGCCTGTTTATCTTCAGTTCTGGAAATTAATACAGCCATGGACAATATTAAATTAGGACCCAAATAGTAGATGCCATATAAGTGGACTTTCAACAGGTATGTTGGAGGGGAGGGGAGGGAAATTCCCTGAGGAATTTCAATCTCTAAAGTGCTGTTCAGAGTGTATTTAACTTATTCTCTTGGTTTAATTCACAGGAACGATAATCCAGCCTACAAACACTGGCTCTTTATTTCAAACTGCAGAGTTCTGCTGGAGATGCACACCTTTAAATCTTTGCAAGCAAGAAATACATGGTCAGAAAGGGCTACAGGGCTTTGCTGAATAAGGGTGATTTCCTGAACCTGTGCCACAGTGGTTTGAAAACATAAGACTCTAAAGCAGTTCATTTGATAGCTCAATCAGTAAGAGTCACATTTTGTGCCTGAGGAAGCTAAGAAGCAGCAACCATGACTCCAAATTATATGGCAGATAATGCTAAGACACGTTACTCAGGGAATCCTGGAAGGGAAATGGAGCCAGTATTGGCATCAATATTTACTTATCTATAAACAGCTCATACCCATCCTTTAGTGGTATTGTTACTGTAGCTGGGTTATAGGAGAGGTAATACCCTTGACTAGGCACAGGTTCAGGTACACTATCTTTTCTGCAGATCCCTGTGTCTGGAGATGGTTTTGAAGGTAAAACAATGGAAAACTTAAAACTGTCACAAGTTATGCTGACACAAAATCACCTTGGAGGCTCTATGATTTAATTAACAGAATAGCTGTCTAGTCTTCTTTTATTAGGCAAATGTAGTCCTCCAAAAGCTAGTGTGACCTTAAAAAATTGCTAACTCCATTTAGCACCTTTTTGGAGGAGTTTAAATAATTCTTACTATAACGGAGGTGCCTTTGTCCTAGTGTTTCCTCTGACAGTCACACAGCACAGTGTTGGGCAAAAAAAGCTGCTACAGAATATTCTATTTCTTTTTCTATTCCTACTTCTTTTCCATTTCCAGTGAAGTTTCCTTCTGTGTAAATTACTTTCAAAACTGTTTACAGCACACCTGGTCTGTACAGTTATCTTCATGCCTTGCTGAGCAGGTCACTGAGGTGCCTGAAGCCAGAGCACAGTCCACGTGGACAATAAAGACAGAGATAAATAGGAAAAAGGACAAACTGTAACGAGTGACTAATGCTTCTCTTCACCTTCCCCTGCATTTTATCCATTAACTACAACCTCTGGTTTCTCCTATTTTCTTTTCAACATGTGATTCTCTCAGTTGTGCATCTGACTTACTCACTCTTGCTGAGGCAGCAGTTCACAAAAGCTTACACTGCAGTTTGCTTCTTTCATGCACTCTTTCTGTCCCTTGTTCTGCCTTTCTGAATGTCTTTGGAAGAGTTCTGCTACCATTACAAAATATCTGTTTTTTCCTTTATTGTTAGTGGAGCTGTCTACTGTGTTAGGTGAATGATTTACTTCTGTTTTGTACTGACCATGTCTTGCTTTCTGAGATTGGCAGTAAACAAGGTTTAACTCATAGCTAACCAGTAGTGAGACAAAAGACAAGATACTATGGACAACTAGAGGTCAAAGCTGCTTGTCAAATCTGACAGACAGCAATGGATTATGTAGGTTGGCTGTGAAAGAATTAAATAAAAGTTTCAGAAGAACATTGGCTGAATGGGCATCCCAAAGTCTATATTTATTAAGTTTCCAGCATCCTGGCCCCTTTAACAGGCTCTAAACCACCACATGCACTGAGAAGGGAATACAGAGAAAGACTATATCACCAGATCCTCTGCCAGGCTGAAATCGAGATCTCAAGGAGACTTGAATTAATGCATTTGATGTCTATATTATTTAACTTAAATAGATAAGAGACCAAGAGCTCTGGACATTTAAAGGAAGAAGGACAACTATTTGGTTTACATTAAAAAGAAACAGGGGCACTATTTTTTTGTTTGTTTGTTTGTTTCCTTTCAAGAGGGGTATAACATTTCAGGAAATTCAGTCAAAAAAGACTAAAATGAACTCACAGAAGAGCTATGTCTGGAATTTGTAAAGTACAAAGGAAAAGGCAATTAACTACCCAAATCCTATTGAAAGTCAATAGCCTTAAGCCACTTTGAAAATCCCAGAACATAAAACTCACTAAAAGCAAACTCTGCAGTAAATGGGAGTGAAGTAGGGGAGCCAAGAAAAAAACAAAGAACAGAAGATATCTATTAGACAGAAATAGGTGTGGAAGTATGAAGTACCTGCTGTAGATACAACTATGATGAAAGTTGCACATACATTCAGGTTGTTCGTCACTATCTCATAACATATGTATTGCTCCCATTGCAAATGAATTTATCACCTTTTCTTCTTTCTTCTGAGTTGTCTGTAAGTCTACTCCAGTCCCTAGGAGTTTGTGTCTATGGGCAGTTTGCTAAGTACTCCACTGATTGTGAATGGAGATACAAGGCATAAAGCTGCTTTCGTAAGAGGCTAAGGAAGCAAGTAGGAGTGCCTTTAACCTCACTGTCCTGAAAGGTAGTGGCTAGGGGGCTGGACTTTATCAAAGCGCAAGAATTTGTCTAGCTGCCGTTTCTTCCCAGCAGTATGTTCCAACACTTGAGCTGTTGTGGTTTTTTTATTTTTAAATGGGGTCCATCCTACTCTGCTGTGCCTTAAAAGGTAGCAGTGTCTGCTACTACTGTTTCTCCTCCACAGGTGAGGCCAGGAGAGTCCCCTTGTGACCTTTGTTGAAAATTGTGAATTCTTCTGTGGGAAATGGCAGCTGATGAGGGTTTTGAAGAATGCAGGTTTTGACGGGGGAGCCTAAATCCTCCATAATCCCTACTTGAGGCACATATAACTTTCAGTGGAGCTGAGAGCACAGGCTTTATTGCTGAATGATGTGCAACCCTCTATTTATTAAATAAGAAAACGTTGTCCACAATCACTTGCCAACACATCGTATTATCGCGAGGGGTGTAGAATATCACTTTCATGCAGACCATCTGGAAATGCAAGCCGTTGCTTTAGCAGTTATCAAAATCTCTTCTCCTGAATTTTAATTTCACTAATAAGTGTTACTGAGTAAACACAAAAAAGGTTTTGGTGTGATTTGTCTGCTGTTTCTTAAGAAGCAGGACAGAATCATCTCCAAATAGGATGCCTTTCCACTAAATAAGTCGCAGTCCAGTCATAAATCAGTGGAACAGCAGTGCAGGAATTGTCTGGATTAAGATACAGTCACAAAACCAAATCCCAGTATAAAAATGAGTGGTCATTTCAGACTTTTAGATGATACATTCACCTGATATTTGGGGTGGAGGTATTTTTATTATGCGGCACAACAAGAAGGATGAACCTAAATCCTTTTGCACTGACAAGGTGATTTACCTCTTGCCTTCCCTCTTTAGCTTTTTCCTCACATGGCTATTCAATGAAGACACTTTGCATTTCAACTAATTTGCTTTTTATAAGACTAGGTAGATATGATTTTGTAATTAACCAGAATGTAATGAAATCTGGCTTATTGTTTATCATGTTTAGTTTTATATTCTATTTAATGAGTTTTAAAATGCTGCCGGAAAGCAGAATGCACATCCAATGAATGGTAGAGATGCCTGTGAATCCCAATTGCCAATAGCTGGAATAATAATGTTGTCTTGTATTGATGTACCATTTTGGATGCTGTTATACTTCACATGTTACATCCAGGAACCGCTTCACTAACATTAGCACTTGTACTTTATTCATGCACGCCATCTCAGCACTACAGCAATGGCTGTTTTCTTCCTGTATCTTAATGGAGGGTCTAATCCAAGACCTGCTGAGGCCAATGGAAAGCTTCTCATTGAGCTTCCTGGGCTTTGGATCAGGCCCACAACTTACTGCCAGCAAGAGAACAAGTATTCCTAAATTACTGAACCATCATTTTGACAATTATGATAACATTTTTGTTATTTTCAAAGCAAGTGATTTTCACTAATTATGACAGTGATTACAGTATTCAGCTCCTAGCTGGGAAATTGCTCTTGCAAAGGAAAAATGCTAGAACATATCTGATAAGCAACAAACAAGCATCCCCATATACAACCAGCTTAGTTTTCATAGGTCTGTTGGGGAGCTTTGTCACTTGTTGCTCAAGCAAGTTTTAAGCAGGCTGAGTGACGATAGAGACACACAGGAAAATATATACAGAACTGTCTACTTTGGCTTCCTTGTCCAGTGAGACAAGATTTGCTGAGGTGGACTACTTCAGTTTAATTGAACTTCCAAAGGTTTCTAGGTGGATCACCTCAGGGTCAGAGGCTCTGGGGTGGGGGAGGGAAGGGGGCAGGGCGGGGGGGGGTGGAGGGGAAGGTTGGGGGACAGGGTTCATTGTCTTCTTTTCTCAAAGGGAGCACTACAGGAATGTTGAAAGGTGTGGTGATAATACTTAGCAGTGGTAAACACCTTCAGGACAATGCTTACCCTACCACAAAAGAATCCACTGAGTTGTGCAATCTTATCGTGCCCCGATCATGAAAAGAGCTCCCTTGGTTTTGA
The DNA here is from genome assembly GCF_026419915.1 of Harpia harpyja. Classification (NCBI taxonomy): domain Eukaryota; kingdom Metazoa; phylum Chordata; class Aves; order Accipitriformes; family Accipitridae; genus Harpia; species Harpia harpyja. The sequence goes on along the minus strand of NC_068941.1, from coordinate 27,082,150 downwards.
AACAAAGCATGACTGTCAAATGTTTGATATCATTGTTGTCATGTTTGTCCTGATTGCATATGATAATGCCATGTTTAACACAGATCTCTGGTATTTTCATATTGCTACTTTTACAATGGGTATGTTGCAGTTCCTGTTTAGTCTCTTTTCTCCTTTGTCGTTGGAAGCAATTTTCTGAAGCTACAAAAAAATCATTCATCATTCGTTGCGGTAGAAGAACACAGAAATATGAGGCTGTGTCCTGACAGAAAACAAACTTTTCAGTTCACCACACATTATTGCTCTTGATTCATATTACAATCCCATGGCACTCTGAGGGACTAGCAGACCTGTCCTCAAGTTTGGGATATCCTAGATACTTAAAGACCAAGATATTATCACAGCGTAGAAGAAGGCTTCAAAGTAAAAGTGGTTTTGAAACTCTGGGCACTCATCCCACGGATAGTGACCAAGATTTCTTTCTGAATATGTTCTGAAACATTCTAAGTCATTAGGAAGTTACATTTTGTAGCTTTCACTGGTTTCCACAGTGCAATTATGAAGGATTTCCCTTTTATTCTTTTTTGACACTTGAGATAGATTCATACTATTCATGTAATAATAATATCAATAATAATAAAAATTATTACCAGTAATAGATTGAGTCATACATTTGTATTATAGCAATGCATGGGATCCTGTTGTACTAAATACTGGATTACTACCATTAAGAAGGTTGGTTGTTGCCCTGAGGCCTCTAGTCTCTAGACAATCCAGTTAATGTCAGAACCTCAGTGATTCTGTGGAGTCTACTTAGGTAAGGACACTAAGGTTTGCTTGTTTCTCTAAATCTTATCTTCACAATTTTTCTGAATTTATAAAAATGAATCCATAATTAGCTCTGTTGGTACTTCATTCAAAATGTTAACCTGACAAGAACCATTTTTCCTGAAGTATTTGGCAATATGTTCTTCTGGTCTTCTTCAGGCCTAACAGGTCCTGAGATATGAACAGTATAGTTTGTTGCAAACATGAAAATGAACATTTAAAAAAATAGTATTTGGGTTTGATTTCCTTGCTTTGGGGCAGAGATTTGTTCCTTTATTTCCCCATAACTAGGCTTCATGACTTCAAATGTCATGTTAGAGAAATCGTGTCTAGAAATAGATGGGTAATAATGGTTCAAAAATTTCAGAGGAAAAATGAATGCTGACAATGCATGTAAGATGTGAAGAACCTTGTCTTGACAAGAGTCAAGGCAAGAAGGAGTGTAAGAATGAGCTTTTAAAATATTTTTTAAATTAACGTGCCCAAATTCCAGCTAATAGAAGACAAAAATCACTGAAACATTTTCTCTTAAAAACCTTACAGACATTGGATGAAGAAAATTGTTTCTTGGAGTGGCTTTGTGTTTTCAAAATTTTTTATTTTTAGCTGAAACAATCAATACTTGTGGCCCTGCTAAAACCTTTTGCGATGAGGAACAGAGGTTTGTTGGTGGGGATGCCTTGGAGCAGGGTTGTCTGCAAACTCAGAGAACATGGAGATCTCTGGAGTGAGAGAGTCAGACAGGGCTGTCTTGGAGCTACGGGTTGTGGAGGATGTGGAGCTTGCCAGGGAGCAAGTCATCCAGCCTCCTGCTTAGCTGCTCATTCATGAGGAATGTCACCCAACATTCCCAGCTGCAAGCTCTGTCTCACAGATGGCACTACCCCATATTGCAGAGAGGCCCGGGAACGTGAAAATAACTTTGTTACATTGGCTGCTGCAGCTCAGCTGGTACTGCTGCTCTGCTCCATATCATAGCTCCCATCCACATAGTGCCACAGAAAAAACTCTTACATGATAATCCCCAGAAAATTCAGCTTGAATTAACCAGAATAAGATCTACCTGGGTCACTTTTATACAAGCTAATGTTATGCGATTTTCCACCCGCCACTTATTCTCTGAATTTCCTCATGGAGCATGCAGGATGGCATGATGGTTCAATGGAGGTCAGGGCAAAGCTGAAGCAATGACCATGCGTGTGTTAAGACATAACAAAACATAAGAAGTTGAGCATCTCTCAAAACTTGAAGCCTGGATTGATCCATTTCACTAGTCCCTTGTTTTGGCTAGCTCTACAGTAGCCAGGGTTATCAAACAGGGCGAACAGGGTAGGTGAACAGGGCGTGGTGCATCACAAAGGGCGTGGCATGGCAGTTCGCGCAGGCAGGGCGTGCAGGGAGAGCACAGCCCCCCCTCTTCCCAGCTCGGGAAGGCTACTCAAGCAGAGGGCATTGTCCTCACAGAAGGAGACCCAGGCATGGTTGCCACTCGGGTGAAAGCCATTGTCAGGAAAAATGTGGCAACATTGACGGAGCTCTCAAGCAAACATGCAGCTGTCCAGGTCTCCGTCTGCAGGCAGTGCCTGAGCCTGTCACTGGCGCCGGAGGGCAGCGGGGACAGCCCCTGTGTGCGGTGTGACCAGGTGGATGATCTGCTCGGCCTGGTGGCAGAGCTGAAGGAGGCAGCGGAAAGGTTGAGGAGTATCAGGGGGTGTCAGAGGGAGATAGATTGGTGGACCCGCACCCTGCCATCCCTGAGGCAGCGGCAGCAGATGGAGGCTCCGCAAGAAGCGGAGGATCCCCTGCCCTCTTGCCACCAGGCAGGAGGGGGCCTAGGAGATGGAGGGGAATGGATACAGGTCCCTGTTCGGGGAGGCAGGCGAATCCGCTCCCGGTCTCCCTCACCTTCCCAGTTGCCCCTGCTCAACAGGTATGGGGCTCTGGAACTTGAGGACCAGGCCAGTGAAGATCAGAATGTAGATGAAGGTCTATCCAGGGGACTGCCTAGGCTGAGTCAGTCAGCCCCACGCATTCTGACAGCCTCTGAAAAAAAGAAAAAGGAAGGTAATTGTCGTAGTTGATTCCCTTCTGAGCGGGATAGAGGACCCAATATGCAGACCTGACCCATCCCACAGGGAAGTCTGCTGCCTTCCTGGGGCCTGGGTAAGAGACATTACCAGGGAACTCCCTGGTCTGGTTCGGACCTCTGCTTGTTACCCACTATTGCTGGTTGTGCAGGTTGTCAGTGATGAGGTCACAGGGAGAAATCCAAAAGTAATCAAAAGGGACTTCAGGGCACTGGGGTGATTAGTGGAAGGATCGGGAGCACAGGCAGTGTTTTCCTCAGTCCCTTCAGTGGCAGGGAAATATACTGAAAGGAACAGGAAAACACACCTGATTTACACATGGCTCAGAGGCTGGTCCATCAGTGGAATTTTGGGTTTTTTGATCATGGGGAGGTTTACACAGCACCAGGCCTGCTAGTGACAGATGGAGTCCAGCTATCTCAAGGGGGGAAAAGGATTCTCGCTCATGAGATGGCAGGGCTCTAGACAGGGCTTTAAACTAGGTTTGAAGGGGGAAGGGGATAAAACTAGGCTCACCAGAGATGAGCCTGCAGGTGGCATGCCGGTTTTGGGGGTGGTATTGGTAGCCCAGCTCAAGTGCATTTACGCCAGTGCATGCAGCATGGGCAATAAACAGCAGGAGCTGGAAGCCATTGTGCAGCAGGATAGATATGACTTAGTCACCATCACGGAAACATGGTGGGATGACTCCCATGACTGGAGTGCTGCAATGGATGGCTATAAGCTCTTCAGAAGGGATAGGCAAGGTAGAAGAGATGGTGGGGTGGCTCTCTATGTTAGGGAGTGTTTTGATTGTACAGAGCTCCACGATTGTGATGACAAGGTAGAGTGCTTATGGGTAAGGATGAGAGGGAAGGCCAACAAGGCAGATATCGTGCTGGGAGTCTGTTATAGACCACCCAACCAAGTTGAAGAGGCAGATGAAACATTCTACAAGTGGCTGGCAGTAGTCTCACAATCGTGTGCCCTTGTTCTCATGGGGGACTTTAACTTTCCAGATGTCTGCTGGAAATACAACATGGCAGAGAGCAAACAGTCTAGGATGTTCCTGTGGTGTGTGGAAGATAACTTCCTGACACAGCTGGTAGGTGAGCCTATGAGGGGAGGAGCCTCGCTAGACCTACTGTTTACAAAGAGGGAAGGACTGGTGGGAGATGTGGTGGTCGGAGGCCGTCTCGGGCTTAGCGACCACGAAATGATAGAATTCTCAATTTTTGGTGAGGCAAGGAAGGTGGTCAGCAAAACCACCACTATGGACTTCCGGAGGGAAAACCTTGGCCTGTTCAGGACACTGGTTGAGAGAGTCCCTTGGGAGACAGTCCTGAAGGGCAAAGGGGTCCAGGAAAGCTGGTCATTCTTCAGGAAGGAAGTCTAAAAGGCTCAGGACTAGGCTATTCCCATGCACTGCAAGACGAACAGTCGGGGAAGATGACCGGCCTGGCTGAACAGGGAGCTTTTGCTGGGACTCAGGAAAAAAAGGAGAGTTTACCATCTTTGGAAGAAAGGGCAGGCAACTCAGGAACAGTACAGGGATCTTGTTAGGTTGTGCAGAGAGAAAATTAGAAAGGCAAAAGATCAGCTAGAACTCAATCTGGCCACTGTTGTAAGAGATAACAAAAAATGTTTTTACAAATATGTTAACAACAAAAAGAGAGCCAAGGAGAGTATCCATCCGTTATTGGATGCAGAGGGGAACATTGCCACCAGAGATGAGGAAAAGGCTGAGGTACTTAATGCCTTCTTTGCCTCAGTCTTTAATAGTGAGACCAGTTATCTTCAGGGTACTCAGCCCCCTGAGCTGGAAGACAGGGACAGGGAGCAGAATATACCCCCCATAATCCAGGAGGAAATAGTTAGTGACCTACTATGCCACCTGGACACTCTCAAGTCTATGGGACCAGGTGGGATCCATCCAAGAGTACTGAGGGAGCTGGCAGAAGAGCTTGCCAAGCCACTCCATCATTTATCAGCAGTCCTGGTCAACAGGGGAGGTCTTAGACAACTGGAGGCTTGCCAATGTGACTCCCATTTACAAGAAGGGTCAGAGGGAGGATCTGGGGAACTACAGGCCTGTCAGCCTGACCTCGGTACTGGGGAAGATTACGGAGTGGTTCATCTTGAGTGTGCTCACATGGCATGTGCAAGACAACCAGGGGATCAGGCCCAGCCAACATGGGTTCATGAAAGGCAGGTCCTGCTTGACCAACCTGATCTCCTCCTATGACCAGGTGACCTGCCTAGTGGATGAGGGAAAAGCTGTGGGTGTTGTCTACCTGGACTTCAACAAGGCCTTTGACACTGTCTCTCATGGCATACTCGTTGAGAAGTTGGCGGCTGATGGCTTAGACAAGTGTACTCTTCGCTGGGTAAAAAAACTGGCTGGAGTGATGAGCCCAGAGGGTTGTGGTGAATGGAGTTAAATCCAGTTGGCGGCCAGTCACAGGTGGTGTTCCCCAGGGCTCGGTATTGGGGCCACTTCTGTTTAATATCTTTATCAATGATTTGGACGAGAGGATCAATTGCACCCTCAGTATGTTTGCGGATGACACCAAGTTGGGAGGCAGGGTCGATCTGCTCGAGGGTAGGAAGGCTCTACAGAGGGATCTGGACAGGATGGATCAATGGGCCAAGGCCAATTGTATACGATTCAACAAGGCCAAGTGCCGTGCCCTGCACTTGGGTCACAACAACCCCATGCAATGCTGCAGGCTTGGGGGAGAGTAGCTGGAAAGCCGCCCGGCAGAAAAGAACCTGGGCGTGCTGGTTGACAGCCGGCTGAATATGAGCCAGCAGTGTGCCCAGGTGGCCAAGAAGGCCAATGGCATCCTGGCCTGTATCAGAAATAGTGTGGCCAGCAGGAGCAGGGAGGTGATTTTTCACCTATACTTGGCACTGGTGAGGCCGCACCTCAAGTACTGTGTTCCATTTTGGGCCCCTCACTACAGGAAAGACATTGAGGTGCTGGAGCGTGTCCAGAGAAGGGCAACCAAGTTGGTGAGGGGCCTGGAGCACAAGTCTTATGAGGAGCAGCTGAGGGAACTGGGGTCATTTATTCTGGTGAAAAGGAGGCTGAGGGGAGACCTTATCACTCTCCAGAACTGCCTGAAAGGAGGTTGTAGTGAGGTGGGTACTGGTCTCTTCTATCAAGTAAGCGGTGACAGGACAAGAGGAAATGGCCTCAAGTTGCACCAGGGGAGGTTTAGATTGGATATTAGGAAAAACTTCTTTACTGAAAGGGTTGTCAAGCATTGGAACAGGCTGCCTGGGGAAGTGGTTGAGTCACCCTCCCTGGAGGTGTTCAAAAAATGTGTAGACGTGGCACTTCAGGACATGGTTTTAGTGGGCATGGTAGTGTTACGTTTATGGTTGGACTTGATTATCTTAGAGGTCTTTTCCAAACTTAATGAAACTAAATTAAACATTCCTACTGTCTGGACACATTCAATTGTGCACATATCAGAGCAGTAAACAGGCCTGTGCTTGCTCAGAATTACAAGAACAACTGTATTTGCGATGGACCAAATTGTGATGGCAGTTGTCCTGGCAGCTTGTGCTAGTAGCATCCTGTCAGTCTGTCCTGGTTTCAGCTGGGATAGAGTTAACTGTCTTCCTAGTAGCTGGTACAGTGCTATGTTTTGAGTTCAGAGCGAAGAATGTTGATAACACTGATGTTTTCAGTTGTTGCTCAGTAGTGTTTAGACTAATGTCAAGGATTTTTCAGCTTCTCATGCCCAGCCAGTGAGAAAGCTGGAGGGGCACAAGAAGTTGGCACAGGACACAGCCAGGGCACCTGACCCAAACTGGCCAACGGTGTATTCCATACCATGTGACGTCCCATCCAGTACAGAAACGGGGAAGTGGGGGGCAGGGATTCGCCGCTCGGGGGACTGGCTGGGTGTCGGTCGGCGGGTGGTGAGCAATTGCACTGCGTATCATTTGTACATTCCAATCCTTTCATTATTGCTGTTGTCATTTTATTAGTGTTATCATTATCATTATTAGTTTCTTCTTTTCTGTTCTATTAAACCGTTCTTATCTCAACCCACGGGTTTTGCTTCTTCTCCCGATTTTCTCCCCCATCCCACTGGGTGGGGGGGAGTGAGTGAGCGGCTGCGTGGTGTTTAGTTGCTGGCTGGGGTTAAACCACGACACAGTCAAAGTAAAACACCTTGGATCAGGCTTCACAGACTGAAAGAGAATTGTGGCCTCACCTCTCCCAACTGGCAAACATAAAACTGAGCTGCCTTGGCATGTTACATATGGGGAAGGTTGAACCATGATAAATGAAGAGGAGAGTTTCCAGCTTGGCAAGCCCTGGAGGCATGCATCTGTTCTCATCCTGAGCCTTCCAGGACCATCTCAAGCGCTGAATCCTTCTTTTCCCCTGCCACCACAGGAGAAGCTTATTACACAGCACTATCCCTTCCCTCAACATCTCCCCCAAGGTATGGAATGAAATGGCCAAGTTACTTCTGTAGCAGAGATAATTATCTACATGTCATCCAGCAATGATCCCATAGTAGAATTACAATTGGAGCAGATCGGGTCTATTGAGCAGAAAAAGGAAAGGGATGAAATGTAACAGCTCAGCTTTGTGTGATACCCTGCTGCTGTTCCTCCATCTCAATTCCATTCAAAGCTTAGTATCCCAACATAAACAGCTCTGTGGCTTTTGCTGCAAACTGAGCCCTTACTGGTGTACTCAGTAGTCTGAAGCTGAGGTGTCTGAGACCTTTCTTTTCTCAACCTCTTTAATATCTCCAGCAGGTAATGTAGATCCATGAAGATGCAAGAAATGTACAAATCCTCAGTGATATTGCTGTCTTGCCAGCTGACCTGGGTCAAATACCCTGCAATGTTACTGTAAGCCCCTACAGCCGATGTACGGCATGGCATGAGGGTTGTTATGTAATTTCACAAGTGCTGATCCTCATTAACACAACTCCCATTGCACTCGACTACAAAAAAGGCATAACTTGAATCTACATTTTAGACACAGGTTCATAACTCTCATTGCTATGTTTTCCTCTTCACTGTCAAGCACTTGGGCAAGGTGGAAGATGCATACTCTGTCTCTTGTGCCCTGCCTTCTTTGTACATCACCCTTCAGTGGGAAAGGCTTCCAGCTGAGTGATCCACTGACATTCAGGCACAACTACATTACATCCTGGGGATAATTTTAAGCCTGCTTTCAACATGTCGTGGTTTAACCCCAGTCGGCAATTAAGCACCACGCAGCTGCTCACTCACTTCTCCCCCACCCCCACAGTGGGATGGGGGAGAAAATCAGAGAAAAAAAAAGTAAAACTCTTGGGTTGAGATATGTAGTAGGTTGACCCTGGCTGGGTGCCAGATGCCTGCCAAAGCTGCTCTATCACTGCGCCTCCTCAGCTGGACAGAGGAGAGAAAATATAACAAAAGGCTCGTGGATCAAGATAAGGACAGTTTAATAAAGTGAAAGCAAAGGTCTCGCGCGAAAGCAAAGAAAAACAAATGATGTTATTCTCTACTTCCCATCAGCAGGCGATGTCTGGCCACTTCCCGGGAAGCAGAGCTTCAGCACATGTAGTAGTTGCTCTGGAAGACGAATGCCCCCCCCTTCTGTCTCCCTTTACTTAGCTTTTATAGCTGAGCTGACGTCATATGGTATGGAATAACTGTTTGGTTAGTTTAGGTCAGCTGTCCTGGCTATGTCCCTTCCCAAGATCTTGCCCAGCCCCAGCCTGCCATTGAGGGGGGGCAAAACATTGGAGAGACAGCCTTGATGCTGTGCGAGCACTGCTCAGCAGTAGCCAAAACACTGGTGTGTTATCAACACCTTTCTGGCTACCAATGCAGAGCACAGCACTACGAGGGCTGCTATGGGGAGAATAAACTCCATCTCAGCCAGACCCAATACAAGATAAAGACAGTTTAATAGGACAGAAAAGGAAAAAAGGAAGGGAAAATACTGCTACTGCTGCTGCTACTACTACTACTATTAAGAGAATATACAAAACAAGGGATGCACAATACAATTGCTCACCACCCGCTGACTGATGCCTAGCCAATCCCTGAGCCACAGTGCCCCCCAGCCAACTATCCCCAGTTTATATACTGGGCATGATGTCATATTGTATGAAATATCCCTTTGGTTCATTTGGGTCAGCTGTGCTGGCTGTGTCCCCTCCCAGTTTCTTGTGCACTCCCAGCCTCCGCTGGCAGGGCAGTATGAAAAGCTGAAAAGTCCCTGACTTAGTATAAACACTGCTTAACAACAACTAAAACATCAGTGTGTTATCAACAGTGTTCCCATCTTAAATCCAAAACAAAGCACTATACCAGCTACTAAGAAGAAAATTAACTTCATTCCAGCTGAAACCAGGACAAAAGACCAGACTTATTCTGTATGCAAACTGTGATACTCCAGATGCAGGTGGCATTAGAAATATATTTTTCATTTAGTAACTTGGTATGGTGCTAATCATGCCCAGAGAGGCCTCCATGTACAGGCTAGAGTACATCAGGTGGACAGGGCTTCTTGCACCTGTCAACCACACTATAGACAGAGTCTCCCTGGCAACAGCCATGTGCCAAGAAGATGCCCATGATCCTCTCTTCCCTGAATTTTCCTCTCATTCATTCCTGCTGTCCCCTCAAACCCATCCACAGAGTCATGCTTTGTGAGCAGAAAAGCTAGTGGCTTGTGCCATCTTTATGGCTGTTATTTACTTTAGACTACCTTCTTTTGCAGAGCAGGTGGAAAAATACCAGTTCAGAAAGTTTTCTTTGGAGTCATAAATTATTCCTCTGAGAGTATAATGAAAGCTGTGCTCATCAAAGTTGGGATGAACGTTTAGCAGCAAATAACATTTAATTTTTAAAGTGTATTTGATAATTAAATTTTATTTTGGCTCTGCTGTGCGCCAGAAAGCATGAAGGAGTATTTGTTATGCTCCCAGCAGAACTTCCCTGTGGACTACTGTTCTGCACTGGGGGGAGTGAGGGTGAGAGAGAAAGAGACAAACAGAGCAATCCCAAACAGGCTGGTCAATGGGTGTATTGAGAGCAGGCCTGTGGAGAAAGACTTACGGATATTGGTGGATGAAAAATTAATATGAGCCAGCAATGTGCACTTGTAGCCCAGAAAGCCAATCATATTCTGTGGCCAGCAGGTCAAGGAGGTGATTCTTCCCGTCTACTCTGCTCTCATGAGACCCCACTTGGAGTACTGCATTCAGCTCTGATGCCCCCAACATAAGAAGGACACGGAGCTGTTGGAGCAAGTCCAGAGGAGGGCCACAAAGATGATCAGAGGGCTGGAGCACCTCTCCGATGATGACAGGCTGAGACAGTTGGGGTTGTTTAGCCTAGAGAAGAGGAGGCTCCAGGGAGACCTTATAGCGGCCTTTCATTACATAAAGGGGGCCTACAGGAAAGATGGGGAGGGACTCTTTATCAGGGAGTATAGTAATAAGACAAGGGGTAATGGCTTTAAACTGAAAGAGGGTAGATTTAGATTAGATACAAGGAAGAAATTCTTTACTGTGAGGGTGGTCAGACAATGGAACAGGTTTCCCAGAGAAGCTGTGGATGCCCCCTCCCTGGAAGTGTTCAAGGCCAGGTTGGATGGGGCTTTGAGCAACCTGATCTAGTGGAAGGTGTCCCTGCCCATGGCAGGGGGGTTAGAACGAGATAATCTTTAAAGGTGCCTTCCAAGCGAAACCATTCTATGACGATTCTATGATGACGATGATTCTTTCTGGATCTCAGTAAGAAAGGCCCAACAACAATTGGCTTAATAAAATAGCTGTTTTAATAAGATAGAATAAAAAGTGGAGTATAGATAGCGAGAAAACCTTATGTCCTTTCAGATGCTGGGAACTTCACTTTCATGCAGCATTGGGCAGACCCTGGGTGGATTTTCCCACAGCACAATGTGCAGAGCAGATCCTTTTTGTTCATGGAGAGAGGTTCCTCCTATTTTATACAGTTTATTACAAGAAAACAACTTTATTCCTAAAGGATGTTTACACAAGAACTTCTTGCTGCCCTGTGAGATGAAATTGTAGTTTCAACCACTTACACTAGCAATATTAGTAGCAAGTGCATAACTCCTTCAGAGAACCAGTTAATCAGTAAGACAGCACTGAAGAAGTTTTCCTGATGGAGAACTGACACTTTAGTATTGAGATAGAGCATTAAGCTTCTGCTTAGCTGCAGTAATTCTTGGCACGACCTTTCCCTGACTGCTTTCCAGTGTAGATTCATTTGTTTGGTTGAATAGAGAATGTCACTGGATCTACATTCCTCAAATTGTAATCCAACAAGGTATCCCAGCATCAGATGTGCACAGGGCTACATGCTTGAAGTTAAGTACTTACCTTAAAGCTGGTCTGTACTGATATGGGTGCATATGGTGTCCTGAATCAGGGCACAAATGACAAATCCAACTCTCAGTGGTGATGCTGGACAATTTCCAATGACCACAGTGGGCAATGTGCAATAAGAGCTGTTAGTAAGCCCTCAAAAGGAATAAATGATAAGATCATAGAAAAGTTTGAAACAACTTAGTGGGGAGAAAATAGATGAACACAAAGTCCCCCTGCAGTAATAACTATTTATTGGATTTTTAGCATTTTATTGGAGTCACAGTAGGTAAAATATTTAAAGAATTTTAAGTGTATAATACTGAGCAAGATTTTTATTCTATTCGTAGTCCTTATTTCTGCTCCCTTTTCCTATATATAATTTCACAAGCAAAACTCACAGTTGGTCATTCAAATTGAGCATCTTTCTCCTTCTTTTGGGGAAAAAAGAGACAAAGACAGTTCAGATGGTTTGGGACCCCAGTTACTAGAGTACAAACTTTCTTTCAGGGATGGGGGGAACCACACACACAAATAATAGTGGGAGCGAAAGAGTGTCCCGGTTTCAGCTGGTATAGAGTTAATTTTCTTCCTAGTAGCTGGTATAGTGTTATGTTTTAAGTTCACTGTGAGAAGGATGTTGATAACACACTGACGTTTTCAGTTGTTGCTAAGTAGTGTTTATACTAAGTCAAGGATTTTTCAGCTTCTCATGCCCAGCCAGCAAGAAAGCTGTAGGGGCACAAGAAGTTGAGAGGGGACGCAGCCAGGACAGCTGACCCAAACTGGCCAAAGGGATATTCCATACCATGTGACGTCATGCCTGGTATATAAACTGGGTGGAGTTGGCCTGGGGGGGATTGTTGCTCAGGAACTAACTGGGCGTCAGTCGGCGGGTGGTAAGCAATTGCATTGTGCATCACTTGTATATTCCAATCCTTTTATTGTAAGTATTGTCATTTTATTATTGTTATTATCATTATTAGTTTCTTCCTTTCTGTTCTATTAAGCTGTTCTTATCTCAACCCATGAGTTTTACCTTTTTTTCCCGATTCTCTCCCCATCCCAGTGGGGGTGGGGGTGGGGAAGGGAGTGAGTGAGTAGCTGCGTGGTGCTTAGTTACCGGCTGGGGCAAACCATTACAAAGAGTAAGGAATGCTTCTCTTCACATGCAAGACTTGCCTGCAAAGTCACACTAAGCTCTCTGACAGACACAGAACTACAAATTCTGGAGGGTAGAGGTATTAATAAGATATTAAATAAACAAACAAATGGCTTAATCTGGACACCTTCTAATATATCTTTCTGAAAATCTGCTTACGTAACTTACAACCACAGCTGCAAAGACAGAAGAGAAAATGCTTCGGTCCTAAAGAAAATGCACATCTCATCTACGCATGTCACTGAGCATGGTGTGATAATTTTAAATCATAGCACAGCATAGGATATAGTGTATCATGGAATAAAATTACAAATCTGATTAGATACATGCAACAGCTTTGTCTACTTAATATCCAGTCTGAGAAATAACTGGTCATTCAGCAAGCTGGTTCTGTTCCAGCAGTGGGAGTTTTCAATTATTAGAGCTAGATCAGATCCAGAGATAATTTAGTATCAGCACATTTCTGATTGAAGGCTTTCTCCCACAAAGCATCTGACGAGGCTAAGAGGTTCTTTTCTTATGCTGTTTCTTCACAATTGTTTTATCTTCCTGCTTTGCATTTTCCCATAATTAATATTTTATCTTTGCTAATTTAGTGCCATTCTTTTTTCTGCTTATGTATAATTTCTTTCCTCTTAGCAAAAAAAAAAAAAAGAAAAAGAAAAAATCCTTCCTGGTGCAAGTTACATACAACAAGGTTGATATTGAAAAGGAAGATGACAGAAAGAGATAAATTTTTCTTATAACTCCTGATTCTTCTTAAACCACTCACATTTCAATAACATCTATTTCCAGTATTACCAATCTTCTGAACCCTGTGACTGCAGTTAAAATCCTCATATGGCCAAGAGTTCAAAGACATAAACCAAGTATCTCAGGCAGCAAAGGAAAGGGGTTCACAGCTACAACCAGTTAATGTTTCTTATGTTTCCACTGCTCTGTCAGAGTGTGGAGTTGCAATTACAGAGCCTTATTGGCAGTACAGACTGACTGATAGTGGTGTGCTCCTTAATAGGAGCTGCACCAGAACTGAGCCTCCATAGCCATAGTTTGGTCCCTGGTAGTTGTTCAAAGGAAAGAGATCCTTTTAAAATCTGCTGTTGTTGCTCCCAGTCTTACTGTCTGACAAGAAGATGTCCTGCCCAAATTTCCCAAGTACATTTACTCAGGACACTAAGGACACAAGCAAAGACATTGACAAGAGAAGCATGGGAACATACCAATATCAATCAAACCTTGGTAGTTGCCTATTTTCATGCTGTTAGCTTAGGGCAGCATTTAGCAAGGGGCTTGTGCATATGAGATGTGCAAATGCAGACTTGCCCTTCACTCTGAGTTGCTCCCCATTATCCTACATAGCCAGTGCAAAGACATACTGGATAGTGCTAGTCTTTCCTGGCCGCCACATGGTTGCCCAGCTTTGACCATGCTTGGTTTTCCAAGCTACTTTCCTAGCAGAGCAGCCCAGTCTGCTGTAGGGCTCTGCAGCGAGCATAACTACCAAACAGTCTTCAAACACAGAAGCATTTTACTATGCTGCCAGCCTCTACCAGTGGCTGTAGCTCTGCCACATAGAGATAATGGAGGTTAATGGTACATTGTCGATATTTTTTAATATAAATGTGTGTATATGTGTGTATATATGTGTATGTACACATTCTCTAGCAGTTTTCTAGCTGCTGGGTTTTTTTTTTTCTTTCTTAACCCTTTTCCCCCAGAAGCTACCATGAGGGATAGGGGTGAAGGCTGGGTGGTTTAACCTTGGGAACACCTGCAAGGAAGGAGGTGAATGCTGAAGGGAAGAATGTAACAGAGAATACACAGAGGGAAGTAAAACACTTAGGCAAGCAAATGATGGAATCAGTGACTGGAATAACTAGGTCTCTGCTGGAGATTAATATGAATGTGATGCTATGCTTCATTGACTAAGTTTACCTAATTTCTTTAAACATCAGTATTGTTTTTATGTTGCACTTGCCTAACTTAGCTGCAACTTGCTATTTAATCTATAAAGCCATTATTAGCTGAATGGTGATTGGAAAGCAGCAGGAAGATACTCTGATTATACCTTAATTATTGTCCTGCACCTGATCTTCACAGAGAAGAGGCATGGTCCTACCCTCCCCTGTTGCTCTCAGCATCTCATATATAAGCCATAACTAACATTGTTGCATTTGTTTAAGAACAGTACTAAACATGTTTCCACTGATTTCCAGAATAAGCTGTAAGCCTACAAAGCTTTCTTTGCCTTTCCCTCTGTCCTGGTTTCGGCTGGGATAGAGTTAATTTTCTTCCTAGTAGCTGGTATAGTGTTATATTTTAGGTTCAGTGTGAGAAGGATGTTGATAACACACTGATGTTTTCAGTTGTTGCTAAGTAATGTTTATACTAAGTCAAGGATTTTTCAGCTTCTCATGCCCAGCCAGCAAGAAGGCTGTAGGGGCACAAGAATTTGGGAGGGGACGCAGCCAGGACAGCTGACCCAAACTGGCCAAAGGGATATTCCATACCATGTGATGTCATGCCTGGTATATAAACTGGGTGGAGTTGGCCTGGGGGGGATTGTTGCTCGGGAACTAACTGGGCGTCGGTCGGCGGGTGGTGAGCAATTGCATTGTGCATCACTTGTATATTCCAATCCTTTTATTGTAAGTATTGTCATTTTATTATTGTTATTATCATTATTAGTTTCTTCCTTTCTGTTCTATTAAGCTGTTCTTATCTCAACCCATGAGTTTTACTTTTTTTTCCAATTCTCTCCCCCTTCCCACTGGGTGGGGGGGGAAGTGAGTGAGTAGCTGCGTGGTGCTTAGCTGCTGGCTGGGGTTAAACCATGACACCCTCCTTCCTGGTCCCAGCCACCAAAAGGAGATATTTGGTTAATGGCTAATTAAACACTTCCATTGAGCAAGCCAGAGCTTTGTAAAGCCACATCTTCCTTGCTGCATACTGTTTGGAATCAGCTGAAAGTTTTGAGTTTGCATTTTGCCAAGTTGGAGGCTGCATTCACACAACTGGAAACTTTGAAGGAAGCAGAGATAAAGCAAGCCAGCAGGTTCTTAAACCGAGGGATATGAAGTGGAAAAAAATCCATGATTCTCCCTTCAGGTAGAGACCTGAAGATACATCCTTGATAATGAGATGCCATGCTAGCTTATTAGATCCCTGATCATTTAAAATGTAAATCCTAATGAAGGCACAAAGACCTACAGCAAATAGAAGGAGTGGGTTGGTTTTTAATAAATGAACATGCCATCTGCTTCTCTTATCTCCCAAAGAATCAAGCACTGCCACCTTTGTAATTAGCGCTGACAAACAGCACACTCCCAGGAAAGAAGAAAGCAGTTAAAAACAGTGCATTAGTTTTGCATCACCTGCTGAGCTAGCATGGGGCCAAAACTTAGGGCATGTTGCCTTTCTGGCAGGGCTGTTGTGAACTGATTGCAGTTCCTGCCCGGGAAAACACACAGGTACAGATATCAGAGTCATAGAATCATAGAATCATTTACGTTGGAAAAGACCTTTAAGATCATCAAGTCCAACCATAAACCTAACACTGTCAAGTCCACCACTGAAACATGGCCCTAAGCATCACACCTACACATTTTAAATACCTCCAGGGATGGTGACTCAACCACTTCCCCAGCAGCCTGTTCCAATGCTTGACAACCCTTTCAGTGAAGAAATATTTCCTGTTATCCAATCTAATCCTCCTCTGGAGCAACTTGAGGTCATTTCTTCTTGTTCTATCATTTGTTAATTGGGAGAAAAGACCGACACCCACCTCACTACAACCTCCTTTCAGGTAGTTGTAGAGAACAATAAGATCTCCCCTCAGCCTCCTTTTCTCCAGGCTAAACAATCCCAGTTCCCTCAGCTACCCCTCATAAAACTTGTTCTCTAGACCCTTCACCAGCTTCGTTGCTCTTCTTTGGACATGCACCAGCACCTCAATGTCTTTCTTGTAGTGAGTGTCATCTAGGTATATGCACATTACCACAAAAGCCTGGGAATATCCTCCTGAACCTGCAGTTACACTACACTGGTTGTGGCATTTAAAACCCTGAAGGGGAAGGTCATGGCTGGATAGGAGAGGGGCTCTTTCTGGCTCCTTTATTTCTTTCCTACACTCTCAGCAACGAGCACAATAGATGAAGAATAAATGCCTTTGGAGGGTCATGATACCCTCATAAAAATTCATCTGTAGGAAATATTTGGCCTGAAAATTGGAAGAGGGAGACAGTTGTCTTTTAAAAGACAAGCTTGTCTACTTCGTTGAGAGTCTTTATCAACCCTCTCTTTACAAAGCAAATTGCTGGAAGAGAATTGGTAGTTTCAGCTCCTTCTACAGTGAGCCATTAGAGAAGCACTGATATGTTAAAAGTGGACTTTTTTAGTGTTTACAGACTGTAACAAATGGAACTAGCATTGTACCTCTGCTTCTTAAAGAAGAAATCACAAGCTATTTCTTTACATTACAGAGAAATTCGCTTCACTGCAATTTTACTGATCTGCAAAAGAGGAAGACAAAATTTACCTCTTAAGGCAGTCACCAAAACTTCTCTTGTTGCTTACATCCCTGGGAGATACCACTGGGCTACTTGCAAACATACATTTAGGGATTCTGTGGTGGATGAAAAAAAACCTCACAGGGCTGCCCATGAAACATGCAGAAAGCATTTGTATATATATAAAAATAAAAATGAAAAAACTCCCACATTTCTATTTGAGGTGGTTTATGAGTTCTTTTAGGGAACATATAGTAACTGAGTATTACAGTTAGACTTTTTGACATAAGCTCATCAATTTTCCTAGTTGAACCTTTTTGAGGGCATTTGTTGAGAAATGTGATGCAGATTCGAAGAATGTGAAAGAGAACGCCCAACTGAGTTAAATACTGGCTGAAGTCTGGTCTGATTCTGCCACTGGTTCTAGGAACAGGGATTTTAGAGGGGATTTGATGTTCATTTGCAGTAATTCACAGTGACATTAGGAGAACATCTGTCCTGGAATTCTTTTCTGTTTGTTAAGTGGTATATGAAATTAAAGAAAAAGTAGGCTAATTGAATGGTCCGTTTAGTAACTTCAGGCCTGCAACTCCATAAAGATTTCATACTGTTTCATCTGGTAATAGCTATGCATTAAAAACTGTAAGACAGTAAGACTTTTTGAAAATCTATCTCTAAGGTAAATACTGAAAACATGAATTTTCCTTATTTAGCTTGAAAGAAAGAAGAGAGATGTTGGTGTGTGTTCACTGACTGCAAAAAAAGATAGTCAAAAAGGACAATTAAGTTTTACAGGGAAAATTAGCAGTTCAAAGATGATTTGCAATGTTGGAAGCTGGAAACAGACTGCTTTAATTTATAAAGAGTTCTTTAAATATGGCTCACTTCTTTGTTTTGATGGGCAAGACCTAGTTATTCTTGGTTTTTAACTGCCTTTCCTTTGTTAGACTCTCTTTCTCCAGAAAAAGGCAAGAGAATGAAAAGCTGAGTTAAAATGAGCTATTCCTATTTATTTCTAAGCAAAAACATTCAGAAGCTGCAAAAGATGGTTGGCAAAAAATTATTTCATTTTGAATGTTGTTGCAAATCAATGGCATTCAAAGGAACGTTAGTCCTTTTGCAAAAAGTATTTGAAAGAAATATCGTTGCTACAGGGCTTTTTTTGATCAAAATTCCCAAACAAATAAACACACAAATTTTCACTTGCTCTACTAAGATATTTTTCAACTTTATTTAAGGGTCAGTGGCTTGTCATAGCTGCAGAGTAAGATGGATATAGTTTTATCCATCCACTTGGTTTCTTATGTGACCCAAATGAACAATTTACATGATTCCCCGGCAACCACCACACCAGACTGGAAAAGATTAAGTTTCATTACGAAGAACCTTAGCCAAAAGCAGACTTCTCATTGGCTTCACGAAACTTTGATGCGACTCTCTGTGCAGAAGGGGAGCATTGTTCCTAACAGTTAAGTTAGTTAAGCTTCCAGTCAAGTGCTTGAACACTCGGAAATAGCATAGATTAGCAAAAAAAAGCAGTGAAAGTAAAATAGATCTCTAAATCCTGTGAAGAGCCAGAAGCACTGCAAGTGAGGATATGAATGGAACATTCACTAAGTCAGTATAACCTTGGGAAGAGCCATGAAGGAACAGTATTGTAAAGCATGGACATGACTGGGAGAGTTGTAAGATTAAAGGATGCTACAGGGCTTGTCTAGCTTTTCCTGGGCATCTCCTGATTCCTTTCAGGAGGGGCCATCCACCTTTCATTGTTTGCTTTCTGTGCTGCACAAAGCCAGCTGTGGTTCAAAATAAACAGATAATTAGGTCAGTAGGGGAATCTTAGCTGCAGAGCTCTGTGCCGGAGTGAAAGGGACAGGCAAGGTTTTACATGGAAACATTTTCTGTTCCCTGCTACAGCAAGGAGCCAGAGTGCTTTTGTCTTGTAAACAAGAGACTCTTAGAGCCCCAAAAGCAACCATAATTTTCTGCTCTGCCTGACTAGGGGTTAGTGTACAAGCATGGCTCTCTTGTCTCTCAAAAATACAGCCATCTTTAAGTACAGCTGTCTTTCTCACAGTTAACTGCTTGCTTTGTCCCTTGCTAATAAAGTGAAGGAACCCACACCTTTTAATAGCTAGCCAGATCATTTGGTTCTGGGGCAAATGTATTAAAAAGTCCAGGGCAAAGACCAGCAACACCAAAGATAATAACCATGATTAGAACAAATTAATTATTGTGATGCTTACAGACAGCATAATCTGCAACAGTATTCCTGATGTGCAGCAGAATTTCTGGGCAGAGCAGAGGGACAGTTTCAGTTGCAGGAGCAGCCAGAGAACCAGATGGATGCAGGCAGACACTGGGGCAGGTGAGAGATGGCATTGCTTCTTCCTGCTGTCCTCAAGGGTTGGATTTAGGTTGCCTAAGGCAGATGTCTGGGGTGGGTCAGGTGACAGATGCCTCAGAAAATCCATCCGTTCCAAATCAGTCCTACAACAGGAGGCTTCTGGCATCATCCATCTGTGAATTACCCCTGCAGCTCTCCCCCTCAGTTTTCTGAGGCAGGTATTAGGATCCAGAGACCCTTAACTGCGTGCTAAGTGGAGGTGAAACATGCAGCTTGTAAAGTGTATAGGTCATCTGCTCTAGTGTAAAACATAACCACAAAAAGACAGAGCATTGATACGCTGTAAAGGGCCAGGATGGCATGAAGCTGTGTGAGAGAGGTAATTAACAAGGAGGAGAGAGCAAAATTATGTGGAATCGATGAAGTAGCACTTCTTAGAGGTATTTAGGTTTCTTAGAAGTCTAAAGAGGTTTTGATTTATACAAAAGTGAAGGAAGAATCAGTCGATTCTTGTGACCCTTTCCTCACTATCTGCCACAACAGGAGATCTGCTGGCTACCTCCAACCCCATCACGGCTAGCAGGTACAGAGAGTAATCAGCTGAGAGCTAGGAACCATCTCAGAGATGACACTCAAAACAAGTGGGACTTCCAGTGGTCTCAGTGGATGTTATTTTGACTTGCAAATGAGTTTATCTACAACAAGATTCATTGTTTCAGAATAGTGAATGCACTAGAATATTCACCAATGATGGGGATGGAATATCTCATAGAAAGATTTTTCTTCAAAAATTCACAATATGTCACAAATTTCATCAGGACACAGGAATATGCCATATGGTAGGTGTGTCCAGTCAAAATTGGTCTATTTTCTGACATTTATGTTTTGCAAAAAATTGTTTATGAATAAGCTAAAGACTAAGGATTATTTACAGACACTATTCACTGAGTAATTCTGAGTACCTTTGCGAAAATTGTCATCATGTTGTGAACACTTCACTAATGGAAAACAGTTAAAATTTATCAAAGAAATTAATTATAAAATATTTGCTCAGCTTTAGTCACAGTCTTCTTGTGGAGGGGGAGGAAGAGATTGTCTGCAGTGCTGTTTGATCTCTCTTCTTTTGTAATATTTGTGCTTTACTGCAGAGGCAGTTGTGTAGTTAAGGCAATGGGTATGGGACTACTTAGGTCACTTTCTTTGGAGGACTCTGTTGGCAAGTCTTTGGGCAAATCAGTTAGGGCCAGTCCCATGTAAGACCTTGTACCGAATTATTGGCTGGCTGTACAAACCCCCTTTTTCTCCCAGCATTGAATTAGGGCCTCTGAATTGAGGGCCCAAGACCCATGCCCTATCCACCATATCAAGCTGCCTTTTTTAGTTAGACTGGATGCTCTTTTGGGAGGGCACTGCTGCTATGGCTAATCAGGTACAGATCTCAGATGGCATATTCATGGCCACCTCAAAGACAGATGATGAAGAGCTCCCTGATAATCAGCTCTCCTCTGCTCTAAATCTATCTCCATCCACCTGAAAAAAGCGTTCGAGCTGTGCTATTTACTGTTGTCCAACTCAAGGCAAAAGTGCTGTCCTTGGACTGTGCGCAAGCACCTGTACCCCAGCAAAATGGGCTGAGCTGTTCGGTCAGGTTCCTGCGGGCCTTAGAAGGGCACTTTGCTGTACAGCCTTCACCTGCTTTGACAATGAGTTTCATGTCTTTCCTACTTAGAGCTTCATGGGGGCAAATGAAATTACTGAGTGCTGAGGCATAATGCCAGTTCTACATGCAGAAGAGGGAGAACAGAGAACAAAGCTGAGAAAAATTCCCAGAAACAGGTAAAAGCAACAGCCTGAGAGACCTAATTTTGGAAGGCGGCAGAAGGGCAGAGGCATCCTCTGCCTGACTGGAATGCCAGCTGTGCCATGGTGTGCCAGGGCAGCTTGTGCACCACAAGCTGTGCTCATATGAGGGCTAAATTGCCCCAGAGTGCCTCTGGACCCTCCCACATCTCTCTGGTCTCTGCCTGCTAATAGATTCAAATGAGATACACTGAGAAACACCAAGGCAAAAAAAAAAGACATTAATTTCATCCAGATAGGGAATAATATAACTACAAACTTTTGCTGAAAATTGCCAGCCTGACAAGGATGAAGTGTTTTGTCCTATGCTCTCACCTGAGAACTGTGCCTTATTCAGGACTGGATGTCCAGGAATTGCACCTCCTCACTCTTATTGCCTGCATGGAGTTGCAAAGTTGTTAAAGCACACTCAGCTAATCACCTCTTCCACTGAACTGCCCTCGCTGCGATCTGCAAATAGGGATTCTTTAATCATAGCTCAATTTGATTCACAAAGGAAGGATGGGATTTCCTGCTAACTGGAAACAATGTACATTTAGCTAGATTTCCATACAAAAATCCTCAAGAGAGTCCTATCCAAACTCAGTCTAAAATGTTACACCATAAGTGTTAGGACCTGACAAAAGACTTACTTAAATGTGCAGATTTCCATGGCAATCAAGTGTAAGGTTAAAATAAAATCCAATGATACAGATGTTATCTGCACAACTAAAATAGCTTTCAGTGGACGTTCTATACTCAAAAGCATAGGGTTTTAAGGTCTCATATCCAAAGATACTCACTTATGGCAGTTCTATTGCAGTGTTGGGGCAGTTCTATTGCAGTGTTGGTAATTAGTTCTCAGAAGCTTTCCCCAAAGTTTTGAAGATCATTTTTTAGCCTTGCAAAGCTGACATACAATAATCCTGTGAAGACCTTCCTAACACTGAACTCAACATTGCTGAAGCTGGGTCTCTGGGGGATGGCATTTTGGGGGAAGAAGAATATATTGCTAGAAGGATCTATTTTGCTAACAGATGGAATCCCCACCCGCCCCTCCAGTGGCTTTTTGAAGTTGTTCAAAAGAACAAGAACAGCTGGAACAATGTCACTTGGTGATATGTCTCTGTCCTTCACGTGCTTGGTGCTGACCATACAAAGAAAAGGAACTCAGGGTAGCTTACAGCATACTACTATATTGCTGTTCTGTTGTTGCCATAGAGGATCCATGTGTTACAATATGCACGCGTTTGTCTTACACACAGAAAATCCCTGGGTTATACAGTACTGTTGCAGATCAGCTAGTGAGAAGCTAGGTGAGAAGGTGACCTTCCCAACTGTCATACTGTGGCACAAAACACTGGTCACTTGCTAAGGCAGCATGCGCTACACAGTCATCATCCATGGCACTACCATGGTAGGTGCAATCAGAATATATAATAAAAAAGGCATCAACAGCAGGATAAAGGATAAAGGTTTAAGTGTTTTACAACCACATGATAGCAATGATGCATTCAATAAATAAAATTATTAGGAAAATTAAGGATTTCGTGGAGGGTGCTTCATTATTAAAACAGACACATACACACAAAAAAACCAACAGCAAAACTAATTGGCCTATTTTGTGGCAGGATAAGAATACTCATACTTATGCAGGGAGCATAGCAGTGTACATATCTACCAACTCATTAGAGGATATGAAACCTTCATTGACAGAAAGATTCTAATTACAGTATACCCACCTTTGGTCTGGAAACAATTATCTGCTAATGAATGTTAACTAAGGCACAAGAATGACTACTGAGCAAAACAGGCCGGGTGAGCGACCAAGGTGATGTTGAAATTGCTCTCCTTGTCTTGGCTGGTAACAGAGGATAATTGTGGGGAGTGCAGGGAGAACAAAGTAGAAAGGTCCCATTTCAGCTAACAGGATAACATGTTGAAAATATTTCCATAATGGTGGTCAATGCTAGTTTTTACCACCGAAGGGGCAATTTGAGACAATCTGGACTCAATGGCATAATGAAGTTGGTTTCAATAGCAAGAGGCAGCCACACAAAGCTATAACAGAGATGGCAGAACAGGAGAGAGGCTTAAGAAACACACACTTGCTTGGAATGATTCCCTCCAGCACCCTTTCAACTGAAATTTCCTTTCAAAAGAGCATTTCTTATTCAGAGCTCATCTCCAAAGAACCTACCTTGACATTCTATTAGGAAGGTAATTTGAAACATGTAAAAAAAAAAAATCTGAAACAAGTTTTCTAAAGATACCTTAGTGTTTGCACATGCTAAGCAGGAAGAAGATGCCCCATTGTTTCCTCTACCTACATGTCACGTTGCAGCTATACAAAAGTGATGATAAAGGGCCTGATCCCCTAGCCACAGTAATAAACCATTAGCCACAGGAAGGAAGCTGCAATCTCAGGGGTCCTGGATTAGTTTGGAGATTTACCTGGTAAAAAGTGTGTCCCAAAGAGTACAGAAAAGGACGAGTTTCTAGGCAGTTTTCCCTTCAGGTGAAGGCAGATTTTTTCTGCCATGACTTTCTGCTCTGTAGTGCATCCTGCCTAATACCTTTCAAGCTGTGTGCCAAGTCTCTGGCCTTTTGATTCAATATCAGTCCCAAGGGGTGGGAAGTGCTTTTGTAAAGTGCCTTTCAACTCACAGGAAGCTGAGCAGCTGATGTGAGTTTTTGAGAAAGTCTGAAGGCCTGGCTATGCATACTTATCTGTCTAATTTGAGGAGCTTGGTGCACCAGATTGTGGAGGTAAGCTGATTTGTTTCTCATCTAGAAACAGGTGCTTGTTTAGAACAAAACCACTGACATAAAATGACTCCTTTTTAGTACCGTGAGCAATGTGGCAACACCACTTGCCTGTATGTTGCTCGTAGAGATTGAAACCCAATAGGAATAAAAGCCTGAGCTCCAGTAATTCTAGATGTGATGGCTTGAAACCTTAGGGGACAATATGAGTTTCTCAGCTTTTATTCTTAAACCTTAAATACAAATGAAAAAGTTTCAAGCTTAATTTTTTCCCTGATATATATTCACATCTTTATGTGTTTCCCTGCTATTTTATAGTACAGCATTCTGTAGCAGTAATTTCCTCTGTGACATTAGTAAACACAGGAGGATTTAGCAATCACACACACACACACACACACATATATATATATAAACACACACAAGTATAACAGAACCCAAAGATTTAGAATCCCATTCACAACTTACCTAAGTAACTTAAGTTAAAACAGAATACCATTTTCCCTTTGAAAATTATTAAAAAGCACAAAATGGTAAAATGATCACTCAGCATGGCTACCTTTCCAATAATTTATTAGAAAATCTCTTAGAGAAGTCATTTGTAATGCATTATCAACAGATCAGGCTATGGCAACCTGCTACTCAGCACAGCACATAAATAAGGTTATTTTCATTTAATGGATCTCTGTCTTTAATACGTGATTCCCCGAAAACTATAATCAAACATTGTGAGGAACTGAGAAGGATATAAATAGGAAGGTGGCCTCAGCAGAAGGTAGCAGGTATTTGGACTTCCCCAGAGGAGCCCAAAGCTGCTACTCTGTCCTTGAGAGCCTAGAGCTTCCCATTTTCGGTGGTGGTGGGTATATTTTGTGTCAGCATGTCACACAAGGCCAATCTGCCAGCTAGGACATGGGGGACAATTCCTTGTGACCCTACCCTACTCCCAAGCCCCATTCACTAATTCCTGGGCAACTGTGTGTTTGGGAAGCTAATGATGAAAGACCTGCTGCACCCTGCCTGCTATCAAGAAAGTAAGAAATGGGAGGTTTAGGTGGAGTGGCTCTAGGTCATGGCTTCAGCTCACTCACATGATGTTGGAATGTGTTGTTATGAACACAGAGGAACAAGAAAATCAAGGCAAATTGGGAATACCGTTTGGGGCAATGAGTAATTAATTGCTAATGCATGTGTCTTTTTGCAGTGGAACATCATAGAACAATGTTCCACTCGCAAATACCAGGGGTTTAAGATGCCTCTTGTGTTTTTTTCTAGATCTTCTGGGGTGAAGGGGATGCTAATCTGCATGAAGCATTCTGCATGATTAATTTGACTGCATTGGATAAGGGTAGATTGATTTTCTGGTTTGTATACAAATTTTAATGAAATTCGTGTTGTTTGCTAGCTTGGGGACATAAGGTGCCATTTTGTTGGTATTATAAGTCACTTCCTTCTTTTTCATACTTCAGTAAAACATTCTGGCATAGCTACAACATCCTGTTCCCTTGCAACTGAACAGACAACAAGTGCTTAAAGAAACAGAACATTATTAAACTCACAAATACAAACAAGTAAAGTTTGCAGATCCACTTATTTATAGAGAAAATATATTTTGTATTTACATTTTGGTTTTGACATGTAGGAAATACAAGACTTCTTGGAAACTCAGAGTGCGAAGGGAAAATAAAAAACTAAGCAGAACCCAAGTGCTTTTAATAGCCAGTGATTTAAACATCAATTTGCTATCACTATTAAATCCCCCAGGTTGAGGAAAGGGAAATCACTGATAAATAGCTTTATAGAGTGACCTGCAGTGTTACATGGGGGCTAGTGAGCAGAGGAGATTTTTCTTTTTCTCTTTCATTAGAGCTGTTAAAGACTCTAGGAACCACTGAAAATGATACTGAGCTCTACAGATGTCAAAAGAAAGGAGCAAAAGCCCTGCATTACTTTTTCCCCCAAATTATGAATGAACGAATCCTTTTCCTATCCTCCACATTGCGTTGCAAAGTTTTAGGTAAGTTCTCCTTTTTTTTTTTTTTTTTTTTTTTTTTTGTGATTTGAGTTGCCTGGAGTTTGCATGGCAACAGGACAGTATACCAGAAAGCATTCCCTCACTGTAATGACGGTAATTGTTGACTGTTCAGTGAAGTGCCTAGTGCAGCATGCATGCCTGGATGGACACTCCTTCTGTATCAAAGGCATCAGTACTTTGGAGATGTGTAAGAGGAAAAGGGAAGCAGTCCTGAAAGCCTGAGGAGATAGTGTTGGTTTAACACACCAGTGAAAGTGAGGGCCACTGTAAGCTACAGAGCTGGAGCAACAAGATGAACTTGATCATTTTTAGCCCAACTGACCATGTGCTCTGTGACATCAAAGCAAGGTCAGCTCATTCACTTGGAGAGTGCCAGAGAGTTTGGAGACTCATTCCTTCCATCCAGTTGCAAAACTTCATTTAGCAACCTAAGAGCTCCGTTAGAGATTCCTTGGAAAATGAAAACTTATTTGGGTATGACACCAGACATCCTGGGAGCTACCCTAGTCTTTGAAAAAGGCTAGCAAGGAAGCCCAGGAACCATCAAAACTCTTAGTGTTTTCACCTCCAAGTGCAAGAAACCTTCCTTTGACCTTGCCTTCACTCACAGAGAGGCACGTGTACACTTAAAAGATGCCCACCAGAGGAACACACTACTACTGGTCATTCTTCTCTCTCACAGGAAACCGGGAGAACTAGAGGACATGACCAATGCTAACCAGCTGACTTAGCTGTAGAAGGTGTTTGGGTTCAAGTAACTGTTCCCCCTCAATCAAAGGGCTTAAACACCGTGGTGATGAAGCAATATGAAAAGCTGCTCAAGTGTCTTCCACATAGCTCCAGAAGGAAGCTCAAGCCACATATGAAACTGACCCTGTCTACTCTAACAAGTTAATCCTGGATCTTGCTGTAGAAAAGCAGGTTTCAGCTGGGGAGATTAAATATATTAGGAAAATTCCAGTTGTAGACAGTGACATGCTGCTAGGATATAGCAAGTTCTTCCTGGTGGGAGCTTACCAGGTGGGGAAAACTTCCCCAGATGTACGATTTGCATGAGATGCTGCAGACCATGATAATTCTTGTTAAACTTTCACACGTTATTTTATCTTCCAGCTAGAAGTGACTGTGAGAATGGGGTTATCCTTGCCACATATATCTCAAACTGCATTAACTTTGTTTCACTGACTTTACCCAATGGCATATGAAGTAAACAAGATATAACTTTTATGGACCTCCATGTAATCTTATCTTTCAATGTCTTATATTCTAAGCCCTTAAAAAGGGAGAAACTGCATACTCATATAATCAGTCCTATCCTATTTTATCCACTGTATTGTGTGCTACAATAATACCATGTGAACCAAGTATGTATATTCCTTCTGCTACAGCTGGTAACAGTCAGAAAAGGGCCCTCTCCATTATGTTCCTACTTCCACAGGAAGAGTTGTCTTCAGAAGAGGATCCCAAGGGACATCTGGTTCTTTCTTCTGCATACCAGGGGTAGAAAGGACTTTTCAAGCAGAGATGCAGAGCTCTGCCTCTGATAGATGCTGGTGTCATCTTCAACTCCCCGTGCAACTGTTATGGCTGCTTAGTATGAACATTGCTAGCAGCTTGGTGTAGGAAGGCTGTGCATGGGAAACTATTTGCAGAACAGCACAAATAATTTTACTGGACCTACAAAGTCCAAAAGCAAAGCTATATATGCTTTGCTACTTTCTATCACCTACTGTTTACATACAAAATGGAGATTAAAAAACCCCA
Organism: Harpia harpyja; assembly: GCF_026419915.1. Taxonomy (NCBI): domain Eukaryota; kingdom Metazoa; phylum Chordata; class Aves; order Accipitriformes; family Accipitridae; genus Harpia; species Harpia harpyja. The sequence continues at coordinate 27,054,484 of NC_068941.1, read as the reverse complement.
CCATTCCTATAACCAATGACTTATCCTGCTCCTATGCTAAGCTTTGGTAATTTTACACATCAAAAAATGTTTGGTGGGAGGTCCACAATGCTTTATGACATATGTTTATGTGTTTATCTCTAACCCTTTTTGTCTAAGCTGCCCATCCCTAAAACTGCCCTAAAAGTCCTTTTTCTCCCTCTTTTTTTTTTTAACCTTCTTTTGAATTTTTTTTACCCTCTCCCTCAGTTAGGCTTGAACGATGCGATACATTTCATCATCATTGCATTTAAGCTCAAAAAGTTAATATATGTATGCAGAAACAAAACTGACTAAGAAAAATGGAGTTACTATGGGAACATACATTACAATTGAATCTACTGTGACATCTAAAGGACCTCTAGGAAATGCAAGAAGACATTCTTTCGTGTCAGAATTGCTTGAGTTGCTCTTTACTTCTCCTTTTTGGGGACAGATTCTGCCTCAATAACTCCTTCTGATTTCACCAAGAATACTCAGTGAGTACACTGCTAAAATCTGGCACTAAGGGTCTGGTTTGGGTGGGGGTGTTGTTTTTCCTGATTCACACAAGCTGTGAATCAGACCTCATGGGTTTTTTTGCAATTCAGAGGTTAAGTAAGTGAAGGATTTTTAAGGTTTGGATTTGAACTGTATTAATTTCTGCATTCATTCTGTGGGTAGAAAAACAGAAGTAACCAAAAAGAATTTCTGAAATTCATTGAAAAATCGCGGTGATTAGAAGCTCTACAATTTAAGACAAAATCCCTTACTAAAACATTAATGCATGATAAATACTCTCCACATGGGAGGGCAGAGATCTGCAAAATACATTAAAGCAACCAACATGAAGAACTCCCCAGCTCACCAGATGGGGAAGGGGAATCCTGATTTAGTATCTGTTCTTTTCTGAGCTGCTTAACTACTCCTGATCCATCTCTCTCTCAGATACCACATAAAAGTTCACTGTCACCTAGACCTATGAGATTAAGTTTCTCTCTTCATCAGTACTAGCTCTTACATCAGTTTTAGACTGTGAAAGAATAAAGGAGGGAGGAGTGTTTAGGAGAAAGGAATTGTTTTACACAGAGTTAGGCTGCGATGCTCACTAAGGTGTAGTTTTAACAAAAGGTAGTTACATTCAAAAGCCACCAAGATTTTTTAATATGAATAGTTGTTCAATGTTACAAGCAGAGGTGTGAGTATAACTTTCTTGTAAGGGATTTTTTTTGGCGACAGAAAGATAAGGGAAAAAAAACCCCGCTCCTCGCACATCTTGTACTGATGAAGTGTTTCAATCTTTTGAAGAGAAAAATAACTACTTTATAATTTTTGAAATTCCTGAAACAACAGTTTTCAGATTACTTGCTTCACAAGAAAAACAGAATTTTCATCATAAATTGAGATTAAATTCGGAGATTAATTCTGAGAAGACTTAATTGCAAAGGATTCACAAATTGAGTCATCAGAATCTTTGAACTTTCTAAATTTCCATTACCCCATTTTAGGAATAAGGATGGTGCTGCTACATAGAAGAAGATTTGATTCTTCCTGGTTTTTAATCTCAATTTTGTACCCTGCAAAGCAATGTCCATTTAAGAATAAGAAGAATAGTAACATTAAAACCTTACCCTGTAACTATGATGATTGGAAGAAGTGTTTGATCTCCTGAGATTATTAGAGGAGCCTCATTCTCAAGGTTTTGAAAAATTACTGAATTACTGAATTACACATGTGTACTTTTTCTTACAGTCTTGGTTTCCTCAAGTAAAGATAGCCACAGTTTTACTCCCTGTTGTGCTGCTGGATCTAGTGTTAACTACAGTGCTGAAAAAAGTTGATGACCATGAAGATTTTCCTTTTATTTTGCAGAGGAGTCCTTTTACAGTAAGGTGTTCTATATGTATATAGTCTTTGTTTCTATATGGGTAATCCTTAAAATGCAAACTGTCAGCAAAAGTTAAACATGTGCAGGTCCCACAGCAGTCTGGCAGGGAAGTATTCAAAAGCCCACCGCGAGGGTGTATCCCAGATGATCTTTCACTCTTTTCAGGGTTTAGTTCTAGTTAAGTAAGTGCAATATAATTTTGTACCTTAAACAGTCTGTTCCTGGGTTGGGTCTGTCTGCTCCGGCACTGCAAACTGCCTTCAGCCTTCTGCAACCTCACTTCATTGATTTAACTGTCACCCCCAAATTTTGCTCTGAGCCGGGGTTTTCTTCTCCTTCCATTTCCTAAAGGCTTCACAAGGTGCTTGTTCTCAGAGAGCAAGGAAATAGAGGTTTGAGAAAAAAATCAAAAAGGAAATTACTGTTTCCAGCAATGACGTCTCTGACAGGGTGTCTGCCTTTCCCGGCAGCCAGGTTCTCCCACAAGTAAAAATGTCTCCGATGTGTTTGGACTGACATAAGAGGGAAAGCAGTCCTAGGTTTTTTGGTTGGGTTTTTTTTTCCCCAACTACTGCTGTGTAACATCTCCATTGTCTTGACCACATCCCTAAGCACTGACCCAGGCCCCACTGGTGTTTTCAGATGCAGACTGCATCTATTCCCTGTTATTATTAGGGTTAGAAACACACATTTACTTACAGACTCCAGACATGATGGCTATCAATGTGTATGTCAGTGGCTATTTTCATCTGCAGGATACTAAAAGTATTCACGATCTGTCCAAGCAGAAAGACTGGCCTAGTTTTCCCCTCTGATCACCAGAATAAAGAACATAAGGAAAAAGCCCTGAAACACATTCTTAACTGTTTTCCTACAGATGCCACTACCAAGTGATGGAAGTTGTTTGTATAACTGTTGTCCCTGATTGCAGTAACACAAACCCCAGTGCTTCAGGCAAAATACTACAAAATTGCAGCACAAACAGGGAAATGTTCATTTTTTTTCATTATTGCCTCTCTCCATTTCAGTGGTAATGTATTAGCCTGAAAAAGCTGTTGTCCGTTGGCCTAACAGAACCACATGCGTGTCTTACATCATCAGTTGGATCAAATCACACTTATCTTCTCCTTCTCCTACTCCTCCAGGCCTACATCTTTAGAAGTTCTGAAGGGCAAAGAGGCTAAGAGAACATCTCCACTCCAATGATGTTGCTCAAACCTAACCTTGACCACGCAGCAGTGGAGGCAAGATAAAAACTTCAGAGCATGAGAGAGGTGAGTGGAAATCTGCTACCCCTTCACACAGACTGAAACGTTAACGTTCACTTGTGGTGTAGACACACTGGCTGTGCCATGCCCAGTCCAAATACCACCACACCATCACATGTCTCCTGAATCCTCACAGTAAAGTTGTGTGGCTGCAAAGTTATGGGAAGCAAGGCTTTGTATTCCCTCCAACAGGAGCTGATGGAATGTGTAGGTAACCTGAATTGTGGCTGTCCTAACCCAGTCTGATCTCAAATCCTACCTGCAGAAGATGCGTAGAGACAGTCTGCATAGCACTCTTGGCTTTCACACACACCAGACAGCAGCTACATAGCCATAGACTTTAATGTGGAGAACCTTAGTTACTTCTGCATTAGTCCTAAGGATCCCCTGGATTTATTAGGCTGATTCTCTAGCCTTCCCATAGAAAAAAATAATTAATTCCTTCCTACCATAGTCTCCTTGCATTGATCTAATCAAATCAGGGATGGACTGTCCCCAAAAGATAAAATAAAACAAAAAGTAAGACAATGTGCAAAAGGCCAAAGAAGTTGTGAGGTGAAACCAGTTATTTCACAAACTGTTGTAGACATACAAAACTAGACAGATGATTAAACCAATGACAAAAGAAGTCAGCTTTCTCTCTAATATATTTCAAGTTTGCTTGTAAGCTCAATTACAGTAAGCAGTAACAATTAGAAGGTAAGGAAATATTTTCATCTTTAGAGAGAGAATAATTCAGTCATGACAGACCTCACATCCAGTAATTCTAGATTTGTCATACATCTGCTTTCTTCTCCTTCTGTCCTTTGGTGCAGGGCAGCTCTCCTGGGCCTTGCCTTGAGGAATTAAATGGAAGACCCAAGGCCCAACGTCTACCCACCCCTCCCATGACCCAGTTTAGCATGTGGACCTTGGTGGAGTTGTGCCCTCAGCAAGTGCATCTTTGCTTTCTCTGACTGTTTGAGCTTAATAAAGATTGTGCAAGTCCTTCAGGGTAATATCTTGGTTTTTTTAGAAGAAAGCTTATTGGCCCAACAGTGGCCTAGGATCCCGAAGTTACCAACTGGACAACTCTGGACAAGTCATCTCTTTTCCACTTTACTTCAGTTTCCCCATTTTGAAATGGGTTTGAAACAAGACACCTGTGTTACAAGACACCTGTGTTACAACATATTTTAAGTGTGTGAAGTGACAAAGCTGGTAGTATGTGATCATACATTTATATAAAAGCAAGTTGTGTACTTAATCCCCATTACAACCCTGGGAGCCAAAAGCTGTGCGTACCACTAAATATTAATCTGCATCTGTAAAATTCCTTGCTTTACTCCAGGGTTAATTCTTTGCAATTATGGCATAGATTTTTCTTCCTATTCAAGGTATTTCCATGGACATCTTTCATGCACCTGTTTGAACAACAATAAAGTCTTTATTAAACAAAGTCACTTAATACTAGTGGGTAAAAACAAGACAATTTGACTTGTAAGAAATGCAAAGTAGAGCCAATTTGCCATAATTGAGCTTTTTTACAAATTGCAATTATCTCTTGCTTACTTGGTGAAGAAATGTCATCAGCTTTGAACACACTCAAAACAAACAAACAAAAAATTCTGACCTGCATAAGCAGCACAAAAGGGCATAGGAGAAATATGGTGGTTTCTCACAAGGCCATGGTAGCAGTGGCCAATGGCAGGGATATGGAGTTTTCACAAGTGCCATATCAAAAGAGCATCCTGCTGCAAGTATTTCCTTATCATGGTTAGCTATTTCAAGGGCCAGTGCAGGCAGGGGGAAATTTCTCCCCCCAAACTCTAATCCCTGATAAACTAATTTAAGCTCTTTATGAGGTGTGGACTATCCCTGGAGGAGTTCACCCATGGTAGTAGCTATAACTCAAGATGGTGCTGAGGGCCTCTGAGATTCCTCCCTGTCCAAGCATTTGGGATTCCTTTGTCCAGCATAGGAGAAAGCTTCCTTCTGTTTTTTCCTGAACACCTGATGCAGCTGAGGGCCAGCTCTGCTCTGGCACTGCTGAAGAACGGGACTGGTCCAGCTGAGGAGTTCTGCCTCTAGCTCTCCTCTTCCCCATGCTAAAACAGGGACACCATGCTGTGGTGGGTTGACCTTTGCTGGCTGCCAGATGCCCACCAAGCTGCTCTCTCATTCTCCTTCCTCAACTGGACAGAGGGAGAAAATAAGATGAAAAGCCTGTGAGTCAAGATAAGGACAGGGAGATCACTCAGCACTTACCATCATGGGCAAAAGAGAATTAACGTAGGGAAATTTATATAATTTATTGCCAATCAAATCAGAGTATGACAATGAGAAATAAGAACAAATCTAAAAACACCTTCCCTGCACCCCTCCCTTCTTCCCAGGCTCAACTTCACACCTGACTTCTCTAACTCCTCCCCCCAAGCAGTGCAGGGGGACAAGGAATGGGAAAGCAGTCAGTTTATCATGCTTTGTCTCTGCCACTTCTTCCTCCTCACACTCTTCCCCTGCCCCAGTGTGGGGTCCTTCCCATGGGCTGCAGTTCTTCACGAGCTGCACCAGCATGGGTCCTTTGCACGGAGTGCAGTCCTTCAGGAATGGACTGCTTCAGCATGGGTCCCCCATGGGGTCACAGCTCCTGCCAGAAGCTTGCTCCAGCGCAGGCTCTCCATGGAGTCACAGCTTCCTTCAGGGCACATCCACCTGCTCTGGCATGGGGTCCTCCATGGGCTGCAGGGTGGATATCTGCTCCACTGTGGTCCTCCATGGGCTGCAAGGAGGACAACCGGCATCATCAGGGTCTTCACCACGGGATGCTCTGATGCCTGGAGTACCTCCTCCTCCTCCATCTTCACTGACCTTGGTGTCTGCATAGTTGTTTCTCTCACTCCTCTCTCCCAGCTGCTGTTGCGCAGCAGTTTTTACCCTTTCTTAAATATGTTATCACAGGGGTGCTAGCACCATTGCTGATGGGCTCAGCTTTGGCCAGCAGCGGGTCCATCTTGGAGCCCACTGGCACTGGCTCTGTCCAATATGGGGGCAGCTTCTGACATCTTCTCACAGAAGCCATCCCTGTAGCTCCTCTCCCCCCCCGCTACCAAAACCTTGCCACATAAATCAATACACATTCCCAGAGCAGCTGTAGAGATTAATTAGCATGTGGAGATGGAAGTCCAGTGAGTCTGGGCTGGTCCAAGCCATGTGTAGGGTAGGACACAAGACAAATGTCACAGATACAGCAATTGTGTTGGTGTCTAAATTAATTGGTTATTGGTGAATTGAGGGTCAGGACTGGGACAGAATAAGTCAGGTTGAAGAAGACGACAATAAAGGCATCCAAGTTGGCTTGGTCTGAATGGCCTTGGGTCTGGAAGCAATTGAGCTGCCTTCTCAAAATGCAGCCCTGAAGTTCCCTCAGTGAGGCAGGGACCACCTGCAGTTGGAAAACCTGTACAACACCAGCACAGCTTCCAACACTTCAATACTTACCCGCAGTTCAGGTCAACGTCTGTACAACGGGATGCCAGGCCATCGCATGTGACCTCCAAATAGATACCTATCTCTCAGCTAGCAGGACATATGGTTGTGAAATAAGGCAGATGTTCTGCACATGGCTGTGTGGCTGCACAGGCAGATAGAGGCACTAGCTAGACACATAATCCCTAGATGTATGGTGGTGTGAGCACAAACGTGCATTCCCACTACTGCTCCTTTGAGAGTTGCAACTAAGCTTGCTAACTGGTTTGAAATCAATGGGAATTTTTATCGAGGAAGTGTCAGACCCTGAGCATCAAATATTTCCTACACTGTGTTATTTCCTGTACATAATATTAATTCACTGTCTCATGGAAGTTCTGTGTACCAATGCAACGGGTTGGATTCTCTCCCCTGCTAATGTGGTATTGAAGACTCTTTACAATCCCTTGATGTTATTTCATCCTTAATAGATACCTTATGAGTTATTTCGGTTTTCTAATGCTCTATCAGCATAAAGAGAACTTTCACTATCTGGGCTTCTTCCCTTCAGATCCTTACCAAAGCAATCCTGTACTCAATACATCATTAAGACACATTGCATGTGTAAAAAAATAAAAAAAGCAAACACCCCCCACCCCCAAACCTACAGCCATTTCTAATGAGTGTCTCAATAATCTTACCCTGTTACATTTTTATGGAAGGCTGTAGAACATTTATTGTTACCAAGAATGTAAGAGTTGATGTCTGTTTGTGTTTGGAGAAGCATTTTTCTGGGCACATGCCAAGCTATCTTCAATTTCTATAAAAGCAGTGAAAATTGCTACCGTCACGATTGCCTGATTGTGGTCCATTATAATGGAATTAACATAAACCATCTAGAGAAGCATTTCAAAGCAGTACATTTTTGTACAATAATCTGATTTGCAGCTATCACTAGCTGAGGAAAAACTACATGAAGATTAACATGACACCCTGTGTTAGTACAGAGACAAACACTCCCATGCTCTGACTGGGAACAGTCAGCTAAATGCTTTTTTCTCAATGCATTCCTTCCTGTGGGAAGCCAAGAAAGCAATGAGGACTGAGCTCAGTGGAACATACTGTCCCATGACTGAAGTCAGTGAAAGTTAATTTGTTATCACAGATCGGATCCACATCTAGCACAAATGATAATTTCTTTTGAAATGGTATAGACTATTTTTTTAAAGGTGAAGTCATGAGATGTTTCAAGGAACCATGTCTATGAAAGCTTTCAGTCTGTGCTTCTCATGCTAGTTTTGGATTTCACAGCCTGTTAAAATGTAAAATATCACTTTCCCTGTCTCCTTTAGCTCATTCCTGTACCACATCTAGGGTCTATAAAGGCAATCTGGTAAAAAGCCTACAAACCTCAGGCTCAGCATTACAACTAATCACATCAGAGCATGCAGGAAGTCAGCCCACAACATAGCCTAACTGCCTGAAACAGCACACAGCAAGCTTTCTACCGCATAACAAAGATGCCCAAGAATCATACCCTGGGGAAAAAAAAGAAAAAAACTGGAAGATAGTAGCAATGCCAAGATTTCAAAAAAAAGGAGCAACATTTCTATAATTACTTAACTGATTTGCTTGCCTCACATATTCATCTGCTCCCTAAAGTCCCTACACCCATCATCTAGTGACCAGCAACAGACTCCAAACCTCTGCGTAACTGGCACCTGATCCACATGGTGCCCGATACTCTTGGGTTCTGCCTGTATGCAGGAGAGAACCCTCCCACAGGGCAATGCTGCATTAGAGTCAATGATCTGGACCAGTCCCTGAGCCACACCAAAAGCCTGGAGACCTTGAAACTAGAGGGAGAAGGATCCTTCCTGTTCTGCATTTTATCCAGAGACTTTCACTTAAACCGCAAAGACTGTTCCTGGAACAAGGACCAGAACTAGGCTTCATCCCTCCCAGGTTAATGTCCTCACCTTGTGTGTTCCTAGTTGCTTGATCTTTGCTTCTCTGGTTCCCAAAATGATAGCTTTGCAGGACAAATATTCCTCAAAGATTAAAATTGCATCAGGGCCACTGCAGTTGATAGCTGTTTTGAAGGCAAAGATCTTCACTCCAAAAGCTTTTTGTGACTCCAGGAAACTGTCATATGCTAGAAACTGGCAGAACTGGAATCCCTTCTTTGAAGTATTGTGATGTAACATCTGCCATATCAATGGGTGGCAAGAGCAATCATTTTTCAAGCAGACACTCAGTGAAGAAGAGAACACCAAGAGCCAGAGCCACATGAAGTGATAGACTTTAACTTCAGCACACTCCTGATTTAATGCAAACACATTCCCTGTTTCTGGCTGTCATCAATTCTTGTGGGAACAGGCTGGTATTATAGACACAGCATATAAAATCACATGCCTTGCCACAGTGGCTAGAAAGATAACACATCATCAGCATATCAGAGAAATTCATCAACACACAGGATCGCAGACATGTTGTTTACATTCAGGGCAACTCGGCACTGAGTCACTGCAAGTGTGGTGAATGAGGGCGAAGATAAGCAGTGCCAGAAATAGATGGATTTGCCTCAACAGGCAAAATATCAATTGTGCAGTGTCAGTGGGGAGAAATGAGATTATGAGCAGATATGCAATTTAAATTGAAAATAAATTATTTATCAAGCCTAAGAAGGCTTGGTATACTCTGTTACTCATGGTTTCGAATTACCAAATGGTTAAATTAGTGTTGTTTTGTTGTGTGAGGGTAGCTCTGCTACTGGCTCAGTGGTTCTTTCTTTTAGGGCTGAAGGAGAGATTTTCAAAAGAATACATTTCCATGTGCCTCAGAAAACAGCCAGATATTAAAAAGTTTTTTGTAGATATGCTTGGCAGAAACTGCTTTGAAAAAAATTGACCTGTGATATTTTTCAGTACTTTTGAACGTATTACTTATATGATAGAGTGAAATGCTTTTGTATATTTATATAATTATGGAAAAAAAACCCTACAGAAATGTCATTCTGGGGCAGTCTCAGAGTTAGTAGTGCTTGCCTCTTTCCTTCTTTGGAGGACACCTACCTCCTGGTCCTCCACACAGGACCTTACATTAGTTTTTTTTCTCCTCCTCTATCAGACACAGTTGTTTTAAATAGAGAAATAAACACATTACCCTTAAAAATGCCAAAATAAACTTTAGTTTAAAAATTATTTCTACTTTATTTTGCACAAGAAGAATTCAGCAAACCTGAGACAATTTTTGGAAATTTTTCAGTATTGCCAAATAGATTATTTTTTTAATGAAAATCAGCTGAAAAACTGAGCCCAGATCTGGTGTTTAAGTGCTCTGCTGGATTGAAGCCAAGATAGTATAATGCTGAAGGTCACACACAAAGGGGTAATACTGGAGCTGAGTAAGAAACCAGACGCACCCCAGTTGTCTGAATGCATGGACTTCCCTAAAACACTCCCTTTTGTCAAGTGCCTTTGCAGAGAGATAGGCAGTCAGGCTACATTTCAGTCGTACTGAAAGCCTGGACACAGCGATCATGAAGATGGGGGGTAGGGAAAGCCAGAAGACAGCAAGGTTGCCTACAGCAACGAAATGGAGGCAAGAACTAGCATCCAGACTCCTTTGTCAGTTTTTACCATGAGCTCTTCACAGAAATTCCTAATTCAGAGCTTAATTGTGGTTAAAGCAGTTAGGGTTAGGGTTATATGTGACAGGAACAGTATTGAGCATATAGCAGTGGCTCCCTAAGATGCAACCAGTGGCTTGTGCTCCAGGGGCCATGTGGTGCTCAGTAAGGGAAGGTTTCAGGCTGGCTGGACACCAGGAGCACATGTTGCTGCTCAGCTATAGCCACACATATTCACATATAGAAATTTGGACATCTATTTTCAACAATGTGGCCAGTTAAGGAAGAAGTTGAACTCTCCTGATGTCTTGCTGATGTTATCAACAGAGAGAAGCCAAGTGATATTCCATGTTTTGATACATTCAGGAGTCTCGGAGCTCTGGAGATTGAACCAGATATGGTGCAAAGATAAAATCATCTCAAGCTTATAGTCTTGATTACACTTTTGCTTGTGATTTGGGAGATAAATAATAGTTATCTGTCATACCCTTCGAAATGTAGAAAGAAAAAAGGGCTTGTAAGGAGCTCTAAGGTGTCATGGTACATTCTGGAAAGATTGGTCTCTGTTGATACGTGTGTGTCCTTATCCACTATTCCAGCTCTTCTCATTGTAGTGCTCTGTTCAGAATTAGAACAGCAAGTTATTGTTTGTATTAGCTGTCCCTCAACTACTCAACTATCAAGGCAATATCATTTATGCAGTTCTAATCTAAACCAAGCCTTTACTACCTTTAGAGTATCCAATCTCCCTATAGTGCCACTCTATATCACTTTCTGAAGGACTTATAGATTTAAAAGCAGAATGATGTTGCACTGTGGAGTCCTGTTGGTCAGTACTTCTAGTGAAAGACTTACGTACTGTGAAGCAGGTATAAAAAAAGTATTTAAACACAGTTCATACTATCTTACATTCATGACAGAGATGAAACAAAGTAATCACTGTTGTCAAACTAGATGCTTGAATATAGATGGCAACCTCTATTTTAGTAACCTTAAAAATTAGTGCTTCAAGGAACTGATCACCTTACTGAAATCAATGGAGCAGATTTTGTTCTGCATGCAGAAACCTATGGCATTTCTAAAGAAGATAATACAGGTGCACTAGCTTGGGAAAGACTGCCTGATTTAAAAAGACACCATACAGCTTTTCCTATTAGACCAGCAGTTATACACTGTCTAGGTGTGAATGTCAAATCCTGCCCGAGGTCAAGGCTGCAGTCTCTAAGGCACTCAAAAACACATATGCAAAGAAAATCCTTGCCCTCAATAGATCCTGTTCAAAGCTAAGAGTTGAAATGAGTTGCCTAAGGTTTGACAGCTGCCAAGCATAGGATCTGGTCCTCACAAATGTATGTGCCTGCACTGCTAGGTACTAAACATAAAACTAAAAAAAATGTTTTTGAAAGAATTTGTGCCAGCTGATGCTCCCTTACAACCACTTGATCTGAGCCAAACTACATAAAAGACCTTTTTTCATGTAACTACCTCCTCCTTTGTAACTTTACTATGCTAGCATCTATATTCAGAAAGCCCTAGTACATGAAGTGTATATGCTTTTTTAACTGGGGAGACCTTCCTGAATTGGTGCCTGAAATAAATAGACAAGTTGGAAGGTAGTGTTAGGGGAAACGTGGTCTTTACTGGAGTCTCCCAGAGTTGCCATGGCAGTGAAGTGGGTGAATATCATTGTTGGTGCTGGCTTACCACTGTGACAGCAATAAGAATAGAGAACACTGTTCTAGAGAAAGAGAAACGTCAGATGCCTCTGAACATACACAGGGCTGCAAAGATGGCGTGTACCAACATGGGCTTCTCCATACAGATGGCTGTCCTCCCATTTCCTTAGGAGCTGGCACCACTGAAGTTAAAGGGAGCTAAAGCTTAGGTGTTAGCACACACACAACATGGAGCCAGTCTGCCACTGACAGAGACTGTGGTGGAAACCAGGGTAAGACAACCTTGTAAGGCTCATGTTCAACTGATGGGAGTTACCAATTGTTTCTGGTGTACGTAAGGCTGCAGCTACACTGAGAAGAAGTTGTTGGCTCGCAAAGCAAATATACCTTGTGCCTATGTTGCCCTTGCATGCAGTCTTAAGTCAGTTCAAGCTCAGGATGCCCTTGTGGCAGGTGATGCTGTGGTCCTTCAAGGGCTTCAGGCTGTCTTACTGCTCAAGTGCTGGGATAAGTCATTGTTGCTGGACTAAGCACAGAGCTCCAATATAAACCAAAAATGAGATCAAAGTGTTCTTGAATACATACATGGCTTCCTGTCCAGTGACACCAACTCCATTTCTAGACAGGGTGTTTAATTTGGTAGCATGCTTGACCTGAAGCTTGAACTGTCTCCCAGGACTGTGCAGTACAGGGCTTAGTGGTCCAGAGGAGTCAGTTCTGATCCAGGCTCTGAGCCTGACTTTAAGCAGCTCTGTTACTCTCTGCTGCGTGTCTTTTCCACTTAAATGAGCAGATTCTCAGGCTCAGTACTCTATCTGCATGGTTCAGATCATGACTACTTCATCTAGGCACATGCATTTGGTAAGAATCTGACCATTCTCAAAGTCAATAGGATTTCTACAGACTTCAGCATGGTCCTTCTCACCATTGCTGCGTGAGTACTGCTGTGAATACTGTGTTCAGCTCTGGGGCCCCCAACATAGGAAGGACATGAACCTGTTGGAGTGAGTGCAGAGGATAGACATGAAGATGATCAGAGGGCTGCAGCACCTCTCCTATGAGGACAGGCTGAGACAGTTGGGGTTGTTCAGCCTGGAGAAGAAAAGGCTCTGGCAAGACCTTATGGCAGCCTTCCAGTACCTAAAGGCAGCCTACAAGAAAGCCAGAGAGGGACTTTTTACAAGGGGTAATGGCTTTAAAGTGAAAGAGGGTAGATTTAGATTAGATGTAAGGAAGAAATTCTTTACTGTGAGAGTGGTAAGGCACTGGAACAGGTTGCCCAGAGAGGTTGTGGAAGCCCCATCCTTGGAAGTGTTCAAGTTGGATGGGGCTTTGGGCATGTGGTCTAGTAGAAGGTATCCCTGCCCATGGCAAGGGGGTTGGAACTAGATGATCTTTGAAGTTTCCTTCCAACACAAACCATTCTATGATTCTATGATTACTGGATGGCAGGGATAAGTGTTAGGGCCTAAGTGTTAGGGCCAGGGAATAGCAGTACAAGTGGGTAGGAGGAAGGACTGTTGTAAGGGAGAAAAAAATAAAGGAAGAAAGTTTGTTCTTGGACAAATAAAGGCAGAGAGTTGTCTGGGAGTTGAATTTTTTGTCTCGTCTCTGGATAATGCTACTATTCTCTCCTGGAGCACACACTTATTTTTGTTGTCAAACAACCCTTAGCAAGTGTTACCCTGGAGTTAGAAAATTCTATTAGGAGCTGTGCACCTGTTCACCCATTTCTATCGCCAAAATCTACTGACAGTTTCTTTCAGGTGCCAGAGTACATCAAACCCCATCCATAAGATATGTCAGCTCATACTGGCAGGGAGCGAGAGATTGGCATAAGACACGATTTGGAATTACTTTAAAGATTTTGGCATGCCATTCCTTTACATTCCACTTGTAATTAATTATGTCCAAGCCTACCAGATGTGATGTGGAGTACACTTTAGAAGGGTAGCATCGGCTTTTCTCTTGGCATATTTACATTAAAATTAAGGACTTTCCTTTTTTAAACAGGAAAGAAGAAGATTGTTTGGGCCACAAATGATGTAGAGTCTTTTTCAAAATGTGATATTCCCAAATGTGTAGTCAAACAGCAAGAGCAGTTATCACAGTAACACAGTTCAGATTCTGTTTCCCCAACTGGATGATGAAATAACAATTATTCTCATGTTGGGATGGTTACCAAGTCAGACGCATTTATTTAAAAACCTGCTGTTCATGAACAACCATATAGGGTTTATCTATGACTGAGAAGCAGATCAAAAGGCATGTGAACAAGATCAAAGCAAAATTTGATTCTCAATTTTTCAAAATATCCCCAGCATTACTCTGTATCAATCCACCAGTAGCAGTTGATCCCAAAACAGAAGTTTCAATTGGGAGTCTCAAAATAATTTCCTACCATTACTCAGCCTCTTAAAGCTAGTTGTAAAACTTTTTTTGACTTCAGTCAGATTTAGGCCATTCATAAAAACATTTCAGAATGATCTTGGGAGACACCTCTGTAGACAGAGGTGGAAGTTTGCTCTGGACTCATCCTGAAGGCCACTTTTAGTTGTGTGTGGTCACTATTCATCTCAGAGAACTGCAGTCAGCAAGCTGTGAATTTACTTTTACACTGTAAGTAAGTTATCCTTTATCAGTACATGAGCCTAAGAGCAAGCTAGGCTCCAGCAGACTTAGGCCTAGAGAATTTGAGATGCCCACACTATCTGGCTGGATCTAAATCCTAAATATCATAATGCATGAGACAACAACTGAAATAAAGATTTCTGAAACATCTTATATTTTCTTAAAGGCCCCACATCCTTCACAGAGACACAAAACCACCCATGAATATGACTTTTTACAGAGAGGGCAGAACTGGTGTCCAAGTGCCAGAATTTTCCAAAGGACTTGGCTTACCATGTGAGTCCTAAACTTTTGTCCCTCAGATGAGATGAAGTCCAACTTTGAACTACCTCAAGGAAGATAAGAAATGGTAGAGAAGGAGGTATTACGTTTGCAAGCTCAGATTTTCCACAGAGACATTCTTTAGGGGAATGATGTGTTTGATCAAAAAAATCCAATGATTTTTAGGAAAAATTTTCAGCCAGCCCAACATAGCTGTCTTGGTGTAGCAAATTATGGGGTAGATGCTTGCAGATGAACTGAGGAAAGCCCGTATGATTGGAAAGGCTGATGACTTTTTAAAATGCAGTTCCTTCCCTCCGGTCCCTGCATGAATAATGAGTCCCAAATATATTTAAAGGCATTAAAAATGCCTCCAAATGCAGAGGGGCCTCTTGGCCTGAATTCCAGCAGCAGATATCTAAGTACTTCAGAAAATCCCACCTGGCACATACTGCAGAGTTTCAGGAGCCCAAAGTCTTCACGAAGTTCACTCTAATAATTTCAGATGTCTTATGCTCCCCTCAATAATGAAGCCTATGTCCATCAATGCATCACCTTCACAGCAACTCATCCTCAGTTAGTGTGCCCTGCTGCATTATCTTACGTTCCTGCACTTAGTTCTCCCTTACTTGCTTGATGTTAATATCACAGTCACAGTATAACTCAAGCTGGAAGGGACCTCTGGAGAACTTGAGTTCAAACTTGCTCAAAGCAGGGCTCCATTAAATGAGAGTTTGCAGGGTCTTGGCCAGCCGAGTTTCAAAACTCTCCAAGGATGAAGACTCCACCGCCTGCTCCAGCGCTCAGCCGCTCTCACTGCAAGGACCTTTTTGTTACATCTAGTAATAATTAGCCTGTGCTGCAATGTGTAAGCATTGCTTCTTGTCGTTATGCTGTGCACCTCCAAGAAGAGTTTAGCATCATCTTCTCTGTAAAGTGAAAACTGAGTGTTTATCTGGTCAGAATAGCTACCCCTTCCCTTCTACGTGTCTTCACTCTGATGCTTTCACAGACATTTTGAAAATTAAGGTGATTGCATGTTATTTTTAACACTCAACATAGTAGTGACACTGCAGAAAGACACTCTTCTCCCTTAGCAGCAAATCTAAACACAAGGGGTTTTTACCACACTTATCACAAGGAGAGCTTTTATTTCTTAATGGGATCACAATTCACTTTAAAGAACTATTTGAAGGCTTCTGTTTCACAGTAAACATATGCTTAAACATAAAAATACACATAAAAATAAACATTCATGCTGACACAACTGGGTTTTCAATATATCTTATTAAATCTAAGCATGTGCTTAACTTTTACCTGACCAGGAGCAGCCTCCTAAATTTTTATTTTTTGCTTCTAACTACAAAGGCTACTTGTAACTCAGTTCCTAAGTACCAAATGGAAATCTTTCAGAAGTGACCTGATTTTGCTAGGGTTGGAATATCCTGCACCACCCACAGCCCCTCTGTTTTTCTGAAAAACATATCTTGTGTCATGAATGTGTATGAACAAGAAAGCACAGCTAAGGCTTATGGCCTTACACTTCATGTCTTCATGCCTTTTTTTCCCTAATGTTTAAAACCGTGTAGCCCTCAGTACGATCTTAATGTTGGCAAGGGAGGAACAGTTGCATGAGTTTGAGAACAGTTTTCATCAAAACCCCTCAGCAAAACTGTTAATTTGAAATGTGCTTATGATGAGAAAATTGTTTTGGTTTTTTTTACTACTTCGGCGTTCCAGGAAGCAGTTTCCATGCTGAATGTACAGTGGGATCAGGTGGTGGCTATGAATGACAAGCTTTAGAGGTGCAGCGCAAGTCATATCAAGGCAAAGGTGGGTAAACTTGGGATCAGGTGGCAAAAAAATAGACTTCACATCCTGAGGAGACTCCTCCTTTATCCCACTTTGCTCACACAGCAGCTAACTCAAAAGGTTTTATATAAAACCTACTGTATAAAGACCTTTTCACGCTGCAATCATCAAAACAAACTATTTTTGCAGCTGCTATAGGAGAGTGAATAAAAGGTATTGCAGAACTGGCTCTTTCAATTTACATGTAGAGAAAATAGTCTTAGAAGGCATTAAAGTGGTTATCAATATGAATTATATGGACCATATTTACATTAAATCAGGTTAACTGTAGTCACACATACACAATTTCACATATGACTCCCTTTCTAGGGTTCTTACATATTAGAAATTATCTTAGGAGAGGAGCAATATGTCACACATAGCCTACTTTCCATCAAATGGGCAGCTGGACATACAGACAAGAAAGGATATTTAGTGTGCTCCAGCCAAACCCACAGTCTGGAAAACCAGGGGACCAAGACCCCACACATAGTCCTTGCAAGGCACCCAAGGAAGTTAGTGCTTTTCTGCACCCTCTGAACCTGGTTTTCTGAAGTATAGCTGTCTCCTAGTTCTAAGGGCTAAAAGCCTCAGCTGCACATACATTATCATGGTCCAAGAGAACTTTCAAAAAGAAGGAGTCTCGCTTGGTAGATATGTTTTCTGGACAGCAGTTGTAAGAGAGAGTTGAGAAAAGAGTCCTGCTCTAGAATTCTAAATGCATTCTTAAATATCTTTGAGTGCAATAACAATATGTATGGTCTTGGTGCTTTTCACTACATCTGCAGTGGCATCGGACATTGTGAGAAACTCTTGGAGCTTCTCAGATTGGGTGTGAGGTGGATGCTCAAAATTTATAGCTTCACATATGGAACAGTGTGGAACAGTGTTTAGAGAATCATTTCCTTACACCAAGAAGGGCCTGCTTAAATTCCAAACTCTGATTTCTGAAGAGGAAAAGAAGTAATGTTAAAGTTGACTTAGTCCTTCACCTCAGTTTAAAAAAAAAAGAAAAAAAAAAAGAGGTGACATTATTAAGCACCAGAGAATAGTTCAGGAGCATAAGAAGCTTTTAGTATATGAGCCAAGAACTGAAACCAAATGATATTTTGTACCATTTATGACAAACAGGCCACACACAGAAGTAGCTTCAGGAACATAAGTAGAAGGTGAGAATATGTTCAAATGATGAGGTAAGGTCCAATATTAAAGAGTGACCATTTTTGGATGAGTGCAGTAGGAATATTAAGTGATTACTTGAGACTCAATGCATTGAAAGAGATGTGCAGGGAGAATAATTTCCTTGCTATTTGTCCATTTAATCTGTTTCTTGCTTGTATTCTCAACTTGGGCTGTGGTGCTTTGGATGTTAGTTTTGATTGTTTTTTTCCTAACTAAAATCATAAATTTCCATAGGAAAAAAAAACCAAAACAAAAACCAAACCCACTGTTAGCGAGCTACAGACTCGTATGTCTGGATTTTTTTTTTAAAATAGAACATGAAATTTTAATCCAGGTGACAAAGAGAAATCAGACTATCAACATACAAAAGATAAAGGAGAATAAGATTACATTTCTGTAATGCTTTTATATGGATATCAAATGCAGCCCATGTCTATACTACTTTTGGGGCTTTTGTTTTGGTACATATTTATTGTTCAGCACCTCCATTTGATCCAGAGTTCTGAGCAGCGTGGAGCCCAGGGACAGTGTAATATTGAAACAGCTGCTATCTGACATCATGAATAGAAAGCTAGTTCTTCCCCCTTCACCTCCAGCCCGCAACTTCAAACAGACTGACTGGCTTCAAAACTGTCCTCAAATTTTGCTGTAGATCATAAATAAATCAGTCACTAGACCTGATCCTCACCTGGAATGAACTGGGCTAGCCAGACTGAAGGACATTTGATTTGCAGACAACTGAAAGTCTGGCCTTTTCTGCTTAGAAGTGAGGAAAGATGTGTCCTCTTCCCAAAAGGGAAATCCAGCAAATTACGATGTAACCACCAGGCTAACTAAAATATTATGTCTTGGAAAGCTACAAGAGCTTTGGAGCCTCAAACCCACTAAAATTAATTTTCCCTTTGTTTTAAACAGTTGGATGATATTCAAAGTTTTAAGTTAAAATATTTTCAATACTGAGCTCTGATATCACCCAGGCTCCTTTGGCAAGTGCTTGTGGCTTCTTTTAGAGTCTATATCCTGTTCTGGAACTAAAAACTAGTGGATACAGCCACAGTTGTAGGCCAGCCCTGCTTTGAGTCTCAGTTTTCCTGAGTGGCAGATCCAATAAAACAAGGCAAGTTCTTTGCCCTGCACAGGCACTCTTATTTTCCCCCAGTGTGTTTTGGGTTGGATACTCGTGCAGGATTTCTACACTAAGAACAGTCCTAGGAACCCCACCAACTGCTCCTCTACCTGCTAGGTGCTAGTGGCAGCAATGTGTCTTCAAGAGCACTAAGTTAGGAGGAAAATAGGAAACAGGAGGAGGGGTCAGGTAGAAAAATTCTGCTCAAGAAATATGTGTGCACCTGTGGATAGAGCAGCCTTTCCAAAGTGTTAGCATAATGCACTGATTTGTTAGTGCCTTCTCTGAAGTGCTGTGATCAAGGCATCAATTCATGTAATCACTCACAACATACACCATTACCTTATCTTTGGAAGATGTATACTCCCCCGGGAATCCCTTATTTTGTGCTGTTAATTATTGTTAATGATGATCTTGAATGCAAGTGCAGATGACTCTCCCTTTATACAATTTCTTTCTTTGTATCCTTTTTTTGGAAGCTGCCAGAAGCATTTGATTAGGAGTTGATACATATTCCAATACCGATCAAACACAGCTTTGATTTCCCTTTGTTCCCGCTTTCTCTCTATCACTGGTTCAGTTACATTTCACAAATCAGGAATGATGAAAAAGGCAGGCTAAGAACTAATACTAAAAATGCAACTTGGAAGAAATACAATTTGTACGTTGTCCTTTATCTTTCAAGCAGCTAAAATGATCACTAATATTTCATAAATTAAAAGGAAAAATTAAGATGTAACCATTACAATTGGGCTGTATTATAAATAATGGTTACTAGGGAGATTTCAAGGGAGCTTAATTTGGGAGCACAAGAGCCTTTGAGAGGAACTGCGATGTGTGCTCCTAAATGCCCCAATGACAGCTTTTGAAAAATATTCCCTTAAGTCATTAGATCACTTTAAAAAGTACAGCAGAAACATAGAGGGCAGTAGCTTGTAAAGCCATAAATCTGACCTGATTCCTAAGTGATCAGAGCTTGCAGACTGTGGCCATTTTGTTTCATCACAATGCAACACGCTGGTCTGCTTCCTCCCTTATAGAGCTACTTTTCCAGGACATTTTTTTTCTTAACTGGCATGGTTTCTGGAGACCTATCTGTTTCTCTGTAGATTTCTAGGCAGTTGCTCCTGTTGCTTCCTTATCTTCCATCCCAGCTCCTGCCACAGCCTCCCAACTTGCCCACCTCCCTCCACAGCTGCCTCAGTGCCCTCCTCATCTTCCTCTTTACTCCTGCTTCTTATTCCAGCTGTACCAGTGGGGAGCCCAACGTAAGACACCCAGCAAAATTAATTAATTTGGGACCTGCTCTGAGGTCTTTTCCCCTGGTACTGGAGTGCTTCAAATGGTGAGTCACTATTTCAGCTAAAATCCAGCACCACCAGAAAACAGCATTCCTACAGATTTTAGCTTTTATGGTGCATCATTATTGATTTCTCTGTTACTTCATGTTGATTTACCTCAAGTGAAATGTGTATTTTTGATATAAAGTAATTCACTGTTGCCTCCATTTTAGATCCCTTGTTTGAGAAAATGGCTGAAGTAATGAAAGGCACTTTTGAAAGCTGAGGCTGCCTTCAGTCAAAGAAGGCTTGGAGAGGATTTCTTTGTTACATGGCAGTCACTGTCAGTTCATCAAAAGGGAAACTTTCTTCCCCTAGATGATAGCGTAGGCATAGCACAGTCCATGTCTACAACAGCAGGATCAACCCCTGCCCTCCATGCCATATCCAGCAGAGATGTTCACAGCCCATCCACAAGCACAGTTAGTCCCTGCCTCACCCTTCATCCCACCCTGCATCCCTAGCCTGTGCTACCTCTGACCAAAGGTCTCTGGATCCTGGGAGTGGCCAAAAGAGATATTCTAGGGAGGAATATCAGAATAAGTCAACCATACAGTGATGTTTCTGTCGTATGCTCCCCAACCTCCAGCTTCCTTAGCTGCACATTGTTTTTATGTCTTAGAAACCCTCATGGTGTACTTCATTAACTTTTCCCATCTCTACTTGAACCCCCTAAACTCTTTGTAGCCAGTGCAGCTTTGGCCAGCCCTGCCACACAAGAACTGCTTCCATTTGCTTGTTTTCAATCTACCTGCTGCTAATTTTACCTGACAGCCCTCATTCCTCTTGTAAGAGACACAGAGAGCAGTCATTTCCCTCTCCATTCATGCCAGGGGCACTTAAGGAACATCCAAGAGCATAAGGACAAACATTTTAAAGACTCACAAAGTCTGAGAATCCTTTCAAACAAGAAAACAAGGTTTTCTCACAGTTTCACGTGTACTTCAAATGAACAGTGGTGATGATGAAAGAAAAGTCTCCTGAGCTGGAAAGGAGCCGTAATCCTGCACATCTAGGAGCTGGCTGCACTTAGCTTTAAATGAGAATCTCTGGAAGGGTCTATGGATAGAGAACATTACCGAAGCCCTTGCATACTGTTCGTGAGTTTTCATTTACATTAAATAGAGATAAGTTGGCCACCTACTGTTCATATTTTCATATCAGATGGTTTTGTCTCACATCAAGAGAAACTAAATGGTTTTAGTTTAAAACAGATGGCAAACTGTTGGCAGGAGCTTTCAGAGGCATCAACAATTGTACAGTAAAGTAGGACTCATAGGACAGATGAGAAATGAAATACCCAGTGCTAGAAAGTGACCTGAAATTAAATCCAAGGTATAGGCCATCACACAGCAGGATGTTGAACACTTTCCTACAGATCTGCATTCTGCAGCTAGCTCCTGTCTCTTTCAAGGACAGAGCAAAAGCCCAGTTTGAAAGTATATTGCCTTTTGGAGCAATGAAAATCCACATCCAAGTTCAGATCAGGCTATTTGCATGTTTCTCACAGATTGTTACAGAGTTCCTGTTTCTCCTGAGCCAGGTGAGAAAAACTTGGTAAAACAGAACAGCTGACACAAAACACTGCAAAAGCAACTTGTAGTAATAAAAGACAGTCTGTCAGCCTATTAAACATGAGCATACAAAAGATATTCCTGAAAAACACACACATAAATATCCCACTATCTAGGTTGTCATCTGCAGCTCACCTGCCTGAAATCCTGATTTAAACACCTGGCTGGGGACATACTGCTGTTGGGATACACAGGCAGGTCAGTAAGCACAAACATGCTGAGGGATTACCATGACTGGCAAGACTGGAAAGACACACATTTCACCTTCCTCAGTACACACTACCAAGCATGGGGGACCGCTCTTCCTCTAGTGCAGGAGCTGCTGCTGGGATGAAGAGCACTCCCCCATAACAGGGAGCCTGCCTACAGGCTATCCCTGCTACAGATGAGTCTGAAAGCTGCCACATAAATATTCTTGCTGCTTAGAAATGGAAGCACAGGCCAAGGGCTGTTTAATTCAGTCTCAAGAAAGTGAGTCAGCCAGGCACGTGGAGTGACTGCTGTTATGTGGCTCTTAGTTGAAGCTGGCCCCACAAGCTTTTGCCACAGCGCAGAACACTGCTTCTACATGCCAGTTAACACATCCCCTACCATTATCATCATTTCCAACCAACCATCATCCCTAATCATCCTTCTAGCATCCCTATTCATCCCTTCAAGACACCCTGAACTTTTGATCATCCTGAACTTTGGTTCTCATCCTGCTAGGAGCTCTGAATAACTGCAGGAAGATAATAGTTTTGAGGAAATCCAAAATAAGAGCTGGAGGTTTACTCCTTCTGTAGGTGCTGACAAATTAAAAATTGCTTTGGATCCCATGGAATGTTGTTTAATACTTTCAAAAATGCATTAAATACCCTTTCCCAGGGCTTCAGGGCTTCTCTTATTTAGGGAAGATAGAAGTTTTCTTATGCATAGATGTATTTTAATTATCACCTAGCTACCAAGAGTAGAGAAGGAGAAAGACAGTCCTTCCTGAAAAGGGTAGGTGTGCATTCAGTTTCTCCAAGGATCACACAGTCCCTTTTCCTTACACTTTCTCATAACTCTCTAGTGAGTCAAAACTCTTCTGCAGATGAGCCTAAGCTGAACCAAATGGTTTTGAAGCCTGGCATGTTTTTCTTAAGATGTTTGTCTCTCCACTCAGAGCTCTTTTCAAAGCCTAGCCCTCCTGGGCTCCTTTATACAGCCCCCAGGCCTTCCCAAATTCCCCAAAGAAGACTCATGCTTAAGTGGAATCAGCACTTGAGTTTCCATTTTCATGTGAATGATTATGTGCCAATGGTTTAACTGATTTTGCTATGGTTTTTTTCTGAATCATCAGAATAAAACTCAATTACAACTCAAAAAAGTTGCACTTAAAACAATGTTGACATAACATTTTGATTTTTCACATCCTTTTGTATCCAAGACAAGTTGGCAAGATTGCTAGATATACAGGTAGTACACTGCTGAATCTTTAATTTTTAATAGAAAAAATGCTTCAGTTCAAAAACATGCTCTCATGTTCTTGCTCTCCCTTTTCCTCATGCAGTCCCCTCCAATATACAACACTGCTTATTTCTGCATCTCCAGTATCCAACTCCTGGAAGTCATTTCAAGTAGTAAACCCCAACTTTTTTCCTTGTTACACTGAAATGTTGACACTGGTTAAAAACACAAACATGTTCTGATAGGCAATGAGAAAGCCAGCACACAACCATAAAACCTTCTGATATAACAAAACCAAATTAAAAAAATGAGATTAAAACAATCACCTCCCCCATGTAGTTCCTGAGATGGTCTTCTATTTTTCATCTGTCTTTCCTCTTTGATCCCAAATTGACTCCAATGCATACCAGTCAGCCCAAACTCCAATGCACACCAGTCAGCCCAACCCATCTGGCACATTTTTCAACCAGATCCAGCATAAGCACATTCTCCTCTCTGATTTGTATGTTTGGAGCTTTTCCCTAATCGGTAAGAGTATAGGACAGAAGCACTTACCTCCCAAAAGGCATAATCTTCTCTCCCCTTCCTGATCCAAGAAAGTAGGGCTCCAGAAACCAATGCTTACTGCCAATATCAGAACTTCCTTTACAGTGGCTGAGAGTAGCAGTAAGACCACGACTTCTTGCCAGATAGTCACATCCATGGAGAACTGAAGGCTGTCTACCACTCTTTACAACAGGTAAAGATGCAGAGCCAGCACCTAGAAAGAAATCACAAGTGATCTCCCAAAAAAGATATTTTTTTCCCTTTAAATCCTGGAGGAGGAGGTAGCTCTCCCAGTGCACACACAATAAAGCGTCTTGATCTGGCCTGTGCTATAAATGTGCTTCATAGTTCCCAAGCTCTCTTGAGACAGCAAAATTCAAAGCAAGCACTCCAAACCAACCTCAACCCTGGGGTTCCTTTGGAACTTCAGTGATTTTGACCTGAGCTTCCAGTGTACAAAAGAAACTAAGGACAGATCCAGTTTGCAGAGTGAACCTTGATGTGATGATGACTTTGCCCAGTTCTGCTCACCACATTCAGGATGCAACCTGGGCTGTAGACTGTCTTCTTGATTGTCTGACTTTGGGAGGAAGGCAGGCTCAGGATAAATTGCAGTGAAGTAGAACAGAGGTTTTGGGGACAGGGGAATACCAGGAGGTTTAGCACAGGTACACTGTCCCTGCAATTAAAAGCAGCCATTCTCCTCCAGAATACAGGGCCACCTTGTCCTGGCAGCAGTGCATCCTTCAGAAGAGGCATCACCCCACTCTTTGCAGAAGGAGGTTGGCTGTTGTGAGCACTGGTATGAGCACGTACCAGGTCCATATGGTAGGCTTCTGATTCAGATGGGTGTAAACAGTGCTAAACCTCACAGGAAGTCAGGAAATGGTGAATTTTCTTTCTGAAGTTTTATGGCACTCACATCACAACATCCTGGAGCATACTGGATGTATACAGCAAAACATGCTTTCTTTAACCACCATCAAGTGTTTCTTTTTTCTTTTCACTCATTAGCTGCAGGATTCTGGTATATGGATTGCCTCTACACAAGCAAGTTTGGATTTAACTGAATGTTGTTTTTTTCCCCAAATACCTGGAGGCAACCTGGCATGGATACCCTGTGGTATAAATTAACATCTATTATCTCTATCACTCTATTTGATTCAGCCAGCAGAACATCTAAGCAAAAGGTTTCTTTGGAGTTTTGAGCTTGTCTAAATGCCTCAGGTGCTTTCAGTATTTTTTTCTCCGTGAAAAATGCATCCCCAAATGATAAGGCATTGTGAAAAGTGAACAAACAGCAGATCCCGCTTTGTTCGTTAACAAACAGTGCTGGCTGGGAACACAGGATGTGCAGGACTGCATTCATCCAGCTCAGTTCCTTGTTTTTAAGAACGGTCAACACCAGATGCTTCAGACAGAGGTGGGAAGAACCAATGCAGGCAGAGGCAGGCAAATTTGCCTCCTCATTGGTCTTGCCCTGATTCCACAGATCTACTATGGTGCCTCACGCTGTAGAGGCTGAAGACCTTACACTTTCCTACCAAGTGGGAGCAATAGGGTGGGAAGCATGGCACAAAGGTAAGTACTCCCAGGCAGGAGGACAAGGCATGCCATGGGGGAAGGGGGACCACAGCATACTAAGCCCACACAGCCAATCTGCCAAAGACCCCAGAGTGTGGTCATTAGATTTCAGACACACAACCAGAACTTTGCCGCCTGCTGCTGCTGGATGATTCGGGGAGCTCCTTCGCTGAAGCCACGTTATTCCTCTCCTGAGCCAGGGTGAGCTGGGCATCATCCTGTAGATTGCAGTCTTTCTGCTTCAGCAAGAGAGACTGAAAAACTGACTGTATAGGTTCATTGCTGGCAGAGAAAGCAGGAATCGGTGATTAGTGCTGAAGTTTACATGTTCATCATATATTAAAGGAGTAGTTCCACACAAGAACAATTATGGCATGAAGAAAATTACTAGATGGAGGAGAGGGGGATCAAAACCCAGGCTATGACAAATCCTGAGATTACTGAGAAATCAGGCCATCTGGGATGAAAAAAATTAGAAAGAAAAAGAGAAAAAAACCAAAAACCAGGATCTTGCTTTATTTCATGGCTTTAGAGGTTCAGGTTGTCAAGTTCTTCCTAATCATAATTAAATATTGAAACTTCCCAGAAAGTGGAACTGTGTCTCTATCCAAAAGTTCAACCATAAGACAAAGAGGTTGTGAGTATCCCATTTCTGAAACAACGCAGAGCAAAAAATGTTCTCTTCTTTTTTTTAATGAGAGAAAACATTCTGAAAAATTGTTGATTGTAACGTTGATTTTTCAGTCTGAAAAAGTTTCTCATTTCAATTCCTTTGTTAGACATGAATTTGTTATAAAGTCAACATTGAAATGATGCCACTAGCAAAACATTTTAAGACAAGCCTAAATGATTAATTTTTTCCACCAAAAGAATGTCTTCTGTGGAAAATTGTCAGGCCATGTTCTCAGCTTTGGAGTGAAGCTAAATTTCACCACCCAGTGCAAAATGCAATTCCTTTTCTCTGCCCAGAAACGACAGGCCATATCCTGGCCAGCAGAAAGCAGAATAACTGGATTGATGTCAGGACCCTGCTCACTTTTACACTAGCTGAGGTCTGGGCTGAAAATAATTGCATGACTATGAGAATTAATCAATCTATATATCAAATCAACATATAGGTGGAATAAACACAAAAAAGCAGTACACCTAAGGCCTATGGGATCATATAGCAAAAAAGAACATTACACACCCTCTTCCTTTAAGGCACACAACTGATTTTGAAAATATTCTACAGATACTGTCCTTTACCTTGCTATCTTTCAGATACCTGCTTCACTGTATATGTTTTACTACAGTAAAACAGTAAAGAAAAATGCAATGAAGAGCAACATCAGGAGACACTCTTTCCTGTGTGTGGTTCACACTTTGCTGGAAGAGAGAATTCATCTCAAGTCAAGGAAGGGTATGCAATCAGCCCCAACAACATTTAAGAAGACAGGGCACAGAAATAGCTGGGGTCTAACAGCCTGTAAGCCCTGTCAGCATTTATTATCCATAAAGGAGATGTGATAGTATAAGAGGCTGCAGTGTGCAAACCACCTCTATTTTCTTGATTATAGTCTTTGTTAAAATACGTGGTTAGAGCGAGGGGCAGTGGAAGTTGAGCTAGGGCTCTGAAAAGAGTGTTCAACCTTCTTATATTTTGTGGAAACAAAATTTAAAGGAAAATGATAAGACACAGAAGGCTATAATTTATCTTGAGCTTATCAACTCCAACTGAACAGCAATCACTTAAGAAGCACATTACATATACTCTCATAAGTGATAGTATAATGCCAGAATATGAACTTTACACCACTGCAAAATTTACTTATCTATGTGATGCACCAGATAGTCACACTAACCAAGTGCTCAGGACTGCAGTTTTTACTTGACTGCATAGTTAGAGGAAATACACACAAGACCCCTGTGGTGGAAAAGCCTATTAATGGGAAATTGTCAGCAACTGTTATTTACCTGGGAATTGGCCCTGAGCCTTCTATTATATGCATGAGCTCACCTTTCCCGTTTAGCTGTTCTCCCTATAACTCACAGGGCAATGCTCTCAAGACCCAATGATCAGGTAATGCCAAAGAAGTGAAACAAGCAGCTGATCTAAAACAAAACAGTTTCATGGCTGGGAAAAATCACTTTTGAATGGTTTTAGAAAAATCTTAATGGGGTAAATCTGAGCAGAAACATTCTCCAGCTGACTTCAAAGAAGGGTTTTTTTTTAAAAACAAAACAAAACAAAACAAACCCCAAACCAGAATAGTGATTTCTGCACTTACTTTACATTTAAAATAATATCTGCACCATGCACCCAGCAGTGGAATTAGAATCACAGCCTTATTCCTGGCACAAAGCCCTCGGCATCAGGACAGGATTTTGCTGGGTCACGCAGCAGCACCACACTGCTCCCCCTTGGCTGAGGGGATCTGACCTGGCATTACACCTGTGGTCACAAAGTCAAACTATTTGAACAAATACAGTCATGTTCACACTGGATTAGTACTTTTTTTGGCGGGTGACTGCTGCATTTCTGGTTTGAGGAGGAGGATTGCCTGTACTTTAGCCCTTAGCTAAACCTTGCACAAGCTTTCCTTCAGACACAAGGAGCTCAAGGAAGTACCCTACTCACATGGCATAGTTGAAGCTGAAAGATTCTGTTTGCCCACAGCCTTACACTTTGGCAAAACATGAACATAAGGCATAAGATCATAAGCTACTGTGGACAAGCTGTTGAGGATCTCCTCCTGCCTCCTCAGAGAGCTAGGAAACAAGCAGTCCCTTGTGGCCATTTCATCGGCTTAACACAGCACTGCTGCATCAATTAAATTCCGTGTCACGGATGCTAAAAACCCAAGAGTTGTTTAAAAAGTCTGATAGCACCATAGTAGGGATATTAAAATGGTGATTGATGGTGGGGGCGGCGGGAAAGAGGATTTTTGGCAGAATGGGTCCCTCAGAGCCAGGGAGTCACTTCTGCCCTCCAAGACCCAAAAAGTCAAACAGGGGGTTGTTTCTTTCCCTTTGCTGAGCAGCTTGAAAGCCATGAACAGAATCTGCAAAAGCCTTGGCAGAGCAAATATTATAGGATATAATATTCTCAAAGCACTTCTGTTCTACAGTAGTTATGCCGGCGGCTAATGGTACATTAGCTGAGTGCGTTTGAGGAGATGCGTACTACATCTAAGTGGTTTCAAAGTAGGAAAAATGTTTTGCAGGGCAGGATCTGCCGAGTACAGAGTAACACGACAGAGCTGGGACCCACCCAGGAACCACAGGCCTTCTTTTAGTGGGAACAAATAAAAAGGCTGTCATTCAATGCTGGAAACTCTTGGATTTTGAGGGGTTGGTTTGTTTGTTTACAGTTTGGCAAATATATTTCCTGAGGGAACACAACTGGCCTCTGTCACAGTTTGGGACTGAAAAGAAGTTCTCTTTACTATAAAAAGGCTCAAAAATTTTTGAACTTAGTACTATTAATGCTTGGAAACATTTAAGCAACCTTTTAATATGACTATGAGCTGTTTCAAAGCAGCAACAATTCTGTTTAGAAGCAAGATGGGTGAAGCATTTTGGAAATAAAAAAAATTGCAGGTCTGGAAGATTGCTATCAAGTAATTTAGGCAAATACTGACATTGCCAGCAATCTTATTTTTCTGACACTTTCTTCATACAGTAAACATTACTGCTTAGGATCCTGCTGAAGTAGAGGTGCCAATTTTGCTCCATTCACTTGGGTATTGCTAGGTGCCTCACAAGCTTATTTTCAGGTGGAAACTTCTGGGCTGGATCCTAATGCTCTGGGCTTGCACTCCACACCCCTCAGCTGGCCAGATGCTATGGGGAGAAAGGAGGCCTGAGGTACCCAGCTCAAGCCCTCCAGATCAAGGTCAACATGGTGAGGGACAACAAAGAAAGCATTCCCATCCACCTGGCTAAGGTAAATCTGCAAAGCGCAAGAGAGCCAACTTGTGCCGAAAGCACTACCCGAGGTACCCTAGGAATCCCTGGGGAGCACAGTCAGGGACCTAAGTTTCAGATGCACATGATGTTCCTCACTTCATATCCTGGCTACATGATTTTATGTGCCATTAAATTAATCGCATTTCAGGTTACAGAAATGTTGTGGAGGTTAAAGTAACTTCTCATATATTTGTTCATGACTTATTTCCAAATTAAAATGTGTTTTAAACACTTTATACACCCATTACTCTTTATTATGAACTGGTGCTCATATGGATAGTACTGAGCTTTATGACAATGCATCATTTGATGAAAACACTGTTTTGTTATTATATCATCCCCTTCGATAAGAAGTACTCCACTGCACTGCACAACACCACTCAACTGCAAACACATTTTTGTACCCACAGTTAAATTACTGGCACAAAGATCAGGCTTTTTATTATAGTCTCCTCAATCACGGAAAAACCCCTTAACACTATGTTCACTTAAAAATCACATTCTCCCATATTTCTTTTATTTTCTTCAATTACAATTTTTTTTTTTAATTTAAAAATGGAAAATAAAAAATAAGAATGAACAAAAAAGTGCCAAGAAGGAGTAACAGACAAATATCAAAGCAGAAAATACTGAGCAAAATTGACATTCTGGCACAAATTCTGTTTGCTTTACTTTCATGAGACAAGATTGGACATGGCAGCATTCCTATGAGAGCACATGGTCAGAAAGCCTGGTTCAGAGAAGAGAGGGGGTGGCAGTATCAGTATTAGAGCTCGCTTGAAATACTGGAGCAAAACTGTCCTTTCTAGGTTAATATTAACCAGCATGAAACCCAGCACTGCCATTTCCAAAACTTTTTTTTTTTCCCCCAGAAGTATTTATAACACCATTTTCAATATTTCAACATTCCTGCCATCTCTGTCTCTTATGTTTAGGATGAAAACAAGCACTGAAACACTTGTTCACAGAACAGAAATCTTGTTTTCCCAGTCAGCCCCTGCATCTGCCTTTTCTGAAGGCTTCACTGTAAGGACATATATTTCCTGGTTCATGATTTACATAAAAGAACCCTTTCAAAGCTTCTTGTGTTTCCCCACCTATACTAATACACAGACAGTAATGCTGTGGGATTTCTCAGCAGTTTAATTTTACTTTTTCCATCATGTTTGAGTAAGGCAGGGAGGTTCAATCTTAACAAATGTTTATATTAATGTAGAGACTGGGAGCAATACTTCCACTAACAATTTTGATTCATTACTTGTGTTTTTTGAGGATAAGGCAATTTTTATTGCCCAATGTTCACATTCTTGTTTTTTCTCACAAAAAATGCACCAAAGATTCTTAAGAAAAAAAGGGATTTAATCTGGCACATTTTTTTTCAAGTGTAAAACACATTCTACACAAGCATATACAAAAGTAATAAATAGTTAACATCTTCTTGAACCAGCCCTACTGAACACGCAAATTTTAGCATTCTACTCCACAGTTACACAGAGAAACATGGTGGATTTTGAAAACTGAACAACACTTCCAAAATCCCTTTGAAATATTTCCTTATTTATTTATCACCTCAGTAAAGTAGCATGATTTGTCAGGCAAACTTAGCATGCAGCAGCCAAGGCCCAAACCCCAAAGAACACTTAAGCAAACAGAGTAGGTGTCAGCCACATTTCATGTATGCACTTCTCCACTAGCATGTTCTCTTCTGTGATGGCTTGTTACAACTAACAAATTTTTTTCTGTTCATCCTTCTATTCAGCAGGAGAAATAAGGTTGCATGATCAACATGCTGATTCTTTCTGTGATTTTTTCACAATTTCAAGCAGAGAAAATAATAATTGCAAGCATATCACCTGTAGAAAATTCCTTCTCATTCATCCAGATTAATGAATGGATCTCACAGATATGAGCTTCTTCCACTCCAGTAACAACTGAATCGAGAACAAAAAACTTACTGGGCTAATGCAAAGCGATTATAGGAAATGGAATAACTTTTAGAAGTGAGAAGAATTCCAAACTGGTAGAAAGTAAATTGGTTACAAAACGTTCAACAAGATGTCTTCAAGAAAAAGTAGATAAAGAAGAAGCAGTAGTTTGTAAGAGCTGTGGGAAAGTAATTAAGATATTTGTCTTGATATCCTCAATGCCTAGATGCCTGCAAATAATCTAAACTGGCAGTCTACTATAAAGAAATTGTACTAGAAGGGACTTGTTTGTATCTTGTGTTTATCTTGCTTTCTTGCTCTGTCATTGCCCATCTTTCCTTTTTTTTTTTTTTTTTTTTTTGTAGAACTGGGAAGTGTAACTTTAGAGCACAATCACAAACACTAATATAGATGCAGTCATTAAATCTTTTTCTCCCCACCTTTTTTTTTCCCTGTGTTAATCCCTGTGCAGGTATGTTTCCTCTTAATTTAAATTCACTCAACAGTATTTTCCCGGCTGAACATCAGAGTCTAAAAAACCAGAAAACCACAAGCAATATAACAATACTAATCGTCAAGTACAAAACTCTTATCACATCAAGTTTCCATTAAGTTGACCTGAAATCATAGTTTGATAACAGCAAGAGAAAAATTAAATCTGTAGACATTTAGAATTTCATTCCCCATAAAACTGTTCAGCGTATTTACCAGCTGACAAAAAGACAAAAACCCATAAGAGCCTTTTGGCCAAAGACAGCTACAAACTTTTAAAAATTACATCTGTTTTGGTGACAAGAAGTGCCTTCATTCAACATTTGTCTCCCCCTTTCCTGAGAAAGGGATCATTTTTTGCAGAAGCATACATATGAACCTCCATCTTTTTGTAAAAGCTGTTTTTCCTTGGGGAGAATCCCTCAACACCTCAGTGGGAAGTTTACAGTCAGGTTTATTTCAAATGGATTGAAACCCTCCTGGCCACTGATGCTGGAAATCATCAGCTCCAAGAAGTTCCAGGGAGATGAATACCACACAGTGCCATAGTGCTGTGGTTCTTAACCCTCTGATGCATTCAGAACTTCTCATGTCCTGAGACTAGGATGGGGTGAGCTGTCTGGGTTGCAGATCTTGAGCACAGCCTCTAAGAAGAAGAATTTAAGAGGACAGCTTTTAAGTTTGGCAGGTATTTTCCCACTGAAGAGTTTGTAACGATCTCTGAGGACAGTGGTAATCAGTATCTTGCCTACCATACTCGGTTATTCTATTGCTACAGCTTGCTTATGCACAGCCTTTCCAGCATGTTTTCACTCACAGTATCAATGGGAAAGAAGAAGGTATCAAAATGGCAAATGTCCCCTGCTCTTCTTCAGAAAAACCTGTCTCCCAAGCTCCTCAGTTACACATCCTCCTTCTTGATGTTCCCTTTTTATTCTTCTTCTTACCATTATTCTTCCCTCTGTTTCTTCTCTCCTTCACCCACACTTTCTTTCTTTCTTTCTTCCTCCCTCCCACCACTTGCTTCCTTTCCCTACTGCTTGTTATGTTAAACAGAAGATTACTCTGGAGGTTAGACTCCTTTTAAAAACTCCCAGGCTCATTCAGTTATACAAAACCAGAGCCGTTCTTTCCATATGGCTTTCTCTGGATTGGCAACACAGTCATCCAGGTCAAGAGAACTTCAAAACCAGCATCACCTTCCACTAAAAATTCGTTAGGTAAAGCAGTGTGAAAAATCTGACAACCCTGCTCAGGTAAGAGAGGTGTCTCCTCTCCACCCACTCAACAAGAAGGGAATTAACACTTTGCAGATAGCTCATCTCATCCATCAGCCTTCCCAAAACATTTCTTGTTCTCCCTCCTCAACCATTGAAAGGATAGCCAGAATTTGCCATTTGCTGTCTTAATTGTCCTATTGGTTTTGACATCACAGGTGAGAAGCCTGAGCGTTCCCTTTACTCCTTGTCCCAATACATGCAACAACATCTTTCCCTTGCTACTTCTTCCTGCTCAAGACTAAAATCAGAAGGCCACATTATTTCTTATGACAATGTTGATGCTTTGCCTGCTGCTTTTTTTAAGTTTGCTTTCTTTTTTTTATTAATGTTATTACTTCAAATCATCATCAGAGCTGCAAATGAATTAAAGAAAAAGCCAGCTGTTCAGATATCTCAGTATCCTGCAGCCTCTCACTGCTATCAATGACTAACAATTTTTTTTGTGACTCTTCCCACATCATTTAGTTACCTTCCTTTTTGTCAGGCATTTTATTTTTGTACACATAATTTAAGTCCACTTTGCACATTTTATTGGGCTATTGGATTAACTGGGAACAAAAGGTGGGGAATCTTTGTGCCTGTTCTCAATACAGTTGCTCTCTTTTGGATAACTCTCTGCATTTCAAAGTTTCCACTTGCAAAGCAAGGATGACAGCAACTCCCTGAACTACTGAGAGGTGCTGAGAACTATTTACTGGAGACTCTGTTAAGGTAGATACATTCTTGACTCAAAATCTATCAAGAGAGTTTCATTTCTTCTTTTCCCATCTGCCAAACTTTATAGGACCTTATCCTTGACCAAGATAAATTTGAATGCTCATTTACCCTGTAAGAGTTAATAGCAAGAAGTTCTAGTTCCAGCACTGTGTATAATGTGAACAAGAAGGGAAAGAAATGGTGGAAGTGAAGCCAAATGTTAGAAAAAACCATACAAGGCATTAAAGCCATCATGAATCAGGGGATAAGCCCTTCTCCATCTTTTAGAGACTACAGTGAAACAGTCATGACTGGCCATGCCAAAATACTAGACTTGTTGGACTTGGGAGGTCATCCAAGAAAACTACACTGGCAGTCTCTGCAGTCAGGTAAAGCATTTTGCTGGCCTTGATATATTTTTGTTTATCAAATCCCCTATACACTTTATGTGCTTTATCAGAGCTGGAAAAGTTACTTTATTATGTAAAAAGATTTAAGTACCATTTTTCTTCTAAATTAATCCCAGTTCAGCAGGGGCAGGTAAACTAATTCTTAGAAAATATCAACAGCATTGATAATAACAAGCAGTGTCAGAGCTGGGAGGGTAGCAGGACTGGCCTTGGGAGTAAGATACCTCTGTCTGCTATTTTTCAAGTGAAAGATAAAATTTGAATCTCTATTCTGTGTATAATGGAACTTTCCTTTGGCAACTGCTAGATAGCAATATGCTGTGCTAAACTGAGCTAGATTAGATACAGCTGGATTAAATAGGGCTGGGCACACGTTCTGACTCCAGAGACATAGAAAATTAATGACCCCAGCAAGGTCAGCATCAGAACTTCCTATGGTGGCAGTGGGGCCAAGAATAAGTTCCCAGCAACTCATTTTTAGAAAACTCTACTCCATGTTTTGGTATTTTTTTCATCTTATTCCTCTCTGGTTATGTAACATATGGTTATTTTGAGGTCCACTAGGTCATGATGACGACCTTCAAGAGAAAGGGAATTTAGTAGGTAGAAGTTGTCCTGCTTCATGTGATGTTTAAAATGTAGATATATCTGCTTTTGATCTAGATACCTTTGTTGTCAGTGAAGAAAAATGTGCACTTTTAGCCTTTCATTCATCTGACCTAATTCAAATGTCTAGTTTCTGTTGAGTTTAAAATATGCACTAGAAGCACCTTTTTGCTGTACGAAGTCTAGATGACCAGCTCATATACACAAATCTCCACCTGGTCAAATGAACCCAATTCTCTGTCCCCTAAGGGAATGATACTTCTTCAAATTAAGATCCATAGTACCTTTTGACAAGGTGCCTTTCTCTAGTGTCCTTACTACATGGTGGAAGAGAAGAGATGGAGAGGGGAAAGTTTGGGAAGAAAGTTGTGCTGTCCCAATTACAGAAAAGACCTCTTCCATGTTTTCCTGTATGCTTGCTCGGCATTTGCCCTCGTGAGTCTCACAGGACAATTACTACTCAAGACCCATACCAAGTTTTGCATCTGCTAACTGCCCAGGAAGGCTAACTCCATGGTTGACATGAATGTAGTCCCTGTGAAAGTAGAGAAAGAGCTATAGTTATCCATGTCTCTGTCATCTCCACAGAACAGTGCCACAACATAGCAGGGGCATCATCTATCAAAAACTTCTTCCTGTAGGAGCAGGACAAAGCTGTTCAAAAGTAGCCAACTAAGCCCTACATTAGTAAATATTATACTGTCTTCCAGATTTATCCTTCATGCAAACTAAGATGACAACAAAGCAGTTGACAATGTCCCCATCTCTTCTGAAAACATCTCCTTTTTTGCATGTTGAAGCAATAATGACAAGAGAAACTTTATCTCAGTTTGCTTCTCTCCAAGCTAGTAAAATTCTTAAACACCACAGAAGCCACTACTACACTTAATTATTGACTGGGGAGGGTCCTTGAGACCTTCCTAGGAATGCCTCATGGTAAGTACACACTATTGGTCCTCGCTATTGTCACTGAAAGATTTAGAAGATGAACATTTTCTACATGTTATCTATTACTTACCCAGCTCTTGCACTTGGAGCCTTGAACTGAACTTAACATCTCCACAAAATAGTAACACTCCTACTGGCATTGTTTATCAGTTACATCTAAACCTTGCTTCTCACAACTCAGAAAGGAAGATGATTTACTTCAAGTATCTAATTTTATTCCTTTCACCACCAGGCCCATGGCTTAGATTTATACTTTTGCATGAGTTTATTCCAGTTTTCTTCATTGTGAAGCCACCTGGCAGTAGAACCACACCACCAGGACCAACTTTTTCATAATGCTGACATTGAGTTAAACATCTAGCTGTTTCTAGAAAATTTTCCCTCACTGTGTATTGAAGTTTTTTTAACCAGCTACAGAATTTGACACACAGGCTGGTCTGCCAGAAAACCTCAGATCCAGCCAACAAAAAGAGGAGGTGTTTTATTGGTAAGGCTTAGGTCTGCAATACTGGCAAAAAGAAGTCTTCACCCCCTTCTTTTCTGCAGGAGTTATTCGTTTCTATTGAGTTTCCGGAGCAATTTTTAAGAAATCTTCTGCCCCTCTTATCCAAAGCAATGATCTCTGATGTTTCTAAGCAAGAAGCGTCCCTAAGGCCAGCTACATACATTTCTAGATTACTTGAAGACACCAAATTGAACATCAACCATTACTGACACCAGCTGAGATTCTTCCTGTTGGTATACAGTATATTTTGTTTGTATACAGTACACTCCCTCATTTCCATGCAGTCATATGTTTACACTCCAGCACACACAGAAAGCTTGATGTCCTGCTATAAAGAATCACAAGACTCTATTCTGCCTCTTCTTGTAGTACTGAAATTAGGGCAAACAGACTGATTTATTCCAGATGAGGAAATAGCCTGGTACACGACAAAAACCCTACACACTACTAAGACAGACACCTCCCATGTTTTTATTAAGAACATCCTCTATTGGTTATAATGTATAGAAAAGATGAACAAATGTCTGTCTGTTTCTAATACCAGAATTTATTTTTCTTCATGTTGTTTTTGCCATATTAAGAATGGGGAATGCTCATGGCCATCTGCCTTTTGTAAGCTTTCATCAGATTTAGCTGTGTAAAACCAGAACTGAATCTGGTTCATCAAACTATGAGGTTTCAGGGTAAGTCAAATGTGAGTTCAGCTGTACTGACAACCTTGTGAGCAACCCCGTTTTCCTTGTTTCTTTGTTCCTCTAAACCAATATTGTTTGAACTGTCTTCCTGATGTAGATATAGATCATGATATCTAGCTCTAAAATCTGAACTGGTTCACATCCAAGAGTTACCATGGTGGGCTTTCATAACTTGGCCTTTTCGTGGCAAAAATTTCATGTGTCAGATGGAATAGGTGCTAAGGACATCAGATACAAAGAACACCAAAGGTGAAAAAGCTGAACCAGTGTCGCTAACTATCGCAGTTTAATTGCAGGCCTAGCAATATTTATAGGTTTTCTGAATGCTCTAAAAGTCTCTCAGATAACCTGTCAGCTTTCTTTCTTTGACAGGCTTATTTATTTATTTCAAATGTACACTTCTAGCCTTCCTGAAAATAGGAATCCCAAGTACTAAACACAAAAGACATGTAAGAATATGACACAACACCCAAAGATCCTTCATAGCCTAAATATGATGCTTTTCATCTGATGCCATAATTTCAAAGGTGTCACTGTCATTGGATCAAGAATATAGTGTAAAATCATATGGTTGTAGGGAAACAGCCTGACATAAGTTTTTATCTGGATTCCTTAGAAACTGCTTTTACTCACTGAAAAGAACTTCAGATTTTGGGAAAATAAGAATGCATCAACGAGGATCACTTTCAGAGCATTTTGACAACTTTTCACTAAAGCTGAAGCCCTAATTTTGGAACACATCTTATACATCACTTTCAACTGGCTTGTTTCTTCAGTGTTCTGTCTTGGGCATTTATTTCTTAAGCCAAATTATTTTGCTGGTTTGAAATAAATTGAAACTCTACGGAATTCCTTAGCACTGCATATGCATAAGGAATTTACAAGCTGACAGTATACTTATGTTCTTTAAGCCATCAATTACAGTCTTCCTCAAATACCGTACTTACAGGTGTGACAGGACTCTAGATAGGACAGCATGCGATACATTTGATGCAGCCTTCCATTCTACATTTAGTCTCAAGTGAGTTTCTTCGCTAATCTGATATTAATCTGTATATCTCATGTCTGCACACCAGAGATTAGCTCCCTAAATTCAGAATCTGCTACCTTTCATCTGGAGGTAGATTATTTTGCTTTACATGGTCCCATTGAAAGCCATGAGTCACAGCTCACCTCAGTCTAAGGGAGAATTAGAGTTCTTCCCCTGGATAGTGCTACTGCATTGACAGTGTTAGTCATGAGCAGATGTTTCAGAAATATGTTTAAGAAAATAAGGGAATGCATGCTTCCTCTACTTATATTCACACTGTGAGGTAGTCAGCTCCAAAGGAAGATGATGAAATAGCAAAATTAGACTGAGAACTGGGTTATATTTTACTGGGGTTGTCACAATATGCCTCAGGGTCCTCCATGAGGGACCTTCAACCCTTGAGAGCTGTAAGTATTAGCAGTGAAAGAGCAGTATGTGGCGTGAGATGGTGAACATCTGAGTACCCATAAATTCATTAAAACCTTGGTGCTTTCTATACATTCTGAATATAGCAATTTCCATTTCCCTGCCCTTCATATTCTCTTCTTCCTGTCATAATGAGCTTCCATCACTGTCGTTAGAGAGGGCTGAGGCAAAATAATTGCTCAGCCTGCATGACATAATTAAACTACCCTTGATCTTTGTCCCATCCTCACAGCACAACTACTCCACTTGTTACTGTTGTTATATTTTATTAGAAAGAGCATTTTCTGGTTAAATTTCTTCATGGAGGCTAATTCAGCTGACTTGGGATGAGTCTTCCTGTAGACCAAAGCCTTCTGATATAAAGTTGTGTTCTCTCAGAGACAGGTGCAGCTCCATTGTAGAGCTCACAAATGTCTTATTTTCACTGTCACAGCTTTTTGGGCTAAAGATACTCATTATCTCTAATTTCACAGCTCTCCCATTCCAAACATGCATAGAGGGCACATGGACACATTGATCTATAGCAAGCTTTGGAGATGCTTTGCACAGTGGCTCCTCAAGTACTCTACTGCAAGAAACACAATGGAGCTAACAGTCAGAGAGCCTATATTTGGTGTTTTCTGACACACAGAATAGATGCAGGGTGATATGGAACTTGTAAAACATGTCTGTGCTGAGAACGATCTATGCCGTGGTTTTGTATTGGCCTTTAACAGGGAGGCAAGACATGACACTGGAGCATTTCAAGTATGTGAAACCAAAAGATTCTATTTCAAACTTATGCTGGAGGCCACCTCCTTTTGACACAATTGAAACTGGTCTTTTGGTTAGGGAGAGAAGGTTCCGATGCAATTTTGGAAATAGTTGTCCGTACTCAGAATTGCTTGCAGAAACTACTGTGCATCAGCCATGCCAACCAATTGGACCTGTTAATCTTGAAGGAATTTTGTGCCCTCAATTGCCCCCACCTCCTGAGAAAATGTTGCTGTGGTGTTGGGTGAAACAAGTGAGCAGCAGCTCCTGCTTTTCCTCAACCTGTACCTCCTAGATGGTAGAAGGCTCCTTACTCCTTGCAGCTTTTCATTGGGAGCAGCCAGACCCTTCCCAGTCTTCTGTTTTTCATGTTATCCAAACAATGACTTGTAAAGCACACAGAGCAGACATGCTCTATTTTGTCTGTGGCAGGTTCTCCATGCGTACCCATGAAAGACCACCTTCATTTCGTTCTGGCAGGCTGAAAGGACCTGGCTTGCACTGTAT
Source organism: Harpia harpyja (assembly GCF_026419915.1). Lineage (NCBI taxonomy): Eukaryota > Metazoa > Chordata > Aves > Accipitriformes > Accipitridae > Harpia > Harpia harpyja. The sequence goes on along the minus strand of NC_068941.1, from coordinate 27,014,827 downwards.
GCAAGAAGACCAAATGGACCCGACCTCCTAATGGGTTTGGTTGTGTGCCAATCCCATGTTCAAAGGCACAGCACTTTGAGTGCATCAATGCAATCAATGCAAATCCACCCAGCTTATGCTTAGAAAGGAGCAGTATATTTTGTTGTTAAGGTACACTTAGAATAAATCCAGTCCATGATTCAGTTGCTTCCATAGCAACTTCTAGCAAAATTTGAGGCTTTGCTTCCCAGGGCTGGTTAGGGGAAGAAAGGGCAGGAGGAAGTGTTATGCAGATGAGCCCAGCTTTACTCCAAACCCCAAAAGAAGTACTGCGATCATTTCTGAGACTGGGAGAGAGAGAAGGACCAGGAGCAAATTCAATTGGATGATGCACTCCAAATTCTCCCCTTAGTGCCAATTACTAGATAAACAAAGCTAAGATAGTTTTAAGGCTGATAGTAACTTAAGAGTAAAAAACCCATATTACTGAGACATTATATATTTCTTAAAATACATCATTACAGAGTCAAGAAATGATCATCAATAATTTCACTTAATTGCAAACTAATTTCCTCAAATATAACTTCCACAGACATTTTCAATTAATTTTAATCATGTGAAAAGTTTGAAGAGGTTTTGTTACTCTCTAAGAACCTTCAGGACAAAAAAGAAATACTAGCACAGATCCTAAATTTCTTAAAAGATGTAACTTAAAATTAATTTTCAGTCCTAAACTAATTATTGGCTTGCTTGTAAATTCTATTAAAGTTCATTCTTCCCTGAGAAAATAAGTGCTATAAATGAAGGAAGAATCATGTTTTTCCAGTGTAACTGGAATGGTGAATCTCAGTTTTAAATGTAGAATAAAACTCAGACTGTCCTCAAGGAAGGGAGGTAAGTGATATCTCTTAATGGGGAATAAGAAAAGTCTGTATGCTTTAAGCTGTAGCTTAGTCTTTGAGATGTGGGTTTAAATCTTTGCTGTTTCTCCCCACCATCCGCCTACTTTGATCTTAGGCAAATTACTCTTCCTGTTTCTTCCCAACTGTACAAACAGGAATTATCACAGCCTAGCACCATAAGTAGTATGAAAATAAAACAATTTAGAGAATGCAAGGTGCGTGGACTCAAAGTTGCAACAGTCACAGAAGTATTGAGAACAAAGTGTCCTATTAGAGGCAGCAAGCAATAGCATTTCATAGCACTTATAGCTGTTTCTTGCAGGGCTTTCTTTTGTTTGTTTGTTTGTTTGCTTGTTTATTTAAGATCTATACTACTATGTGCCAGAGTTTAGTGGCCTTAGGCAGGGCAGGCACCTCCATTCAGATTTAGAGCTTCTTACAGTGAAGGATACTTCTTGTGGGCCAAAGAAGTTGGCTTCCTGGTCCACACCATGATGAATGGGTCTACCAGAGCCTGCGGCTATCCACGGTCACATTTCCAGCTCCTAAAATTCAGCCTTAACCTACTGTTGGAATACTTTCACATATACGACAGCAGAGCACCTGGACAGATATTAGCTGAAAAATCATGAGAGTTCAAGGAGCCTACCCGTGAAAACTGGATCTTCATAACATATGAAAAAGATTTTATTTAATCATACAACACAGTGGCTACAGAATAGTGCAGTATGTGTAATGACATGGCAAGGTCATGGTGCGTATGATGATCATGCCCATGTAAAATGAAAATATATAACAGTCAATGAATACTAAATATGACATCGAGAACAGTAGCAGGGGAACGAGCTATTAGAGCAGAAGTCCCATCTCACCTATTCAGGCTCCATGGCTAAGTTTCAGGAACAGTTCAGACATCTGCAGATAGGAAATACACTCGAGTGCCAGACCCCTCTTCTATTACATTCACCAATAAAATGATATCTACAAAAGATAATGGAATATGGTCATTCCATTCTCTGTTGATTGCATTTGTTGGTTAGAAAGCACCCATGGTGTTCCTTCCCACGTTCTGCACCTGAAAATCCCTGACTCCTCTCTGCCTCATATCTCTGGTACTTGAAATTTTATAGCTTTAGCTATGCTAAGAGTTAGTTACGTTGATTTAGGCACACAGCCTGTAATAGTTACTTATATGATATTCATTGTTATCCTGTTCTACCCCTATGGCTACTATAAACTATTAGTTTATATTAAATAATGTAGCCAGATTGACTGTCGGAGTAAGGATTAAATTATAGGTCTACATAGGTTAATTTCTAGCAGTTACAATGGTTTCCCCCTTGAAATTATTCATTTCAACATTCATCTGAAGTGATTACTTTGGGGAAAGAAAATAGAAAAAGATGTGCATGTGCTAACACTTTCCTTGGCATGAAGTGATACTGTCAGTTTGATACTGTCTATAGGCTAGCAAAATAAATGAAAGCACTTACTATATGAAAACTGTTGTCGTGGTTTAAGCCCAGCTGGCAACAAAGCACAAGGCCGCTCACTCACTCCCCCCACCTTGTTGGGATGGGGAGGAGAATCAGAAAGGAAAAATAAAAAAAAGTAGAACCTCGTGGGTTGAGATAAGGACAGTTTACTGGGACAACACAAAGAGACAAGTTACAATAATAACAATAGTACTAATAAAAGAATATACAAAATGAGTGATGCACAATGCAATTGCTCACCACCCTGCAATCTGATGCTCTGCCACTTACCCTGCTGTGACACCACCTCCACCCCCCAGCCCGCTCACCACTTATATAGTGAGCATGATGTCACATGGTATGGAATATCCCCTTGGCTAGTTCGGGTCAGCTGTCCTGGCTGTGCCCCCTCCCAGCTTCCTGTGAAAATTAACTCTATCCCAACTGAACCCTGGACAACCGTAACCTGCATGCAGTCTGTCTCTTTCATTGGATGTTCATATTTGAATGTACAATCCTTTATAACAACCTGAAAAAGTCCTGCATCACGAAAAAAAATTTGTTATCTTTATGTTAATACAAATCTGCTCTGTAGTCAGCATCATGTTTACAGATCTGATGACAGGTGGCACTTCCTGAGCAATTTGCGAAGCTAAAAATTTGGTGTCCTGCATCTTTGTGATTCAGATTTTCTGCAACATTATGTGCAAAGCAGGAAATAAGTTGTTGCTTTATATGTCTAATTCTCATGGCTTGGCTTTTTTGTTTTTAATCAGCAGTGGGTCGTTGTCTACACTGTCTTTATGCTCACATCTCGACCATAAGATTTTAAGGGAACTTTCATGACATCATTCCTCCATTTTAAAAGATAGTGACCAAGGTACAGAAAAATAATAGAAATGTCCATGTTCAGTATGGGAAAACACAAGAGTAGCCCCAATAGTTCAGATCAAAGGTCAGTCCAACCCATTGTGGTGTCTTTAAGGTAATCATAGAATGATCCTTCCTCACTTATGCAATCTCAGCTCCTGAAAACCAGCTTCTGTTATCGTCCTGAGACAAAGCCTCAGATCATCATGCTCATGGGCACTGGATGTGTCCTATATCACTCTGAATGAATTTATTCTTGAGCTATTCTTTAAGGAGTTCTACAGATTAACTATACATTGTGCAGAAAAAGATGCTCCCTTCATCTTAAAGTTACTATATGTAGCAATTTCTTAGAAGCTTCTCAGGTCTTCCTTTATTATAAAGAATGAATAACTTCCCCCCATCCTTTTTCTCCACGTCATCCATAATGTCATACACTAGCATTAGATCACCTCTTCCAACAGGAAAATTGACACCAAAGGTCGATATAGAAATGTTTTTGCTTATCATAGTCATGTCATATCACACAAACAGATGGGACCAGAATGTTCGGATTACTCACCAGAAAAGTTGTAAAGAATTTTAGAAGCAACTGGCAAAATTAGGTGAAGGTGGGATGAACTGGCAGAGCAGTTTGATGAAGGTCTGTTGAAGGGAGAATACAGCAGAAGGAGCATACACAGTGAGGGCATTTTGCTCAAAAGAGCTTAGATATTCTCATACTGTGTGCCAAGGCTGTGAAAAAAAAAAAGGTACAGAAAATTATACTGAAACTATTTAAATGCATTGAGATAATATCAAGATTGTATTCTCAGAGGGAATCCCATTCAATTCTGATTATCTACTGGCAGGAAAAAAAAAAAAAGAAGAAGAGAGAGATGGAAGAGGTTCTGAAAAGAGGAATTAAAACAGCTGGAAGCCCACCAAGGCAGTTCAGATGGGGACTGTCTCACATGGAAGAAATAAAGAAACAAGAGAAGACAGGGAAAGGAGTTAAAAGTTGCCCAAGAATGTTTTTGAGAAGGTGAATTGTTCTCCTCTTAGCCCTTTATTAATGTAATGACAAGGAGATATTCAGTGAACTAGAAATGTAACAAACACAATGTAATTAAGGAGCAGGCTATTTAAAAAAAAAACAGAAAAAAGAAGGAAAAGAAAATAACGAGTAACAAATAACGTACCAGAGAAGAATATGGTAATTTCTCAAAACCTATATGCTACAAACCCACAAATTTACTATCAATGCATTGTTTAATGATTGCTGCTCTAAGTCTTTCTACATGCCAAGCAAAAGCCATCCCCATTCCACTTCACCACCACTTAGACTTTTATATTGATCATGAGAGAATGCAGAAATTATTAATATATTATTATATTAGAGATTATTTTCAATCTTAAACTTTTTCCTGTGGAACTCTTGTAACTATTTAAATTATTTACTTCAAGACACATGAAACTCTTTATCTGTGGACACCTCAAAATTAAAACCTTGTTTCTAAAACAATCTATGTGTTATGTTATAAAGAAATACCTATGTAACATGATAGGGCTACAAAAAAAAAAGTCTTAAAATCTTTATGTCTATTGAGGTAAATTCCACAGCAAACACTAAGTGCGCTTGGAAGAACTAATGCTGACAAAAAGTTATTATACCTGTGTAAGGCTGGTACTGACCACTTGTTCAAGCATTTTGTGATATTTTGTGGGCCACTGATTCCTAATAATTTTATTCAATAAATGGCAGTCTCCATTAACTCAGTCAACTACAATTAAAGCTCAGTTTTCAGTCCTGCCCTGGATGACTCTATCTAAAATCACAAGAACTTATTTCTTCTTCAGTTAAACAGATTAAAAAAAAAAAAAAAAAATCACTTTTGCAATTTTACTTACACAGGAGCAGACTAGCAACTCTAATTTGTCTGTGGAAATAACAATTTGCTTAGTATTTTATCCCACTTGAGTTCAGACTATGAAATTATTCAGCCCTTCTGTCTTTCAGCAGTGAGACTTTCTGAACTTATAATGTTGTACTCCTCTGTAGAACACAAACAACTTGTGACCACTTGAATTGAATTCAGAATGTTTCTCTGATCAAATTATACAGTAACAAAGTGTTTTGACACCACCTTATCAGTATGGTAATTTGCTTGTTGTTGAAGCTTGTTTATAAGTCTACAGGCAAGAAGTGTACACAAGGGATCCAGAGGATGACCTGGAAGATGGTCTTTTTTTATTTCTAACCCCAAGTCTTAATAACAATAACTACTAGGATTTCTTTCCAATTGCTGTGTGAGCATTATCTTCCAATTGTTGTGTGCTGTGCCCCATTTTATTACTGTTATGCACACTTCTGAACAGAGCACAGTTTAAGCTCTTCCCTGTTTATATCGGTGTCACAATGAAACTAGCTTCTGGCATACAAAACTGAAGTATTTTATTTTTCAAAAAGGACAAACTTTTCCCATTCAGGTAGTACTTCAGGGGACTTAAAAATCTTAAGCTGAAATTTTTCATAGTAAGAAGACACATCCTGGTAAATAAACCCCGTCTCAGATGACATACTGTCCCATATATTCAAGAGGCACATGCATAGTAGTGCAAAAAGAAGCTATACATTTCACATGAGCTGAAAATTTGACATCTAGAATACAGATAATGAAGTATATCAGTTGGGAAAATGATAGAAAAAAGGAAACAACGTGTAACTGTACAGTTGTTCTAATGTTTTGCACTACTGTTGGAAAGTCTGTAGAAATTGTCTCAGCAACTGAATTACTTTGTATCTGGGAGTAGGTGGACACAGAACTAAGTAAAGTTTGCCTCACAGCCCATCACTAATTAGGTTTTCTGAGCATTGGTATTTCCTTCTGGCAGTGGGAGGAAAACACTTTCTTCTAAATAACACATAGTGTTTATAAAGAACTCGCCTATCATTTTTAGTTATTCAGTGATTCTTTTTCCAAGCATCATGTATATCAGAAAATTAAAAAGTAATAACTCTGTTTCTTTGTAGTAGTCTAAATTCTGCTTGTGGTTTTGTATCCAGGTACTGAATGCTTGCATTGAAATGTGACATTTACACTGGCTTTTGTGTGTGTTGCTTTAATTAGTTCTGTTTCCATGGGACCCTAAGTATCATGAGATACGGTTAACAGGCAAGGATAATATTAATAAAAGAAGTGAGGTCACTTCTGTAAACATTTGCACAGCTTTGCCAATATAGGAACTGATGCTGTCAGATGGCTTATGCTGAAGATGTTTTGTCTCAAACCCTTCCAAGAAATAAGGTATAGCCCTCTTCCATTCCAACCCTCACCTCCTCCAGTTGGTAGTTCATTGGCAGTGGGGCGAGAAAAGTATAGGGAACTATACAGGTGTTTTCATCTTTGTTCTTCCATGTGCCAGAAGGAAAAGCAGGTCTGTGGTCCTGCACCAGAATAAACACCTGCCTGACAAGGATAGTCAGGATAAGGGCAAAGGGTCCTGGATACCTGATGAGATATGAGGACCAGAGGAGTGCACAGGCAGCTACTTCTTAGTCATGTTAAACGTTATAAAATATTAAGTGGCAGAGAGGAAAATAAAAGGCTTGTTGGGCGCAGCCCCCTTTCCCTCACAATGACATTCCCTGTCACTGGGCAGGGGAACTGTGATGATTGCAGGCAACCAAAAGGCAGGGGGACTGATGAGTCTTTACAAACTCACTTTAGCACAGCAGTCCTTGGGAGGAGTAGGGGGAGGTGTAGGCAGGCAATACACACCAAGGGCCATACATGCACAAACATACCGAATGTCACATGAAGAACAAAAATACAAGCTGAACTCATCACCACCTGATCCTAGACAAACTAAGCTGTCTTAATAGAGGTGGCTCAAAAATAATAATGTTTCAGTGGATTTTTGTTTATTGACACCATCTGATGCCCTATGATGTTGCTATGGTAACTGAGAAAAATACCCTGCTACTGGCATTTCATGTTAAATGGCTGCAGATAATGATTAGCCTGTGTTAAAGGTTACATTCTCAGGAAAAAAAAAAAAGCCTTTGGAAAATGCCTGCCTACACTTTCTCTTGGAGATAAGTCTGGTCCAGCCAGACTGCCACAGACTGTTATGGACATCTGAAAGGTGGAAAAAACCCAAAAGGGTCCCACAATAAGAACTAAAGCATTCTCTAAAAGTTAGAGCAGTCGTAGTCAAAATTACTTGTACAGCTTTCATACCACTAAAACCATTTGGAAAAAATAATTATTGCTTCTTCATGTACAGAACTGAGAATTCTTTTTTCCAGTGGCAGTTTGAAAGCCCAAATAGTTTGAAAATTGCAACAGTCATTTAAGAAATCTGCCACATGGCATCTGATGAACCAAGATGGCTTGAGTGTCTTTTGCCCTGTTGACCCTTGCAGGCACAGTCCCAGTCATAGCAATGGGACATTTGCATCAGACAGACACAGAAAAAGCAGTCTCATAGGAAAGCCTGAATCAGAAAAAAAGATGAGGAACATAACAGAACTATAGATCCCAGGAAACATTATAGCACAAGGATGCCACATTTGGGTGAAATACTTATTTTCCTGAATAGTCAAAGAAATTATTCTGTAAAACACACATAAAAAGTCCCCAAACTCCTCCTCACCTCAGAAATAATTTTCTCAAGTACAAATAATTTGTCATTATCTTAAAAAAAAAAAAATCAGTATTTCAAGTGAAAACTGGTTGCAAAATGTGGAAAGTTTTCAGCCAAACTTATTTCAGTGCCTTGACCAAATTACAGAAGGATGTAGACTTCTTATCAGTTGTTTGTCCCTTTCATACATGTGCCTTCTGGTCATATAAAGCATTTCCCACTGACCTGTATTAACCTTCCTGTATACTGGATCTTCCAAGAATGCTGAGGCGAAAAGGCAAAAGGAATCTACACTGGAGAAAAGTCTAAATAAATACTAAAAAAAAAAATTAAAGGTATTCAACTAGAGCCTGAGCTGTTGAGAGTAATTTAAATACTCTACAAGTAAATTGTAAATTGTTTTATCTTGAGCCATTTGCAGTGCTTTCAGTCTCTTTTTGCTGACATTTCCTATTGTCATTCAAGGAACACTTTGCCACAGATGTGCAGTGACTGAGCTAACAGCGCAGTAAATCTTGTGGAGGGGGTGTGGAGCAGGGCAGCTTGGGAAAATTAATCCCACAAATGCTCTGAACAGGAAGACATGTGAGATTGGAAGGGGCCACAGAGCTAGATTATCAAAACACGGGTGCTGCAGTCTGTGTAAGGACTCTCAGCTGGGGAGCCTGAAGTGGAAACACAAAGTCAGGCACATGTCAAACCCTGGCTGAGACCCCTCCTAAGCCTGACTAGTGCCTACTGCAGACGTGATCTTCAGCCTTTTGCAGTTCACAGGCTTTCTCCAGTGAAGCACTCAAGTCGCTGTCCTGGTTTCAGCTGGGATAGAGTTAATTGTCTTCCTAGTAGCTGGTACAGTGTTATGTTTTGGATTCAGTATGAGAAGAATGTTGATAACACACTGATGTTTTCAGTTGTTGCTAAGTAATGTTTAGTCTGAAGTCAAGGATTTTTCAGCTTCTCATGCCCAGCCAGCGAGAAAGCTGGAGGGCACAAGAAGTTGGGATGGGACACAGCCAGGGCAGCTGACCCAAACTGGCCAAAGGGATATTCCATACCATGTGATGTCACATCTAGTATATAAACTAGAGGGAGTGGGGGCGGGGGATTGCCGCTCAGGGACTAACTGGGCATCGGTGGGTGGGTGGTGAACAATTGCACTGCACATCACTTGTATATTCCAAACCTTTTATTATTACTGTTGTCATTTTATTAGTGTTATCATTATCATTATTAGTTTCTTCTTTTCTGTTCTATTAAACTGTTCTTATCTCAACCCATGAGTTTTACTTTTTTTCCAGATTTTCTCCCCCATCCCACTGGGTTGGGGGGGCAGTGAGTGAACAGCTGTGTGGTGCTTAGTTGCTGGCTGGGGTTAGACCATGACAGTCGCCAAGATGAGCAGCTCCGGTGCCGGCAGGATCGGCAGCGGAGCGTTCCAACACGGTGCACAGGGGGGGTTTTCCGAACCAGGGGAAGCTCAGGGGGAACTGAGAGATCCCCCCAGGCACCCACAGGTCACGCAGCAGTGGCTGATGGGACCTGAGAGGGGCCAGGAGCAATGGCGGCCAAGCCTCCCCCCCCCTCGCCAGATGTATTGGTTTTGTGTGGCAAGGTTTTGGTAGTGGGGGGGGTTACAGGGGTGGCTTCTGTAAGAAGTTGCTGGAAGCTTCCCCCGTGTTCGAGAAAAAGCCTATACCAGCCGGCTCTAAGACAGACCCGCCGCCAGCCAAGGCCGAGCCAACCAGTGATAGTGGTAACGCCTCTGTGATAACATTTTTAAGAAGGAAAAAAGTTGGGACGGAGGTATTCGGCAGCCGGAGAGAGGAGTGAGAACATGTAAGAGAAACAACCCTGCGGACACCAAGGTCAGTGAAGAAGGAGGGGGAGGAGATGCTCCAGGCGCCAGAGCAGAGATTCCCCTGCAGCCCGTGGTGAAGACCATGGTGAGGCAGGCTGTCCCCCTGCAGTCCATGGAGGTCCACGGTGGAGCAGATATCCACCTGCAGCCCGTGGAGGACCCCACGCCAGAGCAGGTGGGTGCCTGAAGGAGGCTGTGACCCCGTGGGAACCCCGCGCTGGAGCAGGCTCCTGGCAGGACCTGCGGATCTGTGGAGAGAGGAGCCCACGGAGCAGGTTTTCTGGCAGGACTTGTGACCCCGTGGGGGGCCCACGCTGGAGCAGTCTGTGCCTGAAGGACTGCACACCGTGGAAAGGACCCATGCTGGAGCAGTTCGTGAAGAACTGCAGCCCATGGGAAGGACCCACGTTAGAGAAGTTCGTGGAGGACTGTCTCCTGTGGGTGGGACCCCACGCTGGAGCAGGGGAAGAGTGTGATGAGTCCTCCCCCTGAGGAGGATGAAGCGGCAGAAAATAACGTGTGATGAACTGACCGTAAACCCCATCCCCGTCCCCCTGTGCCGCTGGGGGGTTGGTAGAGAATCCGGGAGTGAAGTTGTGCCTGGGAAGAAGGGAGGGGTGGAGGGAAGGTGTTCTGAGATTTGGTTTTATTTCTCATTACCCTACTCTGGTTGATTTGTGATAAATTGAGTTAATTTTCCCCAAGCTGAGTCTGTTTTGCCCGTGACGGTAATTGGTGAGTGATCTCTCCTGTCCTTATCTCGACCCACAAGCTCTTTGTTATATTTTCTCTCCCCTGTCCAGCTGAGAAGGAGGGGGAGTGATAGAACGGCTCTGGTGGGCACCTGGCGTCCAGCCAGGGTTAATCCATCACACCAGAGAAGCCCTTAAGGAGCACTAGCAACCAGGAGTGCTGCAAACAGGGTGGGCAACACAGGGTGTGGTGTGTCAACAACAGTGCTGAGGCCCTGCCAGCTCAACCAGGGAGCACTGGTATCCACCCAGTAGAAAGCCATGGCCTCTCAAAGCTGTGCACTCACCACAACTGACACAGCTGCCCAGACAGATCTCCGGTGGGAACATGCTGCCATGCAGGTGCCAGGCTGCAGGCTGTGCCCTGCTCTTATGCCAGTACCAGCCGGCAGCAGTGAGCACACCTGTGGGAGGTATGCCCAGGTAGAGGAACTCCTTCACTTAGTGACACAGCTCCGGCAGGAGGTGAGTAGGTTGAGGAGTATCAGGGAGTGCGTGAAAGAAGCAGACTACTGCAATTGCACCCTACCTTCCCTGGGACAAGCCCGACAGGCAGGCAGGATGCATAATTCAGAGGATTCCCTATCCTTTCTCCACCTGGCTGAACACAGTGACTTAAGGTATAGGTAGCAATGGCAACAAGTTCCTACCTGGCGTGGCAGGTCCATCTCCTCCATGACCACTCCACCTTTCCAGGTGCCCTTGCATAATAGGTATGAGGCTCTGCAAGCAGAACTGAACAGTAATGAGGACGATGGTTCATCTAGCTTGGAGGTGTGACCAAGGTTAAATCAGCCTATGCCCTGTGTCAAAACTACTTCCATAAAGAAAAAAAGATGGGTCATTTTCACAGCAGACTCCCTTCTGAAGGGAACAGAAGGCCCAATATGCAGACCAGACCCACTTCTTAGGGAGTCTGCTGCCTTCCTGGGGCCCAGATTAAAGATGTGAAGAGAAAGCTTCCTACCCAGGTATGGCCCTCAGATTATTATTCGTTATTGATTTTTCAGGTAGGCAGTGATGAAGTCACAACAGGAAGTCCACGGGCAATCAAAAGAGACTTCAGGGCCTTGGGACAACTGGTTAAGGGATCAGGAGCACAAGCAGTGTTTTCCTCTATCCTTCCAGTTGCAGGGAATGATGAGGGAAGAAACAGGAAGAGCCAGCAAATAAATACCTGGCTCCGAGCCTAGTGTCACTGGCAGAATTTGGGGTTTTTTGATCATGGGTCAGTTTACATGACACCAGGCCTGCTGGCAACACATGGGGTACACCTTTCTCAAAGTGGGAATAGGATCTTTGCACAAAAGTTAGCAGAGCTCATTGAAAGAGCTTTAAACTAGATTTGAAGGGGGAAAGGGATAAACCCAGGTCCACTAGAGATAAGCCTGGGGGCAGCATGCCAAGGTTTGAGGGTTGGTGTGCTAGCAAGGTCCTTTGGTCTGCCATCTCAGTGGAGGTAGGGGATGGAGATCCATGCGGCAGCAAAAACACAAGGGTTATTGATGTGTTAGAAACCATGGAAGCACTTGAGAATGGTCATGTGGGAATTAGGGCTTGTCCCCCCCAAAAGGTGGTGGGATCAGTAGCCCAGCTGCAGTGCATCTACACCAATGCACACAACATGGGCAACAAACAGGACAAGCTGGAAGCCATCACAGAAACATGGTGGGGTGACTCGCACAACTGGAGTGCTGCAGTTGATGGCTATAAACTCTTCAGAAGGGACAGGCAAGGAATGAGAGATGGTGGGGTAGCCCTGTATGTTAGGGAATGTTTTGAATGTCTAGAGCTTAATGATGGTGATGATAGGGTTGAGTGTTTATGGGTAAGAATCAGGGGGAAGGCCAACAAGACAGATATCATGATGGGAATCTGTTATAGACCACCCAACCAGGATGCAGAGGCAGATGAAATATTCTATAAGCATCTGGGAGAAGTCTTACAATCACTAGCCCTTGTTTTCATGAGGGACTTCAACTTACTGGATGTCTGCTGGAAATACAATACAGCAGAGAGGAAACAGTCTAGGAGGTTCCTGGAGTGTGTGGAAGATAACTTCCTGACACAGCTGGTAGGTGAGCCATCAAAGGAAGGAGCCCTGCTGGACCTGTTGTTTGTGAATAGAGAAGGACTTGTGAGTGATGTGATGGTTGGAGGCCACCTTGGGCACAGCAATCATGAAATGATAGTTTTCAGTTCTTGGACAAGTAAGGAGGGGTGTTAGCAGAACTGCTACCTTGGACTTCTGGAGGGCAGACTTTAACCTGTTCAGGGGTCTGGTTGACAGAGTCCCTTGGGAGGCAGTCCTGAAGGGCAAAGGAGTTCAGGAAGGCTGGACATTCTTCAAGAAGGAAATCTTAAAGGCGCAGGGGCAGGCCGCCCCCATGTGCCCAAAGATGAGCCAGTGGGGAAGAAGACTGGCCTGGCTGAACAGAGAGCTTTGGCTGGAACTCTGGAAAAAAAGCAGAATTTATGACCTTTGGAATAAGGGGCAGGCAACTCAAGAGGACTACAAAGATGTCGTGAGGTTATGCAGGGAGAAAATTAGAAGGGCCAAAGCTCAATGAGAACTTAATCTGGCTACTGCCTTAAAAGACAATAAATATTGTTTCTATAAATAGATTAGCAGCAGAAGGCGGGCTAAGGTGAATCTCCATCTTTTACTGGATGCAGGGGGAAACATAGTGACAAAGGATGAGGAAAAGGCTGAGGTACTTAGTGCCCTCTTTGCCTCAGTCTTTAATAGTAAGGCCAGTTGTTCCTGGAGTACCCAGCCCCCTGAATTGGAAGACAGGGGTGGGGAGAAGAATGAAGCCCCCATAATCCAAGGGGAAATGGTTAGTGACTTTCTACACTGCTTAGACATAAACAAGTCTATGGGACTGGACGGGATCCACTCAATGGTACTGAGGGAGCTGGTAGAAGTGCTCACATTCAATCATTTATCAGCTGTCCAGGCTAACCGGAGAGGTCCCACTTGACTGGGATGCCCATCTACAAGAAAGGCTGGAAGGAGGATCCGGGGAACTACAGGTCTGTCAGTCTGACCTCGTTGCCAGGGAATATTATAGAGCAGGTCATCTTGAGTGCCATCACGTGGCATGTACAGGGCAAACAGGTGATCAGGCGTAGTCGGCATGGATTTATGAAAGGCAGGTCCTGCTTGACTAACCTGATCTCCTTCTATGACTAGATGACCCACTTAGTGGATGATGGAAAAGCTGTGGATGTTGTCTACTCAGACTTTAGTAAAGCCTTTGACACTGTTTCCCACAACATTCTCCTGGAGAAACTGGCTGCTCATGTATTGGACAGGTGTACTGTTTGCTGGGTAAAAAACTGGCTGGATGACCAAGCCCAAAGAGTTGTGGTGAATGGAGTTAAATCCAGCTGGCAGCTGGTCACAAGTGGTGCTTTCCAGGGCTCAGTATTGGGGCCAGTTCTGTTTAGTATCTTTACCAATGATCTGGACAAGGGGATTGAGTGCACCCTCAGTAAGTTTGCAGATGACACCAAGTTGGGAGGGAGGGTTGATCTGCTCAAGGGTAGGAAGGCTCTACAGAGGGATCTGGACAGGCTGGATTGATGGGCCAAGGCCAACTCTAAGAGTGTGGTTGGGTTGACCCTGGCTGGACGCCAGGTGCCCACCAAAGCCATTCTATCACTCCCTCTCCTCAGCTGGACAGGGGAGAGAAAATATAACAAAGAGCTTGTGGGTTGAGATAAGGACAGGAGAGATCAACTCACCAATTACCGTCACGGGCAAAACAGACTCAGCTTGGGGAAAATTAACTCAATTTATTGCAAATCAACCAGAGTAGGGTAATGAGAAATAAAACCAAATCTCAGAACACCTTCCCTCCACCCCTCCCTTCTTCCCGGGCACAACTTCATTCCCCGATTCTCTACCAACCCCCCCAGTGGCGCAGGGGGATGGGGAATGGGGTTTACGGTCAGTTCATCACACGTTATTTTCTGCAGCTTCATCATCCTCAGGGGCAGGACTCATCACACTCCATCTCTAGTGCAACCAGTGGAGTAAGTAAAAAGTGAGTGGTGTGTACAGGACACCTGAAGTCATCATTCAGCACACTTCAAGCCTGTTCATATCTGCCCCTGCAGGACATTACCTCTCTGAAGAAAATACACACAACCCAGTGCAGCTGAAGACTACAGTTGTGCTGTCATGTGTCCTAGGTCATCTTATGCATAGTACCACCACACCAGCTGATCAAGACCACCTTCACCTCCCCAGCATCCCTAGGAAAATGAACTGTCATTTCCCTCTCCCTGACATGGCTCTGCAGGTGAGAAGTACATTAGTAAGCAATGCAGGTACCTACCCAAAGCCAAATACAGGAAGAAAAACTGATCTTTCCAGTCTCCCAAGGCACTCTATATCTTCATGGGCCAGACGGTAAATGTCTTTAACTATCCCCAATGGAGCCACGTTTCCAGCAGCACTCAGTACCTGTTAAGGTCCCTGAAGAAGAAACCCATTTTTGATCTGCTTTGTACTGAGGCACCCAGTTATTTTACCACTGTGCACTTAAACGTCTGGCTCTAAGATGCTGATACTGAGCTTTAATCAAATGTTATATTCATTGTCAAAGTTATCAGACACATAAGCTTTAATTTATCACTTCCTCTGAAACAGGGGCCTGTATAATTGTATGATTAGATTAGCAGTACTAAGACAACATCACTTTGTAGAAGAGTTTCCTTCAAACTGTGTGACAAACATCTATCATGGTATGCTAGAAAAAAAAAAAAATTATTTAGTTTCAGGCTTTGATTTTGTTGTGTCAGGTTACAGCTATTTGGGAGAAGCATGAGTCTTTGCAGATGAGACCTTTAATTCCTGATTCAAAACTAGAAGAATTTTCTTTCTTAACCAAAATGAAAACTGAGGAAAATCAGTCAAAATACCTGCTTTCATTAGTAATGATGAATAAAACCTTTCTGCACTACCAAGCCAACATATAATGCTGATGCTGTGCTTGGAAGAATCACCAACAAATGCATCTGCAGGCCCTTTAGGAGGCTGGTTGGACATTTCAATAGAAAGCCCTGGATGTGGACCATAGGCAAAGCAATGACTGTATTAGCATTCAGGTCTAAAATACACTCTGAAGAGACCCAGAGTTCAGTCTGAAAGGTTTGGCTGTAACAATATCCAGTAGACTAGTAGTCATTAGTTCTGGATGATCTACTCTTCTGGACTAGAAGAGGTTCATTTTGAACTATTTTAATTCAAGGGGTCTCCTCATAATGAAAATGAAAAGCCTGAGGTGAGAGCCATAGAGTTTATGACTAAATTCTTCAGTTTTTATAGTGTCACAGCCTTTTCAGCATCACAGCTGTGTTAATACTTTATGTTTCATTGAAGACTTATTGTGGAGGACCCTTTTAGGCTGCAAGTGGCTGCCACCTATAGACTTTTTGCCACATCTTGTATTCACAGAAATGAAAATGTCACTTCAACACCCTCAGAGGACAGCCAGAGCTCTGGTGCACGAACAAGACATTGGATTTGTCTAAACAGACAGAAGATAAAGAGCGTACACGAAAGCATTGATGAAGGCCAAACACTGCCTGCATGGAAATTAAGTAACTACTTGTTAAAATTACCAAGTTATTTATACTCTAGAATACATTGCTTAGAACAACACAGTACTTGTCCTGCATGCCAGAAGGGCAATTGTTAATTTGCCACTGGCTTCAAATAATGTAAGCAGAATGCCTTTGAGTCCCTCTAAATTCTTACAATTTTACCATTTCATTTTCTTTAACTTAGAAGTGTTTGTCAGACTCCAAGGAACTAACTTTGGGCCCAGTAAATAGACTCCATTTTGCCAGTTAATACAACAGCCTCATGTTGTTACTGTCTAATTAAAAAATGGTAAGTGGGTTAGAACAGTGCCCAATTTATAGCAACATAACAAGTGTGATAAGCTTACACAGCATCATCTTTATTAACCAGATACAAACACACATAACTCAATTTTCGTCCCTGTTTGCTTTACATAAAGTGAAAAAGTTCACTTGTCACTGCTTAAATCCTGCCATACTGGAACCCAAATTCTGTAAACAAACAGCACAACTGATTACGATGCAATTTACAGCATACACAGGCAAATGTTATAAACATGGAAGTGCCAAAGTTGGGAATTTTTAGGTTTACTAGCTGATCAACCTGGAAAAAAGGGAGTTAGTTAGTAAGTAGGTCTTTTTGAAAACATCTTGCATTGCCCTTTTTTAACCAACATGGTGTATTTGTGCACAACCTCTTATTTGAAGATGCTTGGTAGAGAGACTATTCTTATTTCTCTTACATACCTTAATGAATTCCTTTAAAGAGCTAGAAGATAAACACAGATCCTAAAGAAGCTCTTTGTTTAACAGAATCCTTTTAAGAAAATAGCAAGCATCACCTGAAATAACTAACTGCACTGAGGTATAGTGTAAATTTGGACATGAGCTAATTCCATGATTGTCTAAAAAGTTGGGATGTAGACAATCTCTTTCCTTTAAAATCATTGCACAATTCCAGGCTATATTTAAATCATTTGACAGCTAGGAGAGAAAATGTACTGTGTTCTTATTTATTCTCCAGAAGTCCCAATGTTGTTAACCTTCTTGAAGCTGTGAACATTCAAGGTCTGTTTCAAATAAATGTATGTTTGACATGTTTTCTTAGTGAAAACATTGGTTTAACTGACAAATTGGTTCAAAGAAACAACATTTTTAGTGTAGACTCCGTTACTGCTGCAAAGTGAAATGAGCTGGAATAGAAGCACCTGCTACA
Organism: Harpia harpyja; assembly: GCF_026419915.1. Lineage (NCBI taxonomy): Eukaryota > Metazoa > Chordata > Aves > Accipitriformes > Accipitridae > Harpia > Harpia harpyja. Next base: position 26,997,551 of record NC_068941.1, on the reverse strand, counting down.
AATCTGTAACCCCAGGTATCTATAAAATCCTACTGAGTTTTGCTGAATCATTAAGTTATGATACCATTTCAAAAACTATTATCACCCACAGAAGACTGTAATTATGGGAGTGTCGTCACACTGCCAGTCAATCAGTAATCTGAAGGCTGCAATATCACTCCTGGAGATGGTGTGCAACAGTGGAGCAAAACAATGAGAAAGCTAACAGCAGCAAAGCTGTGGTAGAAATGTAGCTACTCTCTCTTAGGCTTGAATCTGAATTCACGTTAAGATTTCCCTGTGAAAAAATGAGCAATATTGCCTTGTACATGCCCTGGACATGCCAGTTTTTAGGCCAAAAGGAGTCATGACTATAGAGAACATAAATCTGAAAGAGACTTTCTTCTGAAGGGCGACACCCTTCTTCTGACAGCCCCATCTCAAAGGATTTTCTTCAAAGGTCTAAAAAGCTCCCCCCTTGAACTATCTTGTTTCTTTGCCCCAAGCACTTGCACTGGGTAGCCATTCCTGAAACTTGCCACTGAGATAGCAGGAACCTCCTCCTAATTTCTGCACTTCAAAAATTCATGGCAACCCTCCTGTTTTTGTAACAGCTTGGCCCTTTGGCTTCAATGGCTTTTCTCATGCTCTGATGCCACTCTGAGATGTTTACAAAGTTAGATGGTGTTTCCCCAGTCCTTGCTTTGCCAGACGAAATTGCTGAGGCTCTTGTTGTTTTCCCTCATGGAGCCCTCCACCCCACTGTCAGCCACATAGTCCCTCTTTCATCAGGCCCTCTCCAAGTTCATCTTTGACCAGAACTCTCCACAGAGCACTAGATGGTCTTGCTGCACCTCCCACAATGTCAACAATACCTATTAGTCTGCCAGAAATACTCTAATGGGCAGATTGTACCACCTGAGCTGCCATTTTCACAGTCACACAATGTTAGCGGCCAATTGTCACCCTGAAAATCAACAAAGTCTCTCTCTGGTAAAGTCCATGCAACAGCCTTTTAGTAAATGCTCTGTGAGTCTAGCGTATCTCTTTTAGGAAGGCATGTGAGAATATGCACTTATTTCTTACCCTAGACTTTGTTGTGACTGCCTATAAAGACCTTCTTTAAGAACTAACTCTGAAGCTCAAGGAGGCCAAAAATAGTTTCAAATAGTCTGACTGGACCAGATCATTGTTTCTTTCCAAAACTTTATTTTCTTTCTACATGCTACAGGAAAAGAGGAGGGTTTTGGTGATATCAGACCCTTTCCTTTTATTCAAGATGTGCTGGTGTCCTCCTCCTCTGAAAATTCCACTGTAAAGAATTATTTTAGTATGTGGATCACAAAAAACAAACATCAAGTAATACAGGAAAAGGGGATGTGACTCCTTTTCCCCACTTAACCAACGTGGAGAGATCCACAATTGCATTTGGAGTCTGGGCAATAACAGGAACAGAACATTAAAGTTTTCCATTTTCTTTCCCCCTTCCAGCCACAAAGTGAGACTCAAATGAAGGATAAAACCTGGTAGTTAAATGAATTCAAGGGAACCTATTAAAATCTTGAAGGGCCTTTACGAATTCAGCTCAAAATGTTCCAGAAAGCAATGTAGCATCTTCATATATTAGAGAGAGTAAGTTAGTACTGAATTATTTAAAAATTTAGTTAGCTTCCCTTGCTTCATCAACAAATGTTATTAAATTTTAATGAGTAAAAATGGTGCAATAAAACTAATGAAGTTGGTTTTACTAGGAAAATGCAATAAAGAACAGTACCTTTTATTTAAAGGAAATATGTGTTTAGTACAGTTTGGTTTATAATATAATAAAAGGAAGATTATTGGTTTTCATAGTTTTGGCATAAGCTTCCAGTTTGCAGTGAGGTCTACAAGTAGAACGACAATATCCTTAGGCAGCCATCATGTAAACACTTACTCACACAAGCAACCTTTCCAAGCAGAATCTCAGTAGAAAGAAAATCAGTGTGAAAAAAGTAAAGCACCTTTTCACAAGTGTTTATGGGCCCTGTGTACTGTGTAGTGCCATCCCTTAGAAAAAAAAAATCCAATGACAAAATAACTGACAGGGCATTAAGCCATCTATGGTGTAGAAATGGACCGGATCTTAATATCTCCCTCTAAATTATGGCAGCCTTGGAACCAGAGTGAGTGATAATGTGTAGCACAAACTCGTAACTATGAGACTTGACATCAAACGGCACCATTGCCTTATAGGCCCTCCTAGTATCCCCTTGGTTACTATTGCGTAAAGGAAGCAGAAATGTTATGTTAATTTTCTGGCAGCCCTCCTAGACCTGTCCATTTTTTCTTAGAAGGATCATGTAGAATAATGGCATTAAACATCCCAGAAGCATTTGTGTGCAGGGATGTTTATGCCTCCTTTGGACCATACGAAGTTCTTCCAAAGCTGTTCACATTGGCTATTTCAGGCCATCAGCATAGTGCTGCCAACTACTGTTCCCTGTGCTTGCCTTCTAGTGCACTCTTTGGCTTGCCTTGGCCAGTCTCAGAGACTGGACTCATGTTCAGACATCACTTCCCCTTTGCAATGGATGCCAGTGAATGTTTTGACACCTGCTACAGCATAGCTGACAAGAGCTTTTTTTGGAAGAGAGCCAATAGCAAGGGAGCATTGCATCTCCTGAAAGTGGCGATCACCTGGTACAAGAATGCAGGAGCTTTGGAGAGATGGGTGCTCACAACACAATGTTAGCTTCTTGAGGACAGTCCAGGGTCACACCAGTAGGCCAGGAACTGTGCTGAGGGACCTGCTGAGGGTCATGGGAGCAGCTTTTCTGGGCAAGGGTAGAGAGTGCTGCAGAGCCCTCATGTGGAGCTGCCAAAGCCCCAGCAGAAACACTGCGGTGGTCATTTGGCAGGAGACACTGCAGCAGCCTGATCACACAGCCTGCTGTGTGTCAGGGCACTCACATTCAGCAAGCCCAGGCACCTTATGGGGCGAGAACAAGAACATCTACCAGTATTACCAAAATCATCCAGGCACTTCAGCTTCACCAAGATTTCTAAGGGGGGTGGGTCCTTGGCCCATTTTAGAAATCCTTTTTTATACCTTAAAATCCTCTAGAAATCCAACCCCAAACTCTAACTGCAACATTTTAACTAGTACATCCAGCATTCTCTGATAGGGACAGGCCAGGTATGTTTTCCAAAGAACATGGGTTGAGTTCAGATTTTTACCGCTAATCCTTGAAAGTATGCAAGAGTCATGCTACCTTGAGATCACGGACCCAGCTAACATCATTGTTCAATACAAAGCTTGGAAAAATAACTGCTTATGCACAGGGGTTGCACAAAACTTGGTTGTGCTCTGGTTGGTGTTAGGAACGAGCTGCCTTTTAAGTTATGAGTGTGATATGAAATGTCAAAAGCCACAATGAAATTATTTCCTCTTTGGACAGCAGTGTTTAAGTTAAATGCTTAAAGAGTTAGAGCTTGAAGGGTTCAGTGCACACTGTCATGGTGTGCATAGACATATACGCTAAGAGCCAGCAAGGCTTCTGTATCATCTATCTTCTTTTCCCCTGTCAGAGGGTTATACTCTGCACCTGAAGGTCAAGGTACTCAAACCATGCATTGCTACAGAAAAAGCTGAACCAGTCCTTGGGGTTTGTGGCACTTTATCTTGGTCAGTGAGAGTGAGATTATTCTGAAACTACACACATAGGAACAAGCATAATGTGTGTATCTAGGGATGTGTGTATTCATAGACAAATAAATGAAGACGTACTACATATTAAAATAAAGGTATGCTACAAACCTCTGTTTTTTAAGTTAGTGACTCTTCAGAGAGATACACCGAATTCTGCTGTGGAGCTACAATTGACATTCTAGTAAAACCAGCAGGATAAGAGAAGTATAGCACAGATCACAGTTTGACTCTGATGGTAAATAGCTAATGCGAATCCCTTGTTTTCTGTCATTCTCCTTTGTCCAAATCTTGAGAGTTAACTATTTTTCTGAACGCACAGTGTTCTCACAAAACACAAGAAAAAGTGATTGTTTCAGTATGAATGAGCAAAATTGTATAGCAAACTTGAAGGTAAACAGTGGGGTTTCCTTCAGTTAGAAGTACCTGCTCAAACATTTCAGATTTTAGAGGCAATTGTCTAAAGCTGAAGACACTGATACTTTTTGAAGGGAGAATATACATCAGTTTAGAAGTACTACTATCTAGCAATATGTTTACTATTACAAATAAAGCTCCAGAGCCAAATCTTACTTGCAGGTAATTATTGTGTCAAGTCAGGTCACAAACTATTCTAAGTGAATACAGTAAAGGCTCTGTAAAAACTAACACTGCATAAAACAAACCAACCAACTACATATATACACCCCTCGGGAATACTGGCTGTTGTGTCTTTGTCAGAGATCTCACAAACTATTTAAGGGAATGCTCCAGCCACTCAGCACGTATTTCTACCTAGCACAACACAAATAAAGCACAGACATCCACTGGACTTGGGAGGAGGGTCTATCTCTCCTTGAGGGAAGAATAACTCCTACAGAGGGTAATTTAGATGGTCTCTGAGCTAGGCTCCTGCTATGAACTGATGGCTCCAAAAAAAGCCTGTGTGTCATGGCAAGACAGAAGGCTTAGGAAGAGCAGATCCCCAGTTTCCACCAATAGCACAATTGTCTGTTACCCCACAATGCCTACCCTTAGTGTTCTAAGTTCACCCCCACAACCCACCAGTGACTTCCATGCCAAGACAAGACTTTTGCAAGCTGAGCATTTCCCCAGGATGCTGTGCAACCATATATTGATCTCCCATTCTCAAATGGGGGAGCCTGTTTTTCCCTTCCCTTAGCGAAATGCTGAGATGTCCAAGCTCCCACTTAGGACCCAGTTCCCAGGGGGAGTAACTGCTGTTCCCACACAGGCCTCAGGAACTGAAAGTGTACCACAACCCTCATAATCAAGCCAGGATTCCCAGATGAGAACGGGCTCAGTGGAGCCCCAAACTATGCTGTATGACCAGTAAATTCCCAGAAGTACATCCTGGAGATGAATTTCAAGCCATGTTGTTCAAGATGAGGATCTGAGTGATAATGTTGAGTTTTCTATCCATCCTCGTGGAAAAGGGTGATTTTTTACTGGATTTGGCTGGTAGCCAAGAAGGGAAACATACCATTGTCCTCAGGGTAAGGTGCCTCATTCCCCTTGACTGGAGTGATCAGCTATCCGAAGTGCTGGTTGGTAATCCCAACCAGAACCCTCTTTCTTGTTGACCCTACCTAGCAACTTGCCTTGACATCAATTACTTTGGGCAAATCTACTGCAATGTTACACTGAGGAGTGGGAGACATGTAGTGTGACCATGCTGGAGAATCACTCTCTGCCCATCAAGAGTTTCCAGTATTTAAGAAGGCATTTTTCCCCTCTGGCTGGGAAGGAAATAAACTCCTTCATAGGAGCCTGTATGGTGCTCTGTCAAAACGTTGTGACTAAAGCAGTATTGATAACACACAAGTGTTTCAGCTATTGCTGAACAGTGCTTGCGCAGTGTTGAGGCTTTCTCTTTTTCCCATTCTTCGTGTCCAGCAAGTAGGCTGGGAGAGGGCAAGAAGTTGAAGGGGACACAACCTGGACAGCTGATCCCCAACTGACTAAAGGAATATCCCATACCATATGACATTACAATAAAAGCTCAGGGAAAGAAGGAGGAAGAGGGGAGACAGTTGTGGTTATGGCACTTGTCTTCTGAATTAAGAGATCAGCATACTGAGGCCCAGCTTTCCACGAAGGAGCTAAACATTTGCCAGATGATGGGAAATACTGAATAAATTCCTTATTTTGCTTTGTCTGTGCATGTGGCTTTCACTTTCCCTATTAAACTGTCTTTATAATAAGCCATGAGTCTTCTCACCTTCCTTCTGTTTTCTGCCCATTCTGTGGGATAGGGGAGTGAGTGAGCAGCTGTGTGGGTGCTTGGCTGCTGGCCAGCATCAACCCACAACAGCCTCCCAGCAATTTTACGAATTCTATGAAAAAGAAGTTTAGTGGCAAATACGTATCCCCCCCCCCTTTTTTTTAATAATAAAACACACATACATTTTACCCTACATTAAATATTAATGGTCTCTGTCTTGTTATTTCCCCTGCAAATAATTATATCAATTGGCTGCATGGAAACTCCCTTCAGCTTTGTACAAACTCCCTCCTGCACCCAACAGATTTTCTTCCAGTCTCTGACTGGAAATAGGCAGTTTTTGTCACATTAGTATAAAGTGATTATCATCACACACACAGATAATATACATACATATATACATATGTATGTATGTATGTATGAAATATCATAGAAACATAGATTAAGCTCATGTGTATCATCTCTACAGAAAGATAAAATAACAGTTGCATATATATAACATGTATTTAAATTTAATTACAGGATCCTAATTACCTTTCTTTTTATACAAAATAGCTAATAATTCTATAGGTTAGTTATTGTTTTGGGTTTGTGTGGCGGGGTTTTGGTAGCAGGGGAGGGGCTGCAGGGGTGGATCCTGTGAGAAGCTGCTAGAAGCTTCTCCGGCTCCAAGTCGGACCTGCCTCTGGCCCAGGCCAAGCCCATCAGTGATGGTGGTAGCACCTCTGGGAGAATGGATTTAAGAAGGGAAACCTGCAGTGGGGGAGGAAATTGGAATGCGAGAGGAACACCTCTGCAGACACCGAGGTCAGTGAAGGAGGAGGGGGAGAAGGTGCGCCAGAGGAGGGGATGCCCCTGCAGCCTGTGGTGAGACGGCAGGCTGTCCCCCCCAGCCCATGGAGGGGAGCGGGGGAGCAGATGCCCACCTGCAGCCCAGGGACGACCCCACGCTGGAGCAGGGGGATGCCCCCAAAGATGGCCGGGATTCCATGGGAAAGCCCATGCTGGTGCAGTCTGTGCCTGACGGACTGCAGCCGGTGGAAGGGACCCATGCTGGAGCAGTTCATGGAGAACTGTCTCCTGTGGGAGGGACCCCACGGTGGAACAGGGGAAGAATGAGGAGTCCTCCCCCTGAGGAGGAAGGAGCAGCAGAGACAAGGTGTGACAAACTGACCGCAGCCCCCATTCCACAATCCCCTGTGCTGCTAGGGGGAGGAGGTAGAGAAAATCGGGACTGGAGTTGAGCCAGGAAGGAAGGAGGGGTGGGGAAGGTTGGTTTTACTTCTCATTATCCTTGTTTTGATGTGATTGGTAGTAAATGAAATTGATTTTGTTTTTTCCCCAAGCTGAGCCTGTCTTTTGCCCGTGACCATAAGTGGTGAGGGATCCCTCACTGTTCTTGTCTCGACCCACAAGCTTTTCTTTATATTTTCTCATCCTCATCCCACCTGAGGGGTGAGGGGAGGAGTAAGCAAGCAGCTTTGTGGTGCTTTGTTGCCAGCTGGGCTTAAACTACAACAGTTATAAGCCAGCCTCTTACGCATCAGTGCATTTCCCCAACAATCTGTTTTCACGTCTTCCTTCTCTACCCCCACTCCCTCCTCCCCCCACCTTTTAGTCTTAGACCATGACCATACTCCTGAGACTATGACAACAAATGGCCTTATCAAGCCTCACAGAGTTTATCAGTTTTGTCATGCTTTGCCAGACTTCACTGACTCTCTCTCATTTGGAGATTTGCACGAACACAGTAATCAAGTAGGCACACAAGCATGTTAAAGCTGAAAATGCACGCAATGGGATTGGGAGCAAGTCAGGCTGCCACAGTACTGGAACAGCTCTATAGCCACAGAGCTGTGCACACCACTGCTTTTCTCCTTCCTCTCCAAAAAGCTTCAGTGTATATGTGAGTGATGTGTTCCCTTATTCAGTATCAGCAGTGAACTTTGCTATGGTTTGGTTTTGTTGTTAGCTAAAGACCACTGCACAATTGGATAAAAGTACACGATGCATCCAAGAACAGCCCTGGCTGTAAAGGTCCGTTTGCTGCACTTTCTATTTCCCCCAGATGCAGGCTGGCTGCTTTTGTGAAGGAGGGAAAGAGTTTATACAACAAAATTCAGAGAAGAAGAGCAAATGGGGGGTTGGTGGAGCAGAAAACAGGACTGCAATTGTGACCTGTACATTACAACTACATTAAGGTGCAACACTGCTCCCAGCATACAGACAGAAACATGTCTCAGTCCATACACTTGGCCATCATGCATGCTTCTCTTCTTTATCCTACCATCCACTTCTGTACTTAAAGCCTCCAATAACACCACCTTCCCACTTTACTTGTCCTCATTTCTCTGCTGCTAACATACCAGCCCTACCTGATCCAGTCATCCCCTTGCTCCTCTCATGAGGGCATATCCAAATGCCAACTCTGTATCTCCCACACTATAACCACTTCCTCACCTCAAGTGAAGTAAAAACAGAAAAATATTCATCCTGAGCTGAACATGTGCCAGGCAAGATCCACTATCCCATCTTTGATGGGGCCAACAGCAGGTCACTGGAAAAAATTAAGAACAAGGTAAGCCTGTAGTAATACTTCCTCAAGGTATTCTCCTTGCTACCAGGAATTTGCAACTGAGAGATTTCCTGGCTTTTGCCTCTTCTCATCACCCCATGCCTGCTCAGCCCTCATTTGTCTCACACCATGAGCTGTCCACACCATGTCCCTGGAAGAGTCATTTGCTCTGCAGACCTTTCACAGCCTCCTCACACATAATTCCCTCCCTGCAATTGGGTTTTCAGGCCCCATCACGCCTTTTCACAGCAGGGCCCTGAGCTGAATTTCTCTTCCTTTTACTGTGGCTCTCTGTGTGCCCTCTCAGCTCTTCTTTCCCCTACCATCCCTTGCCTGTTCTTCTAGATGAGCTGATACAGCTTCAGGATTAAGTCTTTCACCTCTCCCTTCATGACATCCAGCAACAAATGCTGTCCAAACTCAGCATGGAATAACATGGGCACTGACAGCAGGGACATGGAAGTGTACACTCAAGTGACACCCTCATCTACCTGAGAGAGACATGTGGCACTTCAGAGAATGGCTCAAACTGTGTCCTGTGGGTAAAGCAAGCAAAGCCTCATGGGACAGCTTTCCTTGAGAGAGCTCTAAACCACATGTGTTGAGTCAGGAGGTTTGGACCTTGAGACCAGGCAAAAGGTAACCTGAAGTGAATCCCACTGGTTATGTGTAATGGGGATGTGAAAACTCTTGGGGTTTACTGCTTCAGTTCATCCATCTACTTTTATCATGCCCAAGGCAAAGACAATGAAGAGCCAATGATATTATTAGCATAAGTAGGGCCATTGCCAGGCTCAGATATTGGGAGTATTAAATTCCAAGTCCTCAGCAAGTCAGGCATATAAGCTTTAAAGATACAATCATAGTGGATCTAATTCAAAGCCCTGACTCTGGGTCTATGTCCATTCAGGACAAGGGGCATAATACTGATTGTATACAAAAAGACAGGAATTTTATTTATTGCGTACTGTAGAAATTGTTTGTCAATTCAGTGAGATATTCATTGCTGAAGGACCCCTGTATTTCAATTTGTCTTTCTGATATAACTAGACATGGAATACAAGATCAGAATAGCTCTGTTAACGCTACTGCCTTACAAGACAATTGACAGTATTCAACAGGTGTAGATAGATTCAACACTTTCACCCCCCCAAAAGAAGTCGTGATGGTATTAAACAGGGCATATCTGTTACACAGCAATCAAAAAAAATTGAGTCGAGCAATGTATTTTGATTAATTTGAATAACAAAACTCAAAGCCTACTCTAATTTCAAAATTAATATCATATACGATTAACTCATGTAGTGTTTCATAGATTATTTTATATAATTGCTTTTAAAAAAATCTAAATGTAATTTGAAATCATTTCTAACAACATGGAGGGTCTCTTGCTTGGACGGACTTGATGTGCACTCTGAATATACTTCTCTCTCTCCCTGTGGGACATCGTGACAATTTCACCCTCTGAATTCCCCTTAAGTGTGATTTTTTGATGGTGAGCATTGTGTCATGTCCCAGTTTCTCAGGACCACGACTCAGATTTGCTGATTCCCAGGTCAGGACTAAGGTAAAATGACTCCAGGGATCCTTTAACTCACAAAACTCAATTTTTATTTGCTCACCACAAGAATTGGTATGCTCACCACAAAAATTGGTATGCTCATAACAAAAATTGGCATGAAACTATGTCAGTAAACGATGTAATGTGCTAACCATACATCACCAAACATATACTACAGGCCTTGCTTATCTGGGGATCATTTCAGCGAAGACAATAAGGAGAGACCTCTTGTTGAGTCACGAGGTTCAGAGTGGACCTCCTTGGTGGCTGGATCTACTCCTAGTCACAGACTTGGTCAACGGTTTATGTCTAAAGGGATGAGGTGTAGGGATTATGGAAAAGGGAAAGAAAGAGAGAGAAGAGAAAGATTTCACCAGTCCTGGATCCAGCGTTGGTTCAGTCAGCCAAAGGGTCCAGTTCCGGTGGGTTTAGGCCTGTGGGGCTTCAGTTTGTGTGCTTTTATCATCCTTGCCGCTCCTTCGTGCAGGCATTGGGCTAATTAGGTGTCATGAGCGGTTTGTGAGCCTTCGGGCGTGGGGGTCGGTTGGGGAGTAACTTCCCCTTCCCTGCATGGTGAGCTGCCCTGCTCAGCACATCAGAACAGGGTATCAGAACAGGGAGCTGCGCACCCTCCAGCACGCCCTCCCCCTCCCGTTGCTGATGGGTGCTGATCGGCTTCTTTTCACCTGTGATTCCTTGCTAGGCAGGGTTTCTTGTTATGCAGAATTAGTCGTTAAGCAGAACTTGCCCCACCACAACGTTTGAGACATTAACTCTTTCAGTCTCTCACACATTGGAAGGTAGTAGTGAAATTAGGAAGAAAAAACCAAAAACAAAGTCCTCAGTGTATAGTAAAGAAAGCCTGAAAGCAGTACTAATTTTCATAAAGAGAGAAAACAATGATCAACTATTTGCTTGAAGAGTAAGATCTGGAAGTTCATGAGTATTAAACACCAAGGAATTCTGCTTCTCCTTTATGAGCAGCTGGCCCTGAGATCACACCTGTGACAGGTTCGCCCAGGAAGATAGCCTGGCCAGACTCTCTGCTGTCTGCCCCAGAGCAGTCATTCACTCCGGTGCAAATGGAACAGAGGCAAGGGCAACACAGAACTCAGCTCAACTACAGAGTGAGAAGCGAAAGGCTTGCACACATATAGAGCCAAGAAGGGAGTTGCTGAAAGTCAAAAGGTCTGAGTAAAGCTATGTGGGATTCCCTGCTGGTAACCCACATAATATTGGCTGAAAAGCCACCCATGCAGCAAGGAAAAGTGTCAAGGATATGTGTTAGATTAGTCTTCTGGTCCCACAGCATCTCACAGGTCAGATGATACGCCCTGTGACAGGAATAGCATTTCCTTCCTCCTGGTCTCTTCACAGAAAGAGAAATTCCACCTTTCAGCCAAACAAGCTCTGTTATGGGGGCTGTGTCTGGAGGCAAAGCAGTGACAGCCTGACCAGTTTTACAGGAATGAGAGTCAGCAGTTACCTGAGGGATACACAGCAAGGCCAGCACGGGGGGCTGAGCTGCCCAAAGCTGGGCAATGAGCTAAGCCACTGACAGTTCCTACAGAAACCTTAAGAACCAACAGACCAATATGGGACCACCAGTATACAAAACCCCGGAGCACCCTGAACTTTCATTTGCCAAATATCCGTCAAACTCCTCCTATGAAAAAGGCAGAAAAAAGCAGAAAATATCTTGTTTCAAAGCAATTTTATTTATTACAACCCCCCGCATCAAGGCCAACAATATTAGTGAAGGACCATTTTTTCCTGCTCCACTTCTCCTTTGGTTAGTATCTAGCAAGCAGTCTTGAAAACAAGGTTATTTATTTAGGAACCTAACTTCAAGCTAGTGCATGCGAGATGCATCCTAGTCTTTTCTCCACTTCTGTGAATAGAATAAGACAAGCAACCATGTGTGGTGGTGTGTTATAGGCATTTACAGAAGCAGATCGTCTCACAGCCTACACTGTTGGTAGCACTTAAATTTTCGTGCAGCAAACAAATCATCTTAATTGAACATGGTTTTCATTTGAAAACAAGCTGTGGAGCTTAAGGCTGAAGTCCTCCAGAGAAAATGGCCCTATGATTTATATCAGTGCTGTAAGAACTAGAAGCAATTTGCAAGGTTGCACATGAATAATGCAGGGTGAGAACAGCACAGGATGAAACCATTGAAAGAAAGTAAATGAAGTCCCTTTAATACTCGTACATATAGAGAAAAGTACTTTAATTTGAATTATTTACCAGTACTGGTGATACTGCAGAACCACCTCAGATCAGCAAGTATTTCAAGTCCTGGGACAGTTCTGATACCACCAATTCCATGAAAATCCCTGCCTCCGCCAAAAGACATTAAAGCCTATGAATATGCAAGGCAATATGGTAACGCATGGAAAGGTATGTAAACTCTGTAATATGCAGCATCAACCCTACTGAGCTGAAGCTCAGATGCAAAGCCTAATGCAGTTCAAGGGACACCAGCAGAAATTGCCTCATGTGAATCCACTTAAAAAACAATCAAAACCAGCAACACAGACAGGGACAATTTTCAGTGGCACTACAGAAGGACTCCTGATTCAAGCATACTTTCAGCATTATGATGTTGGACTACATTTTTCCACTCCAAGTAAATTTACTTTAAAAAAAAATATTCAAGTGTCAGATATTTTGGCAGGAAATATAAGCACTAAAGCAAAATTAAATGTGTGGACTAGATAGGTCAGTGAATTGTAATGGACTATGAAGCCTTTCATCTTTGGGTGTTTGGTTGAAACTCAGATAGGGTTATTAGTGAGGGGAAGTCATTATCATCCAACTGCTTTTTGAGGACTGTGCTTGGGGAAGAGGGGTGCTGGTGGATCCATTCAAAGTCCCAGTGAGCAGTTGTCTATTCAGTCACAACCTGTCCTAATTACTTCACTGTCAAAGCAGCATAGGAGACAGGAGATAGACACCTTGTTTAAACATGAGTTATTATTAATTTATTTCGGCTTACGAAGTGGTGTAGTTTAAAAGAAAAAAAAAGTGAATGTGCAATACATGGGCTCCCAAACCAAGTGTAAGAGTGCCTCAGATCATATCTATTCCTCAGGAATAGTTATTCTTTTTCTTCAAAAAGAAGAAAAAGAAAGCAAACTAACTGCTAATGAGAAGAGAGATTTTTAAAAGTAAACCAAGCCCTGCAGCCCTGGATGGGCATGTGGTTGTACAGACAGATAACTCAATACCGCTGAAGGGTCCCTTCCCCAACTGCTTCAACTGCTTCCAGGCAGACTCAGTTGATTCCACGCAACATTCAAAAGGGTGGATGGTGAATCTTCTCCTGAAGCAGGTCCATGCAAAAACTATCCCCTCTGCTGAAAAGGTGGCTCAGCCCTCAGGCAGATCTGCCTGAGGAGTGTAGCACAGGTCCATGGCTGCTCAGACTTAGGTCAACATCAGTGGCTGGTACAAGAAGTAACTGCTGGGTGTGGGAGAAACATAAAGCAAGTGAGAACTTCCTAAAGCCTTCCACATCTTAAAACCTCATTGTCGTGGTTTAACCCCAGTAGGCAGCTAAGCTGCACACAGCCGCTTGCTCACTCTGGCCATGTGCCAGGATAGGGATTTGAGTCTAGGCCATGCTTTCCCAAGGGACACACAAGAGCAATGAATTTTCCAAATGCATTTGTTGGTCTAACAGCCACTGACTGCTCCCTGCAATGCTGTAGAAATTATGGATAGTTCCCTTTGAGGGGTCTGACTACTGCTGCAGTGGGATTCAGCTTGGAAACATTTTCTTCAAAACTAAAAATCACAAGATGACATTCAAAACTGATTTCAGACACTCAGACCAAGTAGAGTTGCACCGCTTCAGTGACATCTCTTTCTAACCTAGTATAGCTATCTTAGTACAAATTTGCATTTAGATGTGATCATTTACTCTCTCCAGATCAGTTATAGAGGACACTCTGATGCAACTTTTTTTGTTTGTTCCCCAACTAACCAGAAAAGCTCATTTCTTCGGCTCCTTCAAAAAAAAAAAAGCCCTAAACTCACTATAAAGCCCAACTTTTATTAGCTAGAATAATAGCTCCAATTCATCATTGTTTTATTTGCATTTTACATCTATGTAGCTTCCATTAAATTAGTGGTGCTGTGTCACTCTGCAGCCAAGGTGAATGAAATGACAACTCAGATCTAAGAAATCTAATAGAAACATCTTACCAGGGCTCCCAGTGATCTATTGCCTTATTTTGCCTGTCCTGTCACATTGCAGTCTGATGCATAGCAATGTGACTACAGTACATTCACGAGGTTAACAGTCAAGCTGATTATCCACAAATCCCCCCTCAAGCTGTTTAGAAAAAGTTATTTGGAATAATTATTATAATTATTTTCTTTCTTTTTTTTTTTTTAAATCCACAAAATTGAGGGGTATTTTTTGGACATATGGTCACAATGCAGTTATTTTAACCAAAACACATTTGTGTAATTATGCTGTACCTTCAGTACACAATCCAAAGTTACCTTTCCTTTAAGGAAAGGACTGGGTTTGAATGAAACTACATTTATGCTCTGAAACAGTGCTATTCTCTGCTAAAAAATTTCTAAATAAGGTCACATTTTGGCCGACCACTCTAAATGAGCACCTGGCCAGTCCTAACACTTATACATAGCTACCTTCTGCAGGGTTTCTAGGTTGCAACTTTTTTGCTTATCAAGAGGTGCCAGGAGTGAGCACAAACCACCAAGCTTGCCAATTGCTTCAGTTATACTAGAAGCTATTTAGCAGGGCTGTTGACATGTTAAGCAAAAAGTTTCTTGTCTCTGAGCACTAGAGAAGGTATTTCTTGCTGGGCTATAGGTGTTCTCATGGATCTGAGCAGATGACCACAGAAATCAAACATCCATTTTCAAGTATTTTGCCTTGTATGGAAGCCAACAAGTGAGATCACTTAAGTCTGGTCTGATGGTGATAGAGAGGGAGAGCAGTGAGAGCTATATAACTACATGGCTATTGCTTTTGCACAAAAATGTGTTTGGGGGAAAGCGTGAGACACTTGTGCTCTTCTTTGCTCCCAATAAGGACATGACGGGCAAGTAAATTGTGCAGAACAAGATTATCCTCACCATCATCAAACACAGCTACAGATTTTTAAAGAGCTGACCACTGCTTCTGCAAGAATTGGGAACTCCATGCAGTCATCCCAGTGAAAGAGAGGCCATTCTGCTCCTCAGTGTGGAATATGTAAGTAGCGTAGCTGCGATGAAACAGTGCTCATATTCCCTCCCAGATTTCCAGACATAGCAAGTTGGAGCGTTTTTATTCCAGTTTCCATTAGCTGAAGATGTATTGGAAAGATTCTGCTGTTTTTTAATTCTTAGAGTCAACACACAGAAAGGAATGTCATACACCTTCTGCACTGCCTTTTCATGCAGTTGTCTGTTGAAATCTGCTCTAGAGAAATAGGTCATAGTCTGCGCTGCCACCTCATGAGAGTTGAGCTGCATGTGGGGAAGAGCAGATCAGAGCAAGAACAACAGCAGAGAATCCCAAAACAACTTTTTTTACTTTTTCTGCAGGTATTGTTTCACTGTCTAATGGTAGCCCAGCGAGGCAGCCCACACAATTCCATACCACACTGATCATTTTCAGATTATATATTTTAATAGAGGGCAGCTACTGCATCTGGAACTAGTCAAGTAGTCTGAACATTTACTTGACTCTGTCATACAACAGTCAAAGCTAAAACAACACACATTTGTGTGTTGTCCTCCTTGGGGAGGCTGCAGGAGTGCAGGCAGAGTAGATTACAAAGGAACAGGAAAAAGCACAGTCTCCAGTAGCATTAGTTACTGTCTGTTGGCAAGCGGAAGTGAATGGCAAATGTTGTGAGTCCTCCTCAGTGAAAATCTTCCAGTTTACACTGATGCCCCATGTGACAGCAAGCATTTCAAAACCTGTGCCAGAGAGGTAAAGGGAGACAATAGCTGGTTTTGCCCTTGTGCAAGTTGGAGACAGAGTGGATGAAGACTGAGCTCAGATTCTCCCAAGACTGTAAGTCCTCAAATACTTTAAGTATCTGGATCTCAAAGACAGGCCTGAGGCCACAGAGGAAGTTTGGGTCAAACCTAGAAAGTTAGGCTACATTCCCAGACTCCTCCATCAGTGCTGGAGCCACTGGAAGCAGTTTGCAAGAGCTGCTTGAAATAAGCAACACAGAAACATGCCTGGCCATTACTATTGCAGAGCTGCTATGCATGGGAGGCACAGCCACAAGTATCAATGTGTTTGGGATCTTCTCCTCATGGGTGCATCAGTTGTACTTGCAGTAGCAGGCACACCAGGCTCTCACATCAGGATAGTGATATACTTGGTTCTCTTAATGCCTGGCCTCTTCTGCACTAACTATAGGAGGATATAGCCTATTGCCCACATCTCAGACTGGCAGAGCTATTTGAGCAGATGGACCCTTGCTGCAAAGTGTAGCATATAGGCTTAGCTGATATGATGGGGACACTTTAACATGAAAAAGTCATATGATGACAAAGAGGAAGGAGGGGACTGGGAACACATTTTGTGCCCATGTTTTAGGGCACATGCAAAGAAACACATTATTCAGCAGCTGTTTTCATGTACTTGGTTACCTTTCAGCTCAACCCTCTTCTGCAAGCTGGCATACTGCAAGGCAGTACACTTCTTACTGCAGTTCAGCATCATCTCCGCTCCCATTTAATGGTCCACGTGCTAGGTGCTGCTGGTTTACAGGTCACCTAGAATCAGAGAGTCCTACAAATACTACTGCTTCCTTGTCAGGAAAGTGCTTTGAATAACACTAGTGGTGATGGACAGCTGGTCCGTAAAGAAAAAAGTGCATCAAACCTAATTAATTCACTTAAACATTGGGTGGCTTTTTGGAAGAAAAAATATGCAGAAGTTCCTGTTTCAGTGACAGATTTATGGTCATTTTCTGTGTGCCAGTTGAGCATCAAAGATTCGAAAACACTTTCACATCAATTGGTTTTCTACGCTGCCTTAAAACAACATGCTGTGAAGCAGGCACACAATGTAAAGAGACAGCATCAGTGTGTTATAGTATTACAGTCAGGTAACAGTAACTGATTGTTGAATATGTAATTGCTACACTTTCAAAGAATACATATCCAGAAATGTAATCTTCCAAATAGGCAGCATTTCATGTACACTAAGTGGGAATACTTTTGGCAAGATATACTTGAGTACAGGTTCACTTCTAAATCCATTATTCACAAGCACAGTTCAGTTAATAAGATAGGAATTGGAGAGGAGGGAAATAAAACCCTCATTAGCTGGAATGACATAGCCTCTCTAACGGTTATACCTTCTGAGGTTTTCTCTGGGTTTCCTTAAAGTCCTATCTGAGTTTGCCTGTGGCTATGCTAATTAGTGAGGAAGATAAACTTGGAAACACAATAGAAATTCATTTTACTTCATACTCAAATCTCTTATATGCTAGGTTAGGCACAGCCTGTATCTGCCCAAGAATATCCAAATGCATGCACACCTAAGGGCTGGAGTCAGGTATAGGTTAAAGTAAAATCTATGCTTCTTTAATTGATCCCTTATAGCAGCAATGAATGGAGCAAGCATGGGATTTAACCCCAAACACAAGAGTCTTCTCAGACTGACTATATGGCTCATTCAACAGTGCAGACAGGCAGAGCTGAGAATCTAACCCTTAAAACTATGAAGAATTCAGAGGTATACCAAGCAGTGTTTTCTAAAGAGAGAACAGTAACTAGTAAAGCAGCTTTTTATGCCCATTAGAAAGCTGTTTGATACAGAAAGGTATCTAACTTCCTTCCCTAATTTCTCCAATGAACAGTGTGAGATGACATTATACAGCTTACTGAGCAGAGTTTTCCCCAGTGGCCAGGGCTCATTTTAACTCAGAGAGGCCTGCGATGATTTTATTCAAGTTGCTGTTTTAGAAGCAATCTGCCAGACACAACAGTCTGAGCTTCAGGACTCATTCAAGCACAGTATAGTAACAAAGCAAAAACCAGAGCAAATCTACAATTTATTGCATGTTTTTACTCTCACCCCAAGTTATTCAGCAAGACAGTATTTAATTGTATAAAGACATGGTGCCAATCTAAGGTTATTATACAACTGAGTCCGCAACATTCCTAAAAACAACCCAAAGTCAAAGCAAATCCTTCTGGACTATACTTCCATACAGCAATGAAAAATATTTATCATGTTGTGGTGGGTTGACCCTGGCTGGATGCCAGGTACCCACCAAAGCTGTTCTATCACTCCCCCTGCAGCTGGACAGGGGAGAGAAATTATAACAAAGGGCTTGTGGGTCGAGATAAGGACAGGGAGAGACCACTGAACCAATTACCATCACAGGCAAAACAGACTCAACTTGGGGAAAATTAACTTAATTTATTGCCAATCAACCAGAGTTGGGTAATGAGAAATAAAAGCACATCTCAGAACACCTTCCCTCCACCCCTCCCGTCTTCCCGGGCACAGCTTCAGTCTGGGATTCTCTACCTACCCTCTCCAGC
This sequence comes from Harpia harpyja, assembly GCF_026419915.1. Taxonomy (NCBI): domain Eukaryota; kingdom Metazoa; phylum Chordata; class Aves; order Accipitriformes; family Accipitridae; genus Harpia; species Harpia harpyja. The sequence continues at coordinate 26,978,983 of NC_068941.1, read as the reverse complement.
AGCGCAGGGTGACGGGGAATGGGGTTTACGGTCAGTTCATCACACCTTGTCTCTGCTGCTCCTTCCTCCTCAGGGGCAGGATTCATCACTCTTCCCCTGCTCCAGTGTGGGGTCCCTCCCACAGGACACAGTTCTCCACGAAATTCTCCAGCGTGGGTCCCTTCCACGGGTTGCAGTCCTTCAGGCACAGACTGCTCCAGCGTGGGCCCCCCACGGGGTCACAAGTCCTGCCAGAAAACCTGCTCCGTGGGCTCCTCTCTCCACAGATCCACAGGTCCTGCCAGGAGCCTGCTCCAGCGCGGGGTTCCCACGGGGTCACAGCCTCCTTCAGGCACCCACCTGCTCTGGCATGGGCTTCCCACAGGCTGCAGGTGGATATCTGCTCCACTGTGGACCCCCATGGGCTGCAGGGGGACAGCCTGCCTCACCATGGTCTTCCCCACAGGCTGCAGGGGAATCTCTGCTCCGGCACCTGGAGCACCTCCTCCCCTCCTTCTTCACTGACCTTGGTGTCCGCAGGGCTGTTTCTCTCACATGTTCTCACTCCTCTCTCCGGCTGCCGTTTCTGTGCCCGCTGCAACTTTTTTTCCCCTTCTTAAATATGTTACCCCAGAGGCACTACCACTATCGCTGATGGGCTTGGCCTTGGCTGGCGGCGGGTCTGTCTTAGAGCTGGCTGATATTGGCTCTGTCGGTCATAGGGGAAGCTTCCAGCAGCTTCTCACAGAAGCCACCCCTGTAACCCTCCCGCTACCAAAAGCTTGCCACACAAACACAATACAGATGTGATATTCAGACAGTTCAGAAACAGCATAAGTCAAGATGGTAAAACACAGTAAAGTTAATCTTTTAAATCTGTATATAGTAGAGTTGCTTCAAAAGTTTTTCATCAAAAATAACTTCTGTTCAAAATGTCACCTTAAAGCAGCCCTTCCTCCTTTTAAAACTAGGCATTCATAAGATTCTCATCCATAGGGAAAAAAACCATGGGGAAAACAGCTCTAGAATAGAATCCCAGTTTTATTTATTTATTTATTGGTTTGGTTTTCTCTTTCTTAAGTCAATGATGCATCACCTTTATTCTAATGAATCCATGATTCTTTGCCTAATATTGAGAGTTCAAAAAAAGTGGTCTAATTTCTAAACTCTAGAGCAACCAGCAACTCCTACTGTAGGAGTTAACTAGCTCTTAGTTAACTACCTAGTTAACTAGCTCTGAGAGCACAGCAGAATTTTGCACAAAAATCAGTCCAGGCTCATTTAGAACTTGCAGGCAGTTAAAGGACTTGACTTAACCTTATTTGCTCATTGAATGAATAATAACAAGAGAGGTGAGCTCTGACCATGACCCAACAATCAGCAAGTATAGGCATTTCTTGGGGGGTGGAAGTAAATTCCAGAATTAAGGCTTTTTGCAAGCACCACTTTCCAAATAACTATGTAAAATCTACATACGCTCAGAGACTCATGGTTAAAAAAAGTGATTTTTTTTCTTTGCCAGTTAATGCCAGAATCCCAGGCAAAAAAATACTGAGAAGCAGCACCCTCTTAACACCTGCAAACACCTGCAAAGCAAATAAATCCTAGATTTGGCATCTAGCTATTTCACACACCCCTATTAGCATTATTATTTATCTTACAACGGTGCTCTGGAGACTGACTCTCTCTTCCTGCTGTAGTACAGCAATTAGCAGTTGCTGATGCATTTAAGCTAACAGCCCTCAGGCTCACAGGAGCAAGGGCTGACTGATGGGTATTTCCAGTGAGGGAGTCCTCACTTTGGGATCTTGCTCCTCTCCTAAATGAAATATCCTTCACACCTGACCTTAGAATAGGTCTAAAAGTTAGTGACACGTTTATTCTGGAGTGTTTCTAAGAAGGGTGTTGGGATAAGAATCAGTGCTGGGCTGTATGACAGGTATGAGTTTTAAAGCAATCATCCATGCTTGTAAGGCTCTTTCAAGATGCGAAGTTCACTGCTACTGCTATATCTATAAGAAGTATATTTGCTACTCTAGTTGCAAGCTGGCTTATGTTTTAATCTCTAAATGGTAACATGTGCTAAAGCATCCTTGCCAACCATTGTACACGACAGACTGTGGTTAAATCCACTGACTGCTATAAGGTCTCATAGATAGGAGTATGTCTCTAATGACTGGGACAACTCCCAGCATTTACATAGGTGTTACATTGCTATAGATATTCCAAATGCATTTTATTCATGGCTCAACTTTCTGAACAGTTCATGCAAATGCCTACCTTCACCATAATAAAATCCAGACTTACATATTGTTAAAATCCCTATAGAAAGGGCATTAACATCACTGCAAAAAAATCACACTCAAATTGTAACGGAAAACATAACGAAAGCTTCACCTGCACATCAACACAAGTGCAGTAGTGATCATCACAGCTTTATATAACATCATTCACAAGTGGCCTTTGCCTACAGCGCTGGAGCATAGGGCATTCTTCCTTCTTTACTCTATGCAGCCATTGCACTTCAGCCTCCCCAACTGTTCTGTTCAGTATTGTGATCCAGGCTGCTATTTCCCAGCCTCCCACTCTTCCATAAGACTCTTCCTTCCTCTCTGAAAGGTCATGCAGAACCAACAAGCAGCTATTACACAAGGTAAAAGAATATTCCTTTACCAGCTTTCTTGCACAGTCCTTCCATTTGTCTTTCTACCTTCCAATGTACTTTTGGCAGCCATTGTGCAGCTACTCCCAATAAAACTTATTCGCCCTATTTGCCTAGTCAAAAGCTCCACAAGCTGGGGTTAAGTTTCTTAGAGTGATTAGAAAAATGGCTTTACCAGAGTCTGCTGCAAGCAAAAATTTCATTTTGCATTGCTGTATGACTCCATTGCTCTTGAAAGCCCTGGTTCTTCCCAGACATTCCCAATTTAACATTGCTACACATTTCATTCAAATTGACCAAATTTAGCTTTGTGACATGCTAGAGGAATGCTGCATTCTTTTTGGTAAACCCCAAAGACTGATGTAAGGGGAAAGAATAGTTATCACTGGGGATCCCCAGCAACAAAAATCCATTAACAACGTCCTATGTTTTTCTTTCAGAATTAAGGATCGTGGACAGCACTAAAGGAGGCTTGATGGTTGATCTGTCACCTTCAGCCTGTCAGCTGCTCATACTTGGCATTTGAAGGAAATGAACTTGTAGACAGCAGTATCCAGCTACTCTGCACTGCAGGAAGTAATGACAGATATTCTCATATTGGACGTCCAGGGCAAATGGCAAGACTAAGTATGTCAGAGATGTCTCATTCACCCCAGGTCTGCAATGCAACTTTAATATTAAGGAGTTAAGTCAATGGCTGCTCACCAAGTGAAACTGCTTCAGAAGAAATACCTCTCTCTTGCTCAGTATGCATTGAAGAACAGGCTTGCACCAAGACTTGTGATGGAATGACCTAACAGGAGCCCTAGGAACACTTTCACTTGGTGAATGACTTCAGCTGATGTTTCACGATGCTCATCCTGCTCACCTGCCCCTTCTGTGTTGTCTGCCACACAGGTCCAGTAGCAGCACATGCTAAATGCACCATCAGTGAGCAAATGATGCTTGTGAAGTTGTTGCAAACCAGTTTATCCAATAGGGAAATTACTTGACATCTTCAAGCTTAGACACATGACAAAAAGAACCACCTGCAAACAAGAAAGCAGCAAGTCAATGGTGGGGGGCATGTGGCAAGTAGGGTTTGGACGACTTTGGTGTCAAACTTGTTTTGAAGCGAGAAATCAAAATACCAAGTCATAATGAAAAGGGGAGCTGTCATTCATCCATATTTAAAATTTGAAGGAGGGGGTTACAATTTATACTATTTTTATTATAGATGAATGACCACTGCCTGGAGTGGTATGCAGTAAAGCAGACTTTACAGGTGAACAGACTTTCATAAAAACTGAGACTATTTCTAGAAGACTAAACTAAAAGGCAGCTCCAGGATTTTTGGTGTTTTTTTTTCTTTTTTCTTTTCTTCTTTTTTTTCTCTCTTAACAGTCAAAACTATAGTAATATTTGCTTTCAGCAGGCCCAAGGGAGCAGTCTTGTGCTTTAGGTGAAGTTAAAATGACACTGCTGGGAAAAATTACACCTTAGTAATATAGATCCTACTAAATTGCCTTTAACGTAGTTACCAAAGTTATTTAGGAGAAACTTCAGTGCTAGTTTGTGATGATAAAAAGAGCTACAAGAAAAAGAAGACCCAAAACCTCTGTATGCAAGACCCATATCTCTCTTGACAAAGACATTTAAAGAAATCAATTCTAATTTCTTTCTGAAGCCCATACTTTAGCAAGGGAGCACAAAGCCACGGATTCAGTTTTATTCTTTGTATTACATTATTATATATATTGTCCCTGATGCACTTATTTATTGTGGTTTGAAGAGAGGGCAGAAGATAGAATGGATTCTGATAGACTGAAAGACAATTTTTTCCTGGGGATATACACATGCACAGTTCCTACTGAAGTCTACTGAACTGCTGTTCACTTAATGAAGTCAGCTAAGGCATCAAATGGCAGCATCATTTGGCAACTAATCCATAAGGCTTGGCATGCAGACAACAGCCCTGAGAACACATACAGACATACATTCTCAATTCTCAATCTTTCATCACACAGCACTGTGCAAAAATTATATTCTGCATGTTTCTAAGGGACTGCTGAACTGGGAAACAAAATCTCTAGTGACATGCATATGTAAAACTCTCACAGCAGCAAAAAATTCACTCCCCCTGTATTTAGATACATTTAAATTTTTTACTGTATTTTATCAGAGCTTGTTCTTTACCCTTCTCCCCTCCCAGAAGGGGGAAAAAAAAAAAAGACAAAGCCTACTGAATTTCTCCTTCAGATTTGGTTTAGCCTCCAGTTGGAGTCAGAGCCTAAATAAGGGGATAGGGTAGGATTTTGATCCTTCAAAGCAGAGAGGTCCCATGAATTCTGTTCTGTTGCAAGACTTTTATGTTAGGATGGAATAAACTCAACAGTGGCAACTGCTACAAGTGGAGGCTTGCACTAGAGTTAGGTAAAGGAGGAAGTCTCATGAAATGATACAAATTGTGATACTACCAAACACCATTGGGAATGTCTGCCATAGTCCTCTGGAATCCTTTCCACTCAGTGGAGACAAACTGGGACTTCCAGAGCTAGAGTCAGATGACTTATTTTAGAAGGCCACCCTAGGATGAGATGTCTATGCTTGCTCTCTCAGTGGGCTCTGCAGTGCTCCCATTTGACCACCTACATTCTCTTTCGTAGATGACTTTATGCCACAGGAGCAACCCAGGAGATTCTGCCTTAGATGCATTTAAAGGAGCAACTTCACTACCACCTGCATGCAACACATGATGTTGGGAAGATGCTTTAATTTGAAGAGATGTTCAAAGGCTTTGTAGAAAGAGGCTGCCTCTGCCAGTTTTCTTGGTGGGATAACTGAAGCACAGCATAAAGATGAGGTACCCAGGTACTCACTAGGACAGTAGCAAGGCCAGGAACTGATCTCAGCTCTCCTGAAATCCAGTGCTCCTTCTATTAGTTCTCATGCCTCTTCAGGAGTATGCAGTTTCTCTAGTTAAGAGATTCAAGCAAGTCACTGTCCTCTCATATCAAGACTCTGGGGAGTTTAAGGCAACAGAACCAGATGGTATTCTCATGATTACCAGAAATATCTGGTTACCAAGTACATGCTTTTAAAATAGCCATAAAGGGTAATCCCTCACTCTTGGCAAGATCTACATTTACCTTCAGTGCCTTCCACCTGAGTCCCAAGAAGCTCCCTCCATCCCGCAAATGACACTGTGCCACATGGTCTTGCATTTTAATTATGCTGTGCAACTAACTACAGCTGATTTAGCAGCACCTAGGTCAAGAAGATATATGCCTTCAGCTACCTGCAGCCAGTGAATAGTCCTTAGAGCTTCAGCAGCTAATGTACACCACCTATTACTACCTCTTGCTTTCCCTCTCACCATGAAGAATCAAGCTGCAGATAAACTGACCTTTAGGGGTAGAAAATTAAATTAAAAAACCACAAAGTAGAACCAACCTTTCTTTGGCATTTTGCTCTTCAGAAATTCCCTGCTCAGGGCCTTTTTACAGCCTATGAGATCACTATCTCCAAACAGGCTCCTTCAAGTAGGTTTAGCTAGAAAAATATTAGACACGGTACTTCAATACCTAGCCTCTTTGAGATAAACAGCTATTTAATAACATCTCTTCAATCATTCAACACAGTCTTTTCTACTGTTCATATCCATCCTTAGTTTGGCTTCCTAGATTGGCTTAGAGACCATGATGCGTTATCAGGCCTTTCACAGACAATTGGTGAGCTGTCATACCTGTATTTTGTTGGATGCAGCATTCATCTAAATATTCTCACCAATGACTCTGGAATCTTCATTTAAATTTGGCTTCTCTTTGTACGCATATTTTATTATAGCTTTACAGCATCAACACACAGCAGGACTGAAAAGTGCCTGTAACATCATGGATGCTTCTGTTAATTTTCTGTGTGTACCTGTCTATAGACATGTCTATAAAAATACCCATCCATATGCACACAGATATGAAACACTTCCTATTTTACAGGTTATATGTTTGTCCTGGTTTCAGCTGGGATAGAGTTAATTATCTTCCTAGTAGCTGGTACAGTGCTATGTTTTGAGTTCAGTATGAGAAGAACATTGATAACACACTGATATTTTCAGTTGTTGCTAAGTAATGTTTAGTCTAAAGTCAAGGACTTTTCAGCTTCTCATGCCCAGCCAGCAAGAAGGCTGGAGAGGCACAAGAAGTTGGCACAGGACACAGCCAGGGCACCTGACCCAAACTGGCCAATGGGGTATTCCATACCATGTGACGTCACATCTAGTATATAAACTGGGGGGAGTGGGGGCGGGGGGAATCGCCGCTCGGGGACTAACTGTGTGTCGATTGGCGGGTGGTGAGCAACTGCACTGTGCATCATTTGTACGTTCCAATCCTTTTATTATTACTGTTGTCATTTTATTAGTGTTATCATTATCATTATTAGTTTCTTCTTTTCTGTTCTATTAAACCATTCTTATCTCAACCCACGAGTTTTACTTCTTTTCCCGATTTTCTCCCCCATCCCACTGGGTGGGGTGGGGGAGTGAGTGAGGGGCTGTGTGGTGCTTAGTTGCTGGCTGGGGTTAAACCACGACAATGTTACAAAATAAAACTTATCTTATGCATCTGACTTTCACAGGGTGATCCACACAAAAATACTAATAGGAAAAACTCACACAGTTGTGAACTTACACTCCTTCAGGGATTCTTTTCAGAAACTGTAACAGTGGTCAGGACACAGAAGAAAGGGAACCCAACCCAGTCCAGTAATAGTAGGAAATATTTTGAAGCATTTAAGAATCTTAATTTTCAGTTGTGTTTTGTGTTAGTCAGTTCTGTCCTGTAGTAGATCAGCAACAAACCACCACAGGATCAGCTGCAGCTGAGCAACAGCTTAGGAAGATGCTGCCACCTCTTGCATGCTCCCAGTTCATGACCCAGTAAGACTCAGTATCTGTCTGGATACATGCAGATTCAAAGGGGTACTGCACTGCACCTCTGGGGCAGCCTGCAATGGTTCAGCGCTCCTCATCCAGTCCGCAATCCATGCACTTGTGCTGCCTTTCCATAGAAACCAGAGTTAATTAAAATAGTTAATCAGAGGACTTAAAATGGACGGACAATCAGGTGGGTACGGAGTTTAAAAAAAATCTGACACATACACATGGACATCAGAGCTTCCATCTTAAAGCAGAGTATCCTAAGTTCATCCACTATAAGGCATCAGGCATGGCCACAGACTTGACATCTTGCCAGTTATAACACATAGGAACCTCAGGTTCTAGAGTAAAACCACCTAGTGGCACTCAAAAATGCATTAAAATCTCCTGAAAGCCAGCCAGGTAGATACACAGCTCCTACAAAATTTGCAAATTTCAGCACAAACACTCTTCTGCCTTCTGAAAAACCCAAGGCCTTGTCTGTGTGCCCATCTGCACCATTTTAACTATGCTTTTACAGGACGGACAAGTAATGAATTTGCTCAGAGTTAATTAAAACCATAAATATTGCATTACTGCATGGGAGGGAACAGCAAATGGGAAGAAGATAGCTGACTGTCTAGCACACTGGCATCCCTAGGCCATTCTGCAGCGATTGTATAAACCTAGACAGCAGCAAATACACAGTGAAAAAGCGATCAAAGTTCAGATTGATCAGTACCCAGGGTGCGCTGCAAGACCTAAGGCTGTACCTTCCATAGCGAAAGACATGCCACTGTCCAAAAACCTGTCACTATGAAGGCAGTAACGATTCGTGTTAGCAGTGCTATTGGAAAGCTAGATGAATTCTGGCTCATTCAGCAACATACTAGAAACCTGCTGGGGAATATGCATGATAAAGAACTCCTGAAGTTTACATCTGAATTAAGAGCAATGTTAGATGTGCTCCAGATTATTTAGGGATAAAATAGCTTATTGCTTTTTTTTTTACAGAAAGCAGAGGAAACCCATTTATCCACTCTGCTGTCAACTTTCTATTCTCCCTCAATAGGGATTATTGAAGTATTTACACAGGAAGTTGGTTGCATACATATTCTGAGTAGTCTATTAACAGAAATAATGCAGGAAAACATCAGATGACTACTTCGGAATTAGGGAGTTACCACTATCTATATTTTCAAGGTGTATACAGTGGCATCCCAGGTATAATCTTATTCAATACTTTCTTTGTATTAGGAAAAACAGTTACAAGAGGGACTTGCTTCATGCTGCAGAGGATGAAAGTGTTTAACTGGTGTGCATCTTTTGAGCAAAAATAACACCGCCCTTCTCTACAACTCAGAAATTGCACATTTTACATCAATAATTTAGTTGAACTTGGAAACAATGACTGCAAGAAGGTATCTGTGATTAGCACTATTAATACTGATCTGTTTGCCCAAAGAACTTTCACCCTTCAAAAGTGTACCAACAGCACAATACAGGTGAAGTCAAATACTAAAACAAGCCTCTGTAAGATAGGACTGAAACAACTGAGTAGGGACAGAAGCATTCAGCTAGTGTCTAAGTTCAAGAGGATACCACAAGAAAGGTTTTCTGTAAATCAGTCACAAGGTACAGCAGAACTACTGCAGCAAGGCAGTACCTGAAATAAAGAGACACAGGTATAAGAGACAGGATCAAAAAATTCTACTGCTGTCCCTTCATGACTATACAAGTGGAAACAATCACTACAAAACACAGGGGAAAAATAGCAGTAATGTTCAGAGCCCCGTTTTGGGTTGAGTGGCTACATCATTACACTCTCAAATATTTTGTTTTTCTTTTTTCTTTCTTAAACAAGCAGAGAAATACAATTCCTTCAGTTCTCAAGATAAAAGATAGATGAACATCTGTTGGATAAAGCCTTGAATCTGAACTCTAACTGCTGTTAACAAATGCATTTTGGAAATATTTGCACCCTTCCTCAGTTTTCAGGATAATTTCAAGGAAATGGGATTTCCTCCCAAACA